>NC_134590.1:15840000-16140000 GCF_037038515.1 Microtus pennsylvanicus | reverse complement strand
ACGATTACCCAGGCACGCAGGGCACTTGGGGCCTCATAATTTTAACAAGGCAGATAAGCCCTAGGCCTAGTGCTTAAATATGGATGAATGGGGGTGCCTGTAAAACCTCCTCTTTCTTGAGTTCTTACTTTTTGCTGGAAATTCACTTGACATGTTATAGGTGTCAAAAGATGTAAGATTGTGTAAGATTGAGTTCAGGAGGGACAGACCACACTCTGAGCTCTGTACTGACCTGTTAAACTCCCTTCGTTTGTCATGTCCATTTAGACTCCCTGCCTCTGCATTTGCTCCCTCTATATGGTTGCTTGGTGCCTCATTATTGCATCCTTGGGAACTTTGGGACTTGACAGCCTTGACAGGGTATTGAGATTGGCATGACTGGCTCCAGTGTGGCTATCTGAAATGTGGCATCCCCGTCATAGCGCATTTGTAGACAGAGAGCATTAATTGGGCTTCCTTCTGGAGTCTGAAGGATGAGTATGTGAAACATCCTTTGTAGAGCCAGCAGACACTTGCCGATGGATGTTTCATGGGCTGTGCTGTATAGCTGGGGCCAGGGTCAGTGGGTTTTAAGTAAGAGATAGTTCGGTAGGATTCTGAAACTCATGTTCTCAGGGCTGTTCGGCATCTCCAGATGAATAATAATGTCCTGGACTATTAAGGATGTCATAATTGACAACTTTTTGTGAGTGTGAGTTTATTAATACACAGATCCCCACATATGTGTAAAATGATCAGTTTTCAGTGAATGCTACTGGGATGTTTCAGTTTACCGGGTAATTTGAAATAGAAAGAGTAACTATCCAATCTACCAGTGTAGAACCTGCTAGCTTATTAACAGAGAGTAACTTTCCTTTTTTGATTGGCTAAGGTACAGTAGGTTAGTGGAGAGATTGCTCCTGAACTTGGATTTTATAAAATATTTCTCAATTTAATTATTTTGATGAGGCATCTTATTTGTGGGTTGCATAGTAATTGACTTCAGATATAATTTGATCAAAATATTCATATGATGACTTCAGGAACTGGCCTCTTCCTTGAGTCTGCCGTCTCTCATGCTTGATACACTCTTGAGCAGCTTCACTTTTGGCGGTGTAGGACTACTGTCTGTACGTCACAGCATTTAATAATACTGCCTAGTCTCTCAGCTGAAAGTACAGACATATTCCCTGAGAGTTTCAGCCAAAAGCTAACACTAGATCACCCCAGCTTACTTGTCTGAGGTACAAGCATCACTCTAGAGCCATAGGGGCACCCCGAGTTTTGATATGTTCATTGCATAGACCTAGATCATAGGGCAGTGTGTCCAAACCAGTGGAAGAACTAAGGAGTACAAATATCAGTTTTCCAAAGAAATTGGAGTTTTGTTTCCAGAAATAGAAGTTGAAGGTGCTGAACTGGCAAAACTAATAGCCACTGACATTGGTGTGTTTTAACCATTTGTAGATTCATAAAACTTCATTGTTTTAATTATTTCTTAGAGATGTGACAAATGAAATTTGAGAAATGTACATGTATGTGTGTTTACATACACCTACCTATCATATCAATCACCTATTTATATAAATGTACTTTTATAGTTCTATAATGGCTTGGAAATTAAACAGCGTGTGGAAGCTTTAGTGACTATGATATCTACCTTTAAATTCTGATCCCAGAATGCAGGAACAAAAATGAATATTTAGTCCTAGAACTCTGAAAGCTGAGAGAGAATTATCTCTTAAAGGCCACATAAGGCACATGGGGAGACCCTATTTCAAAACAAACAAACAAACAAACCAACCAACTAAGATCAAAAATGAATCTTCAAATATTAACCGTGTAAAGCAGTTGATAATAGCATACTGATAGCTTAAACGAAGTTATTCCCTTTCATCCTGTGGTCTGAGAGCCAGGACTTCTTCAGATTATGGGCTTTGCTCAAGGGAAAGGGTCAGCCCCAGCAGTCCTCATTTAACCCACAGAAGGGAATTTTGTGCAGTCCTGCCCTTCTCTGAATGAATTGCTCATTATGACCATTATTCCTATTAGAAACATTTTTTTTTTGGTAGCCCTCAGGGTGGTCACAGTGGGATGCTTCCCAGGCTGAGAATAAAGGGCACATTCACAAATTGTTTCGGGTGGATAATGAACCAAATGTTGAGTTAACTTACTTTCGGACTAATTCATACTCCAGGGTGATTTCTGCCCCTTCTGAAATCCAATCCATTTCTGTCTGTCCTGCTCATACGGCACCCTGACCACGTTTTTCTTTTGATTAGTCTCATTTTCAAACCATGAGTGTGGTGGCTAAGAAGCGGGCATGAAACAGCATGGGGTGGGAGGGTGAGGTCATATCATTGGCTCACATGATCTTGATGAAGTCCTTTATCATCCTAAAACTGTGTCCTTGTGTATCATAGGTTTACATAAAGGTTTACATAAAGTGACTGATAAAATAATTTAATACCTGACATAGTGTAACTGTTTTTTAATAACACAACACCTGGCACAAAGATATTGGTTATTCCATATTATGTTAAGATGTTTTTTGAATTGTTTATTTTTGTGTATATGAATACTTTGCCTGCAAAATATATATATATATATATATATATATATATATATATATATATGCACCACATGTGTTCATAATAGCCAGGGAGACTAGAAGAAGGTGTTGGAACTTTTGGGACTGGAATTACAGACAGTTGTGAGTCACTGTATGGTTACTGGGAACTGAACCCAGGTCCTTTGCAAGAGCAGCCAGTACTCTTAACCACTGAGGGGTCTCTCCAGCCCCACCTGGCACATTTTTACTGATAGCATTTCCTCTGTCAATTCTTAACTTCTCATCTGTGAATTCTTAAGGACAGGGGTGTTATTACTAAAATACTTTATAATCTTTTAATAAGTATTATAGCACATGACATATATTGGATGATCACAAATAATGGTCATCCCTTTATAGCCACAAAATTTGTGATAGGATTTAACCTCCAAGTATTGAAATTATAATTAGTTGTATCTGCAGACCTTTTTCTGCACAGTGTAACAACTGTTCCCATAGAATTTTCATTGTATTAGATATTGCAGCTAGCTGAGGTGTGAAGGAAAGCACTGGAGAGGGAGGGGAGCACGGGCTGTATGCAAGGACGACGCCAGTTTATGAGTGACAGTTGAGCACGGGTGGATTTCCATGTCTGGGAAGCAGAGTGCCTGAAACCAGTTTCCTCTGAATCCTCAAGGATGATTGATTGTGTTTATGTTACCAAAGTGTTGGTACGTTATTTCCGGGTCTTAGTTTCCATTTTCCTTCGTCACATCATTTTCCAGGAAGCAATTAAAAAGTAGAACACAGGCAAGTCTTAGACAATTACTGCTTCTGAGGAACTGGGTCAGGTCATGTATTGTTTAGGCTTTGATTTTTCCATTGTCGTACTCATTTCTCCATCTGCTCGTTCTTGCATAACTTGACTGCTCACAAGGTAGGCTTCAGGATCTGTTTGGGTGAGGGACAAGTTAGGAGGATTTGCGTAGTTGAGGTGTGCAAAGACAAAATGCATCAAGAATGAAAACATGGAAGAGGTGGTGTGGACGTACTGTAATAGAGACATATGCATTGATTTGCTTTGTCTGAGAGTATGGGGAGGAAAACCACTTTGTTAATGGTGTATTTTGTTTTATTTGGGGCTTATTCAACATGGAATGACTGCTCTGCTTTCATCTTTGCAGATAATGTAAAGGTAGATTGAGTGGGAGGGGAGACTAAATCCACTCTCCCAAACTTATGTAACTTCTTTCTGAATAGAAGGTTTCACTTTGCAAATGGCTGTATTTTTATGCACTTGGAAGTAGTCAAGCTTTAGTCAGCTGTATCTAACTTATTAATTCAGTGCAGAAAGTGGAAACTGTTTGCACCACTCTGTGGTGATCTCTGAGAAGGGCAAACTTGGAGCCTGCCATCCAGGAGGATGGTGGACTGGTTGTGAAGTCACCTCTGCGAAGCTAGGCAGCAGGACAGGTCATGTGCTCTCTCAAAAGAAGGAGTTTGTGCACTTGTTGCTGCTAGGGCCACGATAAAGGAGAGTTGCCCTTTTCTGAGAATGCCTAGCATGGGTTGTTGAAAAAGTTAGAATTCTTATTTACTTATTTATAAAATTAAATTGTATTTTTATTTTGAAAATTACCTTACAAAGTAACATGGGATATCTCAGCTGTGCCGTTTTGATGGGATAGCTTCATTTAAAGATTTTATTTACTTTTAACTTTTATAATGTTTTCTTTCTAATAATAATTTTTCTTGATATTTGAGCATTTTTTCATAATCATAAGTATGCACAAACAAGCATGATCACATTCACTCCTCATTTGTTCCCTTCAGCTTCTCTTACCTCCCCCCAACATGGCACCCTCCATCTGCATAGCCTTTCTTTCTTTTTGTATAACTCACAAAGTCCAGTTAGCACTGTGCATGTGTGTATAGGTAGGGGCCATTCATTGGAGCATCCGTCAGTGTCTACCAGGAGAGAAATCTGCACGTGGCCCAACCTTCAGTACATAATGATACTCTCTGACCAGCCACCCACTGCCGGTAACGCCTCAGTAAGAGGTGGGTTCTGAAAAGCACTTTCCCTTTTCTGCTGGGATTTTGACTGGGTTGATATTGTTGAGGACACCGCAGCTGGAGTGAGTTCTTAAGTGCTGTAGCCTTAGCAGGTCCAGAAGTTTCCATCTCACAGAACAACTCCCATTATATGGCACTTATTTATGTTTTTATTTTTATAAACTTTATTTGAAAAAAACCCTTGTAATAAATAAAAACATTACACACCAGGATTATCTAGACCCAAAGTCTCTTACATATACAAAGTATGTCTATACTATACAACTTAGTAATCTTATATACAGTTAGAATTAGCATTTGAATTCGAATCCTGTCTCTTACATCCTTTTTGCCTCTTCTTTAAGTTTTCTGAGTCATGATGGTGGTGATGGTGATGCGTTATTGTTGTTGTTGTTAGTGGTGATGGTGATTGTGGTAGTGGTGGTGGTCGTGATGGTGGTTGTGGTGGTGGTGGTGGTGGTGATGGTGGTTGTGGTGGTGGTGGTGGTGGTGATGGTGGTGGTGGTCGTGATGGTGGTTGTGGTGGTGGTGGTGATGGTGGTTGTGGTGGTGGTGATGATGGTGATTGTGGTAGTGATGGTGGTGGTGGTAGTGGTGGTGGTGGTGATGGTGGTAGTGGTGGTGGTGGTGATGGTGATTGTGGTAGTGATGGTGGTGGTGATGGTGGTGGTGGTAGTGGTGGTGGTGGTGATGGTGGTAGTGGTGGTGGTGGTGATGGTGATTGTGGTAGTGGTGGTGGTGGTGATGGGTGATGGTGGTGGTGGTCGTGATGGTGGTCACAGTGATAATGGTGGTGGTGGTATTGGTGATGTGTTTAGAATAATGATCATTTATGGATGAGCACTCAGTCTCTTATTCTCAGCATTTTGACAAGTTCCACATGTTGTCATTGACTGCTGCCCACCATAAAAAAAGAGGCTTCTCTGATTAAGTTGAGCATAACCCATGTTTATACATATAAACATAAATATCTACAATATTCAACATCATGGCCATTTAGCCAAGTAACAGTACCTCCTCAGCCAGGCTTTTGGCCATGATTATAGTATCATGCATGAAATCTCCTCCTCTGCAGCAGGCCTTAAATTCAATCAGAATATAGTCACCCCATAATAAAATTAGAACTCTCAACTGGAAAACCAAGAGAGGAGAGGAGAAGTTTCCAAATGTTTTCTCTAGGAAGAAATAAAAGAACAGATCAAGAAATATTTAGGCATACTCTGGAGATAGTTCTGAGCTGTTGTGGGAGACAAGATGGACATCCATACATATGAGACCAGTGTGTTATGAAGCCAAACTGAAGTGCACATGAGTGATCGCTCTCCCATGTTGTTCCTGACTGGCGCACACTGACTGCCCAGATGAACCCTATGGCTACGTTCAGGTTCATCAGCAACACGTGTTCTGATATGGAAGTGATGCTCATGGTGGGTGCCAATGGTTTGGGCAGCATTCCTACCATGTGTGCCTTCTTGTCACAGAGGGCTTGGGAGCACAGGCCTCCCACTAACCCTGACAGACAGCTTGTTATTCTGCATGAAGGCTCTGGTCAGATGTAAGCACAGTGATGTGGGAACCACTGCAATTCTATAGACGTTCAGAAGGCCATGGTGTATTCTGACGAGAAGACAGGATTCATTGGATAAGAGAAGCTGCGAAGAGGCATCAATTTCACTTCTGCAGGCCAAAACCACTGGACTGTGTGTTAGTTTTCCTTCCCTGCTCCTTGTGAATCTCTGCTCTTCACACTCTCCTTTAGGATGCCGTTATGTTAGTTTTCACTTAGGATCCTAATTCATTTGGATCAAACACAGGACAGTGTTCTGATGGATGTTCTGCCTGGCTCTAAAAGGATGACAGGGTTTATTATTCCTCATGTTCTCGTTGTTTCTAGTAAAGCAGGTAGACTTTGTGTTCTCATTCTTGAAGTTTCTTGAATCACTGAAGCAAACTATGCGTACCTTTGGCAGCTTTATCTCCTGATTATATACATACACACACACACAACTTGCCATGGCTTTCAAAGTCATATCTATAAGGTAGTATTTTTGTTTTTGTTTTTTTACAAGTAGCACCAGCAAGTGTCAATACTAATTTTGGCTCTCTGATCACGACCATCGTCCAAGTTCTGCCCATCACTTTGTCATTATCCTCCTCAGATGCTCTATAATAATACCTTCTCCAAGTTCGTGATTAGAAGGCATTGTAAATATTTTACACAAAAGTCCTAAGACTATATATTTTTTCCTTCTTGCGATGTTGAGAAAATTCAAAGCCATTTTGTTCTAATTATAGAAGTAAAACAGTCATGGTAATCTGTCTCAATATGCATTCAGTTAATGTAATTTAATGTTCTGCAAACACTTATACTTAGCAAATTTTTTTTCCCTCAGTTCATGTGTGAACTTATTGATTTACTTAACAAATTAATCAGTTGCTTAGTTGATGTCTATTTCCTCTACATGCCTGGTGAAAACAGAGATCTTTCTGTCAGAGTTCTGTTTAATATGTAGAGACTGCAGCTAAGCCCACTTAAAGTGCAGGCAGTGATCAGTAAACATTGCTTGAATGAATGCATAAATAATAATAAGTACTTTACGGTTTAGAAAAAAATGAATGCAAGAAAACAAGTGCTAGGAATAAACTGTTGCGAGGAGGTTGCTTGTTTGCCCTGGCCGCCCAGAACTGAAATAATCACACAGAAACTGTATTTATTAAATCAATGCTTAGGCTATTAGCTCTAGCTTCTTATTGGCTAACTCTTACATATTAATTTAACCCATCTCCATTAATCTGTGTATCGCCACATGGCTGTGGCTTACTGGGTAAAGTTCCGTCTGTCTCCGGTGGGGCTACATGACTTCTCTTTGACTCTGCCTCCTTTCTCCCAGCATTCAGTTTAGTTTTCCCCACCTACCTCTGTTCCCTGCTCAGCCCAAGACAGTTTCTTTATTAACCAATGGTATTCACAGCATACATAAGGAAATCCCACATCAATAAACACAGTAAAACTTAAGGTATATTTGTTAAGTGTAAATATACCTCTAGATAGATGCGGTGCTTGTACAATGGCGAGTGTTGCACCACTGAAAACAATGGCCAGAGAAGCTGGGATGAACACAGAGAGCCCTCACCAATCTATGTGAAAGGTTATTTTTTCTTTAAAACATTTTCAAATCATTAAGCTCTCTTGATGTTGGCTCTAAAGGTACTGGAAAATTGGAGGGGGAAACTAATATTTATTTAGTCTGTAATAATTTAAAACATTAGAAACATCAAGAATGTAGTGGATTGTTTGTTCATAACATCTTACCAGGTTAATGAATAATGTTTGCCTTCTTGCACTGGTGTATCTTACAGGACAGCAAGTCATTCTTTTCTCTTGGTGACCATTGTCATGCTCTCTCAGTTTGAATCAGCATCTAATATTATAGTCTTTTCTACTTTGTGTGTCAAGAAATGGCCTCTGATTTTCTTTAAGGCATGGTCATTGTTTTATTACAACTCGTTTCCTTGCCAGGCAGTGGTGTCACATACCTTTAATCCCAGCACTCGGGAGGCAGAGGCAGGCAGATCTCTGTGAGTTCGAGGTCAGCCTGGTTTACTAGAGCTAGTAGTTCCAGGACAGGTTCCAAAGCTACAGAGAAACCCTGTCTCTGAAAACCAAAATCCAAACCAAACCACAACAAAAAGCAGCAACTTTCTTCATGTATGTTGATGAGCTTGCCTTCATTAAGTTCCTGTGTGTATCCAGAGCCCCTCACATGGTGGGTGAAAGCACGCCAACATTCCATTGACCTGGACGTCTTCTATATATTCATTACCTCTGCCTCAGAGTTTTCTTCAATTACCACCATCTTTTGTTTGTGTGCTCCACTGGCTCATGTTGGTTGGCCAGTTCCGTTTTTTGGATTATCTGTGCCAAGTGGATTTCTCATGAGGAGACATGAAGGCAACACACTCTGATGTCTGTGTGAATTGAATCATGAGTGTTCAGTGGCCAATCACTGATAGACTAAAGAAATACCATGATTGGCCAATGATCAAAACTCCCATTTGTTTGTTATGCAGTGATTAGTGGATGGAAGTGTTAGCTTATACTTAAAGCAAGAAGTTTATAGTTAAAGCAAGAACAAGAGGATATACCGTGTTAGCTGAAACGCGAACTGTACTGTTGAGGGACTAGGGTTATTTACTAGACCATGGAAACTGTCATACATGCATGTTGGCATGAGCCAGTAGCACTGCATAAACCCTAGGCTTTCTCTTGTAACGTACATTTTTAAAAAATTATTCAAGTAGGACCAGTTTGCCTGTGATTGCGTTTTCATTTGATTTTGTGTGTTTATATGCCATAAGCTGGCAATCTTTACTTCACGTTTTATTTGATGGTATTTTAGTGGCAATCCTATATAAGAATATTTTACTTTCTCTTTCTTCACTTCTTGTGTGTGGGTGTATACATTTCTGAACACATGTGCACAGGTATGTGAGGTTGTCATTCATGGGGATGTGGGGAAATGAGAGATTAATGCCTTTCTCAGCTTCTTCTCCATCTTTTTCCTTTCTTTTTTTCAAAACAGGGTTTCTCTGTATACCCTTGGCTGTCCTGGAACTCTCTCTGTAGACTAGATGGCCTTGAACTAAGAGATCTGCCTGCCTTGGCCTTCTAAGTGCTGGGATTAAAGATGTGTGCCTCCACCACCTGGCTCTTCTTCTCCACCTTATTTTTTGAGACACTGTGTTTCACTAACCCTGGACTTTCTGATGTAAATGGAGACTGCTTTTTGTTTCCTGGCCATCCAGACCCAAATAATTGCACAAAAACTAGATTAATTACAACACTCTTTGGTCAATGACTTAGGTATATTCCTAGCTAGCTGTTACATCTTAAATTAACCCGTTTCTATTAATCTATGTATCATCATGAGGCTGTAGCCTACTGGTAAAGCTCTGGCATCTTTCTCCTTCAGCAGCTACATGGCATCTCCTTGACTCTACCTTTTTTCTCCCTGCATTCAGTTTAGTTTTCCCCGCCTAGCTCTATTCTGCCCTGCCATAGACCAAAGCAACTTCTTTATTAACTAATGGTAGTAAAACATTCACAGCATGCAGAGGAGAATCTCCCATCAAGAGTAGGCTTGTTTGGGTAGACTGGCTTGTCAGACAGATTTTCATTTGGATGTTGAAAATCCAAAGGCAGTTCCTCATGCTTTTGCAGCAAGAGCCAAGAGCATGAGCCACTGAACCATCTCCCTAGCCTCACTTTTTTTTTAATGCAAAGGAATTAAAATGCAGATCTTGAGTATGCTAAGCAAGAACTCTCTGTTTGACTCACATCTCCAGCCCCTCCTTTTCACATCACAGTTTATGCCTACATGGTATTTTGTTGTATATTTGTATCATGCTTTATTTAACCAATCCTCATTTCTTGATATTTAGGATTTACATTTTCCTCAATTATAAACAGTACTATCAATTTTATATTAAAATTTCTGAAATAATATGTTTTTGAATAAGTAATTTTAGTAGAAGAACTTCTGGCTTATAAAAATTACTTTCAAAACATTTTTACAAACCTCTAAATTTCCCTTTGGAGTGTTTTGTTCGTGGTACTATCACCATGGGATTCTGGAGACTCCTAAGTACTGGCCAATGTCATTCTTTTTCCATCACTTCCCTTTTGCTAGATAAAGCATGCATTATACTTAATAATTAGCTTTTATTACTGGATTGACTACTTGTGAATTTGTTTATAGTAATTATATTTTGGTTGATGGCTTAGTCTGTCCTGCATTTTCATAGATTTCATTCAGATGGTAGGGACTTACATGTTTTCCGAGGCTGCTTTGACATGTCTATTCCTGCAGATATATATGAATGATATATGCTCATCTGTATATAATATTTATTGGATTTTGCCATTATTGGTTTTACTCAGGCATATGGAAGTGTCCATGAGCCTTAGTTTTGCAATGTGGCCTCCAAGTGCTCCTGTTCCTTTCTCTTTAAAGAGAATAACTTCCAATCTGGGTGAATTTCTAGTTAATTTTTCATTACATGATTTCAGGAGACAGGGTCAAAAGGAGCTAGTAGGCCATTCAATTATGTGCTTAAGTGTGTTGGAAAAGATTCTTCCCCCCACTTCAGATGTACAATATTTTACTTGGGTTTGTTTTTCAAGTGCATCGAAGTGTGACTAAACATTTTTGGATACTGCCATTATATAAAGAAGAGATCCCACCTTGTTAAATATTCCTTCATCAGCTTTCCCGTTACCCAGTCACAGGCAGTGAGGGACCCGCGAGGGCAGAGGGCGGGCAGGTGCTTGGCCTAGGAGTCTCAGGATTGGGGGGCTCTCTTGTCCCTCCCACTGCTACCTGAAGAAGTGATTGGTTCCAGTTGATTTCTGTCTCATAATTTTGGATAGGTCATAAGTGAGGAGGAGGGGAAGTCATGAGGTTGGACCTCAGCTCATCTGAGGGCTCAAGGTTCTTTCTCATAAACCACACAAGACTAGACAGCTGTCCTTTGAAAAGGACGGAGAACTGAGATCCAGTTTGGCTCAGAGGAACAGAGAGGCTTTGATTTCTCTCGGGCTTGAAGTTGAAGATATAAAGGATGTCCGCTGAAACTGTGGAAGAGAAACCCAATAATCTTGGGGAGAGAGGAAGAACTCGAAGCTGCACTTTCCTCTGGGTTTACCAGCCAGTCTTTAACCACAGTATTTTCCCTTCTGCAGTCTCGCCTGCCGCAGAACGCATCCGGTTCATCTTGGGAGAGGAAGATGACAGTCCGGCGCCTCCTCAGCTCTTCACTGAACTCGATGAGCTGCTGTCTGTGGATGGACAGGAGATGGAGTGGAAGGAGACAGCGAGGTGAGGCATGGCGGACTGACTGCAGTGCTGGCCCAGGGAAGCCGTGTAGGGCGAATGGATGAGCCATGAGGCCGCCTTCTCTGGCCTTTGCAGCAGGTGGCGGATGGGTGTGATGCTGGGTTAAGAAGAGGGTAATTGTGTTCCTTCCGTCCTTGTACATTAATGTGGATGCAGGGTAGCTTTTGTTCATGGCTGGAGCATATTTTAGTAACCAGGGCTATATGAATTTGACTTTTGTTGATGAAGAAGTCAATCTCAATTTATAGGCTATTTAGTGGTAAAACATAAAGGCAATAATAAACTCTAGCACCCAAAGGCTGTGACCAAAAACATTTCTAAGCATCTCTACATGTTAACACATCTTGTGTGGTCTTCTTTGACATTGTCTATTCCCAGATAGAAGGGGTACTGTGGACACATGGTGCTAAGACAAAGATGGTATAATTTCACATAAAGACCCATTATCTTCTAAATTTTTTAGCTGAAAGCAAGTAGAAGGTTCAACTGAATTTGAAAGTTAGATGCCTCAGTTTAATTCTATACTCTGTCCCATTAGCTGCACGATCCTTTTTCTTAGGAGAATGAATAATATCGCCTTTTACATATGACATGTATGCAGGTATATAAGATGTATACCATATAGATATACTGTGTGATATGTATAATCATATCATGAATGCTTGTGTGGACATGTTTTATAAATTGTTCAGTGCTTTGCAAGTTTCTAAGGTTTTGGGAGTCACAACAGAGATTTTCTCTCATTGAGACTTAGATACATATTGCAGACTAAATCTACAATGTGCACTAACTCTCTGCAGCATGCACCTTGAAGCATCTATAAAGCATCCTCCAAAAGGATGATCCTGGACCAAAGGCTCTTTCTTACTAGCCCTTTCCATTTCTTCCTTTCTTTCTTCATGGAGTGAGGCTCCCACTCTTTCAGGTTGGGAAGACTTAGTCAGCTGTTGGCTTTGCTGTTCACTAAATAGCTCAGCACAGTTGCTAGGCTTCCTGAGCCTCAGTTTCCTCGTCTGCCAAGAGAGGTCTTTCAGGATTCCCTTTTCTCTGGCACCACACACATCTTCTCGCTCTAAAATTTCTTTCCTGTGTATGTTTAGTCAGCAGTGCCTCTAACAGTCCCTTTGATTCTTCTTTTCATGTTGAAATATTTGTTCACATTGACGGGAACACAGGGGTGACTTTGTTTTTTGTTTCTTGTCAAATGTTAGCTACCCATTAATTTACGTGACCCCTGGTCTCAGCAAGATGAAGAAATGACAGTTCACAGAGTAGGCAACTCAGTGTTGAATGAAATGGTTATAATATTTCCATTTTTGATTCATTTTGGTCCAGGAAGGATGACAGGTATCATTCTCTGAAGCCCAGGCTGGACCTGAGCTCATGGTAATTCTTCTGCCTCAGTCTATTCAGTACTGAGATTACAGGATCGAGTTATGATATTTGGTCATATGGGATTGTAAAAACCAAGATGGCCTTACATTCTTTGCCATCTTTAAAATCTGTTTTAGGGAAGTTATGTTTCATTGTGGTGATGCAATCCTAGAGAAACTATGCTTCTATAGTGGAAGGTTGTCCAGGGAGAAAAGTGTGGATAAGTTCTCCTACTTAGGGATCATCATGATGATTTGTAATTCCATTTCTGATATTGCCTTCCTTATTACATGAATTCATTCAGAGTCAGAGATCACCCAGTCCTGCTTACTCTAGTATTCTCACAGCCTTGAAGTGCCTGGTTCAGAAAAACTACTCATAAATATGTGTTGAATATTTGACTATTGGGGAAGCGCTTGCTTTAAAAATAGTTATTCTTTTGATTTTTTAATTTAACATACCAATTTATAGTGTTCATTATGACCTTTCCATACTGGTATATAAGTATTTTAATAGAAAAAAATAACTATTTTGAACACAATAGTTTTCTCTTTCTGCTGTAGTCTATCAGACTCCAGGTACCCAGCATATCAATGCTATAGCTCAGGCGAGGCCCCATGCTTCAAATTTCAAGGGATTTCATCATATACTGATGGCATCTGCATTTATATCTCTAGACTTCCTTCCTTATTTAATCAGCATTGAGTAATTGGAGGGCTATTAGCAGTCTTGTCATTAATATATGCAGGCCTGTTCCTCCTACAGATTTCTCCATCTCAATACTTAATTTCATTGTCTTGGATACTTCAGCCAGAACACCAGAGCTTCTTTGTCTCCTACCTTCCTTATACATGCTTTCTGATCAGTTGGAAGATTTGATTTTACTCTCTGAAATCCTCAGGTATTTCAGCATCTCACCGCATTTCCTGCTCAACACTGCTTTAGGCCAATTTCTGCCTCTGCAAAACCTGATTAGTTGCTCTCTTTAAACCTGCCTTTATTATGCTTATAAACTATCTACCCTGAGGTACTCCAATAGCCTTCTGTCTCTTTTCCTCCAGTTCAGCCTGCTGGAGCCCCAATGGCCAGTTGTACTGCTCTCTGAGGGACTCTGTCCTTGCCACCTCTCTGTTCCCAGGCACCCATCAACTATCTACATGACTCGCTTGTTTACCTCCTTCAGGTTGTTATGCAAATATCACCCAACTTTTGCCTTGAAACATTTCACCTATACCTCCTATCCCAGTTCTTCTATTGTATTTTTGACCCTTTGCACTTCTTACCATTTAGCCTCTTATCTACCTTGTTATTGTGTCTTCCTAATAGACCTGAATCTCTGAGCAGGTGGGGATTTCCACTTATCTTGTTCAGCCCCGTGCTTCTCATGCTTACAGCTACCTGCTGCACGGCTTTTCTCCAGGAGCAGGGCGTGAAAGAGTGAATGTGTGCAGGAACGGAGTCTTGGTTCTCAGCGTGCGGTCCTGTCCGAATTCTGGGGAGAGGCTTGGCAGCAATTATGCTTCTGGGAATATTTTGATTTCCAGTAATCTGTACTGCTTGTGACATACACTGCGTCAGAGGGTTTCTGTAGTGATGTTTGACTTCCATTTGTGATGTGCATTTTCCAGCCACAATAAAAATTCCAACTCCCTATTAAAAGACCTCAAACCTCTCAGATGAATAAAATTTAAGTGCTTAGAAGAGAGTCATTTCATATGCGATGATATGGCATGAATGAATTTTTTTTCTGGCTGAAAAATCTGTTTGATATATTTTTTTTTCCTCTGAAAATTCCAGTTGATAGACAATTGTTTGGACTGTGGGTGGCAGGGTGCTAGGTACCTGGGGTCTCACACATGCTAAACACGGGCTTTACTGGTGGATTCCATGCGCCCCACCGAGCACTGGTGACGGAGGGACACTTTTATTCCAAAGAGAGCTAACTTTCTAGACTTTTCCAACTAGATGTAGTTTCTAGTGTGGAACTACACCCCACAGAACAATTGTCATTCTTTTTTCTCCCCATTAAGGTTTCCAGTTGGCAGATGATTTTATTTAGCTGAGACTATTCTGTGGCAAGCTTTGGCATTACTGTGACTTGAGTCCCACTTCAGGAATTTTAGGCTGCTTCTATTCTTCAAATAATGACAGTGTTTTTAGTAATAGAGAAGATGGCCCTTGTGAGTCTGAGAAAGTAGAGTAGTTATGAAACATTAACAGCAAGAGAAGCCTTTACTAGTGTGGGATTTAAAGCGGCATGTAGCTCTGTGGTCTTCCTTGTTACATTCCCCCCCCCCCCCCCCCCGTTTTGTCTTTCCTAGAAGATAAGGGAGAACTTTGAAATTTCCAGTGGCTTTCCCAAAATAGTGCAAAGATGAAGACTGTGTAGAGGGTAGGCTTCTCGTGCTGGGGAAGCATGTCTGACTGGTGGAAGTACTGTGTTGGTCTTTTTAGAGGGCATTTTTGGGATGTGTAGTCGTTAGAAAAATTAACATTGAGTCGGACTGCAGTGATTAAGATGGGATCACTTGAAATGGTGAAGAAGCCTCTATTCCCCATCAAAACCCATTAAAGTAAACTGGGCTTGGTGGACCATGGCTGTAATCCTAGCCCTGGCCATGGAGTTGAGAATATCAGAAGTTCTTGGCTACATAATGAGTGTGAGGCCAGCCTGGAATAAATGAGATCATGCCACAAAACAAAATAAAACAAAAAAGAACAGAAATCAAAGTGAACAGGAATCCATTAGAATCAGTTCACAGGTGGATAAAGTAGGCGGATTAAGGAATCACTCCTAGTCTTGCTTTGAAGATGGCCCAAAGTCACGAGGAAGGGACGGACTTCTTTCTTCTTCCACGTCTTCACTTGAGTTAGGATTAGCTTTTCCAAGGTGACTCCTCATTTTCCGTTCGTCCTTAGTGAGTTTTCAGCGGCCAGTGCTGAACGTCACCAATATGGCATGGTTATATATGTTAAAGATCACCCACACCGTGTCATCCAATCTGCTCTGCTAAACCTGATCAAAAAGAAAACCATCACAAGTTCTCAGAAACATTAGCCAACAGAGGAAAAGGGCACCGGTGTGTCATGTCCAGGGACACAATGCGAACTAGTGTTTATTTGTGTTTCTGTTGGGTATGCTGACCCAGCTCACCTCTGGGGAATCTCTTGAGGTCATGGCCACAGAACAGCAGCGTGCACCTTACACTGTGAGTTTGCGATCTTCGTAACCCACAGTTCTTTGACTTTCTGTAGCAGAGGACTCTGGGAAATTCCCTGGTGGACTGAATTGATTTTTTTTCCGTAAGAAGAAGGAGATTTGGGGAATCCAATAACCTATGTAATTAGACATCATTATATTTAGTTAATTATATGTATTGCTTTCCACAGTTGATCTAGAAATTTCTGAACTCTCCTTAAAATAGCATTTATCCCAGGTACACACTAGCCTTGGCTTCTTTTATGCGTAACGAATCACTTTTTAATTAGCTACGAAATTCATTATTATTATGTCCGTAGTTTTACACAGTTGGATTTTATTCTCGTGCAAAGGTCATGAGGATTTTCCACTATGAAACTGGCAGGGTTTAAAGTTGAAGGTCTTGTCTTTACTTAATTATATTTAATCACATGATTGGAAAGTTGCAAAACTCAGTGATTCCCACTGGGCCTTCTGTTTCTTCAACAAGCGAGTGAAATGCTCTCTGCTTGGCAACCACACAAAGTATATTAAACTGCAGAGTACTTTATCATTATTCTTCTAAGACCTTGGAATAAATAAAATTCACCTCATAAACTGCTCCTCCAAGGGGACAACAGTTTTGTAATTGCATGCATTTAGAAAGCCAACTTCTAAAATTAATTTTCCTGTAGCCTGTCACATACTGACAAAAGAGAGAGAGGAAAAAAAAGTGAGAAACCCATTACAAGTGTGTGGCTATTCATAGTGATTGTGGAGGGTAGACGGAGGCTTTCAGTACATGCCACGGTGAAAGTGTCTGTTTTTTAAAAACATAATTACATGGGCCTAAAGCACCTTTGCAAAATGTCTGGTGCTTGGATAGTCTGAACTTTGGTCTCTGCCTTAGCCTTCTTTTTAATGGATGTTGATTTGAATCGAGGCGTGTTGGCTGTTTGTTTTTCAAGTTTGCCCTTGATGTGCGAGGCGGGTAGACAGTGCGCATGCACCCCTTCTGGGATGAAACTATCAATTTATATGACTAAATCGGTAAAACCATCCCCTGAACAACTAGAGTAATAGATTCGTTTGATAGGCATCCCGCCAACTCCTGTATGCTGTTAGCTATGTTATGCCGTCATCACAGCATTCAATATTTATGGAAGCTGATGTGGAATAGATGCTAAAATGAGCCACGGGATCGTATACATCCCCTAGAAATAGAAGTGTAAACAGTGCACTACTTATGAGACTTGGCTTCCTTTCCTCGCGGTTATCTTGACCTGTGGGGTTGGTGTGATCCGTTGAGATGAGCGATGCTCTTCTCAATGCACAGCCTAGTTGAAATTTATGATTTCTCATTGCTCTTGAAGAACTTACTCTGATTTCTGCTTTTAGTCAGTCAGTTCCCTGCAATATAAGCTGCAGAGAGGAAGAAATACAGGGCAGGCCGGAGGAGAGTCAAAAGTTTGCTCCTTTCTGAAAGGTTTACTAAGCTTCTGTTGCTTGGTTAATTGAGGATTGTCTTAGTCTATTCAAGCTGCAGTGACAGAATACTGTAGACTAAATATCTGACACATAATAGAAAGTTATTCTTTATTGCTTGGGGGTGTGGGAAGTCTAGGATTAAGGGCTTTGGGATTTGGTGTGTGAGTGATAGGACCCACATTCTCTTGGTGGCACATTCTAGTTGCAAAAGGCCCCACCCTGGGCACTGGAATTTCAGCATATAAAGCTGGGGATGGTGGCTCCACCTATAATCCTAGCACTTGGGAGACTAAGGCAGAATGGTTGTCCTGAGTTCAAGGCTAGTCTCGACTAATAGAGTATGAATGAATGTCTTCAAATTCCAGCCCAACAACAGCTACCACCCCCCCAACCAAACCCTAAAGATTTTAACGTATAATTAAAATATTTATATATTTATTTGCTTACTTATATTATATTGTGTGCATGTTTGCATAGCTGTAGGTGTGTCCGCATCATAGTGTGTGTGTATAAGTTGGGATAGTTTTTTTGTGAATTGCTTTTCTCCTTCCACCAAGGGTTTTAGGGGATCAAATTCAAGCTGTCAGGATAGCATAGCAGTGGTTTTACCTGCTGAGCCTGTTCGTCAGTCCAACATAAACATTTTAGGAGATTCAAATACCACACCACAGCACAGCACACCATATCACAGCGAAACGAAACAACAACAAAACAGAATTCTCAGTCTCTAAGATTTCAACATAGAAATGTTAAAGAACTCAATACTCGGGCCATATCAAGGGTAGGGGCAGAAAACAGCCCCTATTGTAGACAAAGTCATGCTTAGTTCTCTTTCATGGTATAAGGTTCGCAATGCAGATTGATGGCAGTTGACGGATGGCAACTTAGTTAAGAGAGATAGAGGGGAAATGAAGCCTGCTTAAAACATTACATGTCATCGTTCCTAGTTTATCCTGGGCTTAAGTTCTGTGATCGACTATTCCCTCAGCTAGTGAGAAACTCTTAGGGGTACAGAATATGCACTTGCTGCGTTTTCTGCAGATGGCATCTTTCTAGGTAGTGCTGAGCTGATCCGTAGATGATGGACATGCCTACCTTCGAGTCTGATTTTATGTTAAAAATGAAGACACATATAATAAAGCGGTTCATCTAGCGACTACCACAGCATGCTTAAATTTCTGTAAGCGAGCAGGAAAAGATGTTACTCAAAGTTATCAGCATCATAATAAGCATATGATTATTTTAGAAGTAACCCAGTTACTTTAATTGCATAGTATTATTTTGGCTATAACCATACAATACTGTAAATGTGTGATGTCATTTTCTTCTAGCTCCTTCTATTTCTCTGGAAATAATTCCAACCAAAGAGGAAGAAAATGTCACTTGAGACACATATACGCACGGGGAGGGGCATTATAGATGTTTCCCAATCTGTTTCGAAATGTGTTTCAACTACTTCTATAGAAACAAGCTGGGTCCAGTTTTGAAGATTTAGAATCTCTTTGGTGATGATGTTGAATTTTAAACTGTTTTAAGAATTTTTATTATTATTTTGAGAATTTCATACCTGAGTCCCATATTTACATCATTTCTTCCAGCTCCTCCAGTATCTCCCCTACTCCCTCTCAGCGTCATGACCTCTTTCTGTCTGTGTTTCTGTACATATTATCCTCCTGAGTCCATCTAGCTATGCTCAGATGTACACGTGACCATGAGTTGACCAAGCCTAAGTAGCTTTTAAACTCCACAGCTACAAAGGTAAACATTTAAAAGTCAAGGCCACTTGCTGTTTCAGTGGGTGTAATATAATACACAGGGTGAAGGAGACTCTCATAGCTGAGAGGGTGGAGACAGAAGTTACCATTGACATGTAGGGGGTTTCCTGGCTCTGAGGAGCTTTCTGGGAGAAGTGTAGAGGGATAGGTAAAGTACTTCTGAGTTAGGTGAGTGTTGCGTGTGATAAAAATCCTCAAGTCTTCTTCCACACTGTGATTGATCTCTTGATCTGTTTCACAGCGGTTCTCTTTAGTGAGTTTCATCCCCTTCCCGGGGCTTGACTAGAGTTCTATAAATAATCCCTTCTGTGGTGTTTCCTCTGACCCCTGCCCTTTGTTCTCATCCGCAGTGAGGTAGGTGAGTGTTTAGCTTGTTCTAGGAAAATGTTTTTCAATCATTAAACCCTTGGGTGAAAAATCTAGGAAAACAGAATTTAACCCCATCATTACCACTCCAGCATCCTTCAGAGGTTTGATGGGAAAGGAAAAGAATGGCTTCCTACTTCCTCTGGCTGCTTAGGAGAGGCTGTGTGATCTGATCATGCATTATAAAGGCTTCCCAATGTGTTCTTTCCCCCTCAGACTTACATGTCTTTGTTTTCTCTGTTCTCAAAATGTGTACATGTCCAAGAAAGCAGAAGCTGAGGATGAGGGCTGTTTGTCCCACTGCAAAGGTTGCTAGAGAATGTGTTATTATTCCAGTGAGACCATGGTCCACCGGACTTGCTCATTTTAAACATGTGGAGCCTGGCTTCAAGGGTCAAATCACTATTAGCCTCTCAGTGAGAGTCAGCTGAGGCAGAGAGCTCTACTGCAGATATGGTAAAACATAGTCCTTGCTAAGCATCAACAACTGGGCATTTTTCATTTGAGATAATGTTGGTTCATGGTTGCTCCTCCATCTTACCCACATCTACCCTGTAAGGTTCCCACAGAGTGTCCACAGTGGTGCTAGTTTTATAATTACAGGATTGTGCCACATGGAGGATTTTGAGACGTGTGTTTTTCTCATCTAAAATCACCTTTGTACCCATTCCTAGGGATCTCATGGCTACATGGGGAGGGGGCCAGTGCTTTGACTTCTTTTGGTCCAGTTTTTTCTTAAAAGGAGGAACGGTTTTGTCACTCTGTATTCCTGAAGATGACAGAGTTGATGGCATGATAATTAACTATTAAGATCGCACGGGAGGAGACGTTCTGGACTTGCTGGTCCGGGCGTGGGCAGGGTTAGTGCTGCCTTCAGGGAAGGTTGCAGTTCTTCTGATTGTCTCACTAATCTCATCTTCCTAGGTGGATTAAGTTTGAAGAAAAAGTGGAGCAGGGTGGGGAACGATGGAGCAAACCCCATGTAGCCACGCTGTCCTTGCACAGCTTGTTCGAGCTCAGGACCTGTATGGAGAAGGGATCCATCATGCTTGACCGGGAGGCCACGTCTCTCCCACAGCTGGTGGGTGAGTATGCCATTTCTGGTTCCTCTTACTGTTCAGGAATGACCTTGCATGCAGATGCCTGCTAGGGTAAGCAGGGTTGAATGTTCTCTGGAACACTTGTTCTAAGTTCTGTGTCATGAAATGAGTGATTTATGAAAATTTTAACTAATACTGAGAAAAATAGCATTCAGAAATAATGCCCATCTCTGGGTTGTTGATACTATTTTGGAATATTCTCTTCTGGATTTATTTGCCAGTCTTCTACTTTGTGCTTTTCTCCTATCCTCTATTTTTTGTTACAACTGAGATCATATTTAATGTGCACAAACATCTTAATTTTTACTTACTAGCATAATTAACATTTTTGTATATGCATATGTGTGTGGGGTTCATATGCATACATGTGGATGTATGATTGTGTGTGCTTCTGTGTCTGCATGTATGTGAATGAATGTTCCTGTGGAGGCCAGAGGTAAACCCTGCTTTCATTTCTCAGGAGCCAACCCTTATTTTTGAGTCAGTGTTTCTCCTTGGGCTGGAGCTCACTGTGTAGGCCAGCAGTGGACCACAGTGACCCACCTGTTTCTATCTCTCCAGGGCTGGTTTTGTAAGTACATGCCACTATGTCTGTTTTTTTTTCTTTTGTTGTTGTTATTGTTTTTTGCTTGTTTTTTTTTTTCGTTATTTCTTTGTTTTCTTAAACATGTGTTCTGGGGATTGAACTGTTTCTCAGGCTTGCTTACTTACTGAGCCATTACCTCACCTTAGGTTAATATTTTGGAAGAAGCACCCTCTCACCCTCTTATCTTAACTGGCTGTCTGGACACTAGGTTTTTAGAACTCTGACTGTAACGGAGACCACTCTTTCACTTAGATTTTGTGCCCCTCAGTTTCATGATTGTCAGAAGAGTTTGCATCTTCGGGAAGAATGAAAATCCTTCACTTCCCGGGCTGGTGTGATAGAAGGCAGTTGTCCAGCCATTTAGCTGTGTGTAGAGCAGTGTCGTGGGGCAGGATGCCAGCCGTGCCTTATGGGCTGGCGACTGAGTCGTCACGTTGGCACAGGGCATCATTCATATCACCAGACCCTGTGGAATTTCTCTGCATGAAATTTCACCATGTATTCCTTCCACTGAGTGTATGCTTTGCTCTCTATGAAAAAGAAAAGTTCTTTGGAAGGAGTTGTATGTTTATTCCGTGTGATACTGAGTGGTTTCACAGGAAGAATGCCGGGATTACAGTGGGCAGCTTTAACTAACGTCTTCCTCTACTATTGTGGACAATCATGGTCCAAAACACATTCTGTACCACTCTTGGAGATGCGGTTTCCTCATCTGTGAAGGTAGTTGGAAGGTGCATGCCTGAGTTCCCTTTCCCGGTGCTATGATAAAAACTTTGATAAAAGCGACTTAAGGCAAAAAGTTTTCTTTTAACCCACGATTCCAGGCTGTGGCCCATCCTAGCCGCAAAGTCGCCAAGGCAGCAGCCCCAGAGAACTGCCCACATTACATCCGTGCTCAGGAATGGAGAGCCGGAAACACATGCACGCTTGAGCTCAGCTTGCCTTCTTTTTGTCCAGTCTAGGACCCAGATCCACAGAGTGGTGCTGTCTGCTGTGTAACCGAAACTGCCTCCCACAGACATGTCTACAGGCTCATCTAATCTAGGTGGCCCCTGTTGGAGATGCCCATCCTAGGTGATGCTAGACTGTGTCTGGTTGACGGTGGGAAGTGACCATTGCTGTGTGCCTCTCAGAGTGGTTAGGAGATTTAAAGTCACCAGACCTGCTGGCTTCCGGCTTTTCCCTCAGTGTAGTTAGCTACCTAGCTTTTCCTACATGTTACTTATCAGATCACAACTTGAAGACTTTTGAGTCTGGCAGGTAGATTCTTGGGGATTTCATGAGCAAGAAAGAAAAATCCCAAAGAGTATGGACTGAAGAGATGGAAGTAGTAGAACATTCATTCATTCATCCATTTGTTTGTTTGTTTACTTTTATATTTTTCCTGTCTTGGAGCGGATCAACAGGGGGATGAGTTCCTTTTTCTGTGAAGCTGAACTTTTCTTTTGTGATCTTCAGTTCCAAACTGACATATCTTAAAGAGTTCCTGGTTTCTAGCAACTCTTTGCCTCTGTACATAGCGGAAGACAGAGTCTCACATTAAATCAGACCCTCTTTAGCCAATGATCAAAAAGAGAAGATCTGACATCTACTGTATTTAAAAAGTTTTACTGAGTATTTGATATTCTTGCTTAATTTCCCATAACTTTGTATTATAACTTCAGACTCTTCTAACCTCCATGCATTTACTTTAAACATTGTCATTTCATGTTAAAATTAGATACCACTAGGTCACTTTGAGGTATCATCACTCACTAATATGTTTGCTCCGCAGTCCCCAGAGCAAGGAGGCAGAGTGCCAGCGTTATCAATTCTGGCACTGATAATACAGAAAAACAGTTCAGAGGCGAACCACACATCATGGGCAAAACAAAGGGAGGGAAAAAAAGGCCAGCCCTGCCGAAGAGGACATAGAGCTTGTTTAGGAGAACACAGCCCAATAGAGAAATGAAAATCCTCCAACAGAATAAAAACCTGTGGAGACTAAAATATGACCTGTGCAAAGCCTTTATTTCATTTTCAATGACAGAGGCAGCACAGTAATTTGGAGAGTTACAATGATTGTTTTGTGATTAGGAAGATCTCTTCCTAGTGGAGGATGAAGTAGAGTAGCCATGTTCCACATATGCCGGGACATAGGACAGCTACACGCTCCCCAGTCTCGGGTTCTATTTCCTCTCACTAGCCCAGTTTTACTCCTGAAAGTGGGAAGAAGTAATAGCAAGTGTGATCATACACAACAAATCGGTTGATTTCCAGCCCTCCTTTGGGTCCGCCTGCTATTGCTCCTCACCACCTGCCGTGAGAGGATGACCTCTGCAGGTCATGGGCAGTGGTGTGGGGCTGGACAGGGTGTGAGCTGTGCTCGTTCTTACCTTAAAGTCAGCTTCCTTATGAGTCTCCCAGGACCTCTCTGTGGTTTGAAGAGTGTGTGTGTGTGTGTGTGTGTGTGTGTGTATGCGCATGTGTGTGTGTGTTTGTATGCGCATGTGTGTGTGTGTGCGTGTGTGTGTGTATGTGTGTGTGTGCATGTGTGTGTGTGTGCGCATGTGTGTGTGTGTGTATGCGCATGTGTGTGTGTGTACGTGTGTGTGTGTGTGTGTGCGTGCGCATGTGTGTGTGTGGCATCCCTATATATTTTAATAGAAAGATTTGTCTTTGAAGCATGACACAAGACGAGACACAATTTCCAGGGATTATTTTAGTAGGTTTATTATTGGCACCACCATTGTAATCGTACATTTAAGGGTGTCATTCACACGTGAAGGCAAGTTCATGGAATTTTCTTCCACTCTTAAGTTTATAAAAAAAAAGCTGAAATCCATTTCAGGTGTTCAGCACAATGCGAAATGGCTGAGAAAATGTAGCTCTATTTTTGGAGCTCATTCATGCAGCTATACCTCTAAAGGCAGCTCGAGCTCTTCTGTCTGTCGGCAGATGTATGAGTCCTGATGTTTCTTGTTTTTTTCTTTTCCCTAAAACCCCACATTTTATGCTTTTCAAATTTATATTGATTGTTATTTATAATCCTAAGATTAATATATGTTCATTTAAAAATAATCCGTAAAAAGCTTCACTACAAAAATAAAACCTTCCCGAATTTTACCACTAAAGTAAAACCTTTCCTAATCTAGTTTTGTCTGTCATCTCCATAGGTTTCCTATGTAACTCCGTTTATCCACACAAAGTGGAATTATAGTTCCTCACTTGCGTGTGTGTGTCTGCCTCGTAACGCTGGGGTTATAGGCATGCACAGCCCTCCTGGGCTTTTTACGTCTATGTCAGGACTTGAATTCAGGTCTTTGTGCTTGCAGAACAAGCACTCTTATCCTCTGAGCCGTCTCTCCATCCCGTGGCTCATCGTTTTAATTTGTAATTGCTTAAAGATAAAAACATCAATATCTATATTTTCCTATTGTTCTGTAAGTAAAACATAATAGCTGTAAAATAATCTTTTCGGGTATTTGGGTGGCCTTTCAGTTGTTATTATAAAGAAAAGTGCATATTTTTGTTATAGTTTTGTAAAATTGTTTGATTAGTATAGAGTTCCAGTTGTAGAAGATTCAAAGGTTTTGAACATACTGGAAGGCTTTGGTATGCTTTCGGCAAATGTCAGCACCATCAGGAAGTGGCTGTGACGTGCATCTTTCACACAGGGACAAGGACAGATGATTTGGATAGACCTAGCTGATGTCTTTATTCACATACATTTATTTACATTATTTTTGTTAATTTGAAGTTAAGACATTTATTTGGCCTTCAAGCCCTTTCTCTGAATGCTTGCTTGTCCTCTTTTCTGTCTTCCATGGTCTGCCCACCTTTCTGTTGGTTCGCAAAAGCTCCACGTGGGTCATCTCTCTCTCTCTCTGCCTAGAGCTTGCTTCTTAAGAAACTACCTTCAATTTTTTCTTTTTGAGACAGAGTCTGGCTGTGCAGCCCAGCGTCAAGCTGGCTTTGAACTCACTTTGTAGCTCATTGCTGCCGGGAAACTCACAGTCCTTCTGCCTCAGCTTCCCAAGTGTTAGCATGGCAGCCAGGCCCAAGTGTGCCCGGTGGGCTTCCTTTTTAAATATGGAGACTACTGTGTCAAGTGTAGAAAGACCTCAAATGTGCATTGCCTACCCTGCTTTTAGTTAGGGCTCTGTCTCTAATTAGTCTGTATGGGGGGGTCAGTCACGTCTTTCCTCCTCTCTCACCTCTAATGAGAGCTGAACTCGATGCTCCAAGGTCTCTTGGAGTTGTTACCATGTAGCCTTGGCTCATTTTCTCGCAGTTGGTAGTGTCTGTGGGAGCTGCACACGGAGCACTTCACTTCAGTGTGGTTGTAAAAGGCACTGCCCCCACTTTCCTTTGAAAGGGTTTGTAGTTGATGCTGAAAGAGACCCTGTTACGTGGGCCATTTTTATGGAAGCTTAATGAAGGCCATCAGCCACCCAGTTGTTTTAACCTGTCTAACTCGCGGTTCCCAGGCGTGAGGAACAGAGGGCAGGCTGTGCATGCATAGGCATCGAGAAGCCTTGCCAGGAAGTCTAGATAAGAAACGCTTTCATCCACAGCCCTGGCATTCGAAGCAGCGAGCATTTGGTACCACTCGCAGCAGACACGTTAGGGCTCTGATTTTTGTGGTTCTTCTGTAAATG
Organism: Microtus pennsylvanicus; assembly: GCF_037038515.1. Classification (NCBI taxonomy): domain Eukaryota; kingdom Metazoa; phylum Chordata; class Mammalia; order Rodentia; family Cricetidae; genus Microtus; species Microtus pennsylvanicus. Next base: position 16,113,991 of record NC_134590.1, on the reverse strand, counting down.
GACTTTCCACGTGGAATGGGACTTACAGGGGAGTAGAGAGTTGTGACTGAAGGCACTTAGTTTCCTAACTGTGTAACAGAGAGCTAATTGTACTTCCAGGATCATTCTCAGGCTAACACTGAGTGGGGTTTGTGTGGTTCAAAATACCCAGCCCTGAAGGCCACTTTCAAATCAAAACGCTCACAGGAGAAACTTCCTGCCTCCTCCGGGTCCCTTACCAAGTGGTCCACGTTCTGTACATTTAGGGCCTCTGTGCTAGGCCAATGGTGGAAAATCCCTGATCTAGCCTCCTCTTGGCTTACAAATGGCTGACTGTCCATTGTGTAATCTGCTGACTTCTAGCGGTAGACTGTGAGGCCGAGTGACCGACCGCGCAAAGGTGCCAGCGAGCTCGTGTGGACGCCCGCACCTTCTCTTCAGAGCAGCGTTCCTAAGGACTGCTTGTTGTCCTAACCCGCACTGATTTTCCTGTCAGACTTCTGCATAGGAACAGAAGTTGCTCCCTTTCACACGCTGCTTAGTTTCCCCGAGGGAAAGGTCGCAGTGAAGAGCCCCGCCCTGCACACCTCATACAGATTCTGCATGTGTTACTCTTAAGTGGAGGCAGAGATTAGGATAGCATGCGCAGGCTTCATGTATGCTGTGGATGTGCTTGCCTGTGAGAAACAAGATTTGTTTTCTATTGGAATAAGATTTGGTGCGCTTGCATGCGTGCGTGCGTGCGTGCTTGTGTGTATGTGTGTGTGTGTATGTGTGTGTGTGTGTGTGTGTTTGTAGGCTGTGTGGGTGTCTTTTTGAATTCTAGCCACCTTATTTTTTGAGATGTTTTGGGATGATGTCTCTCATTGAACCCGTGGACCCGGGGCTTTGCCTGTTTTCACCACATTCCCTATGGCCCAAGGCTCCAGGTGGACAGCACTCTACACCCGGCTTTTACGTGAACGCCGTGTATCCAAACTCACGCCTTCCTGCTCGCACAGCGAAGCCCTTTACCACCTGGGCCATCTTCCTCGGCCCCCAAAGCCATTCTCTTTTAAAAGTTAGAACAATAAAGGGCTAATAGAAGCAATCTTATGATTTTTTTTATTTTTGGTAGTAAAACTAAGATATTTAAACTTCCTAAACCAATGTTAGTCAGGCTGTGTTTGAAAACCATCAAGGGAGCAGAATGGCAAGGTTTTAGAGGCAGATGAAGTCTAATCAGGGTATAGTTTCGTAACTTGATCTTTCCTTCATTAGTTGTTCTGATATAGGGAAAGGTGTGTTAAAGAAAATATAACTTAGAAGAACTGGGGAAATAGACTTTAAAACGCACCCCTCATGATTTTACAGTGCACAGCTTCTTTCTTTTCATGCCTTTGATATTTCTGATTATGTAATGCAGGACATGAAAATTTGAGCCTTACTTTTTTAAATTGAAGAATGAAATGTGTTACTCCGAGAAACTCTGACTTAGGGGAATTTAGAATAACTGGGCTTTAAAAATAAAAAAGAAATTAAGACAGTTCTGCGGTTCTAAAGACAATTAATGCTGGAACAGTTAGAATTCTCTCATTAAGGCCAGCAGTCGGTCCCTTCATCTGGAGTGGGAAGATGGGGTTTTGGAAAGGAATGTATTGATGTTCAATTTGGTGGTGACGTCCCCAAAGCTAGAGGGAAACTTAGCTTCGTGGTTTGGTGTCCTGACGTTGGCTTCACTTTGCTTTCATATCAGAGATGATTGCTGACCACCAGATCGAGACAGGCCTACTGAAACCTGACCTTAAGGATAAGGTCACGTACACGTTGCTTCGGAAACACCGACATCAAACCAAGAAATCCAACCTCCGGTCCCTGGCTGACATCGGGAAGACGGTCTCCAGTGCAAGTAGGATGTTTACCAACCCTGATAATGGTAATGCAAAGCCCACCCGCCGGCAGCTGCTTTCTCTTCGTGAGCCACCCACCTTTGCTCCATCTCTAAGAATCCTTTCTTCCTCTTCCTATGGCTTTTCTCTAGGTCACGTGACACAGTCATTTCATCCAACTGGGCAGGTGTGCAATCTTGCTGGAAAGGTTTCACTGGGGATGTAGGTTACAAAGCCATAGTGCCTGGCTTCTCCTCCGTGGTTGACTGAAATGCTTACTAATAACTCTGTGGGAAAACAACTGAGTATTTCAGATGAATCCACAAGCTCGCAGTTAACATTCTCAGGGCATATGTCTTCAAGATGACGTTCAATAGCTTGGAGTATCTAATAAAATATGATAAATACTTTTTTTTTCTTTTTTTCTTTTTTTTTGTGGATTTTTCAAGACAGGGTTTCTCCGTAGCTTTTTTGGTTCCTTATACTTTGAAATATCATATAACAACATTTTTTTGCTTTAAGATGATTGTGTCTAATCTATTAGTGTTCATTCTATTACTGTATAACTCAATATTATTTATACCACTTGAAAAGGCAGTTGATTTTTTGATAAATAATAATCATATTCAAATGGAAGTATAATTATTCAAGATAGAATATTAGTTCATTATATAACAATAATTCTTCTTACATTTATTGCACTTACCACAGTTTCTTGCAAAATGCCTATTTTTGGCATCATTCTCATCATTGGTAATAAATTTCCAATGTTTGGGTGCAGTCTGAGGAGGTGGAAGCAAGTTTCCATCAAGTACGGGAAACGAAGATGTGGTGGCCAGAGTCGAGTAAGCATTGGGCTGGGAGAACCAGCTCTGGACTCTGCCACCATCGAGTCTTCTCAGCACTAAGAGTGGGAGAGCCTGCAACTCAGGAGAGTCACTTGATATTTCATGATACCATAGAATGTGTTCTCTGGCACAGGGCAGGTGTAAATGATTATAGCAAGTGAATTTGATCCTAGCCACTCTGTATTCAAAAATGTGATTTTTCTCACTTAATATTAAAAGCCAGTGGTTTGAAGACTGATTACTATAAACAAAATTTTATATTTTTAAACTCAAACTGTCTATAAAATAATTAAGATATAAATGCTTTCAGTAAAATACACGAGAGAGAGAGAGAGAGAGAGAGAGAGAGAGAGAGAGAGAGAGGAATTTAAATTACTTCTGCTATGATTTGTTGCTTCTTCTGTTCCTGCTGTTGACAAAGAAACCTTAGGTTTTCTATGCCCATTGATTTGTTTTTGAAGAAAACCTTGTTTAGTGGCTGGCAGTGCCGTTGCTCCAGCAGGCTCTTTCAATTCATCTTACAAGCATTTCATTTTAACCAGCACATGTATTTGCAACTATGGCAGTTAAATTTCAGATCTCTCTCTCCCTCTCCCTCTCCCTCTCCCTCTCCCTCTCCCTCTCCCTCTCCCTCTCCCTCTCCCTCTCCCTCTCCCTCTCCCTCTCCCTCTCCCTCTCTCCCTCTCCCTCTCTCTCTCTCTCTCTCTCTCTCTCTCTCTCTCTCTCTCTCTCTCTCTCTCTCTCTCACACACACACACACACACACACACACACCTCAAGCAATAATCTTTTTTTCTCATAAAACCTACAACTCCGAGAGTTAGGGGTTTTGTTTGTTTTAAGTCATTGCATTAGTAGTACACAGAGGTCAGAAAATGCACTGTGTTCACATGTTGCATGAGGAGTGATGGCTGCCAGGGTGTTCTATTTCCAGAAGGGTAAACTGTCCTTTTCATGCACTACTTACAGAGCAGAAACTAGAAAGAGATGAGTCTCTGCAGCCCTCCTTTTGGAGAAGGTATCTGGATGGGAGGTGCAATGAATGAGCTGCTCCTTCTTCACCTCTTCATCCTCATTAGATCCCGAACTTTAGAGGAAGCTGACCTTGTCTTCATCATTCACCTCTCATTTATGCAATGTGGTACACACAGGGCAGCAAGCAAATGGGAAGGGCAGGTGGTTCTTTTTTGGCTCTTCCAGTGATCATCCCACACCCTGAAGCATAGGATACGATTAGTTTGTTTCAAAGCTGTTATTATTGGCCTTTATGTTAGCTGACTCTTTAAATATCACAGGCAAGATTTGGCTTTGCGAGATCCTACAGCAGTGAGCTACACGTGCCTCGAAGGTACATGATCATAAATCATCGGCTGGCAAGTTTTTGGCTTTCTACAGATGCTCGTTCTTACCCTGCAAGTTTGCACAGTTACTTTTCTGTCTGAGGGCTTAATCACTTAATATACCTAAGAACTGTGTAATGTTCTTTGATTAAACATCTAAAGTAAGGAATTATATACCTGTCACTGCGCTTTTAATAAACAAAAATCTTAGAGCGATTGTAGTGGAGCTGGGTCGTAATATCCTCAGGCCTAGTAAATGTAAATCACCTTAGCCTTAAATATAGAGCTAGACCCTGTGGCGGAAACTGCTCTGACTATGCCAGCAACTGCATGGCAGATAGCTGAATGGCATGGAGACACTTAAGTCAGGGGTTGTTTTAGTTCCCAGTGGTGTCCAGAGTCAGTTCCCATCTACTCCCAAGAACCAACTGAGGGGAGAGTCTGCCAGCAGTTTGTTATATGCAATGACTGTTAAATCGCATTAGAATCCAATTAAATAATTATATTAAAAGCAATGGCACCAATTGTTCAGAATGCACGACTTCCTATTTGTTTGATGGCAGTTGACTAAATCTGTGCACTTGAGGTGATTTCCACCCATGAAATCACATGAGAGTGCCGCATCTCATCCCATCCCATCATGCACTGGGTCCCAGTGTTGACTCCCGTGGCTTCAGGCAAGCAGTTGAAATCTGCTACAAGGTAACATTCACACTTTAGAGACAACATATGCTACAAACCAGGACTTGCTTTATTATTGTTCTAGTTGTTTCTAAACTTTAAAATAATGATGAGGAAAATTTTAACAATACAGATTAAACTAAAAGCATTTATTTAGTGCATGTAGCTTATAAGATTAAGAAGATTGTTTTGGTAGTTAAAACTCCTATTTGGTTCTGTAGAGGAGCGTCTGAGACCCCAGTGAAGAACAAGTGAGACCTGAAACACCTATTTGTTGTTTTGTTTTTGTCTTATTAGCATGCATGACATTATAATCAAATGTTCAGTCTGATTCACATTTTGAGTCCCTTCCTTCCTCCCTCCTTCCCTCCCTCCCTTCCTTCTTTCCTCTTCCCTTCTTTCTCCATCCTTCCTTTTATCCTTCTTTTTTCCCACCCTCCCTCCCTTCCTTCCTTTTTTCCTTCCCTCCCCCCTCCGTCCCTCCCTCTGTCCCTCCCTCTGTCTCTCCCTCTGTCCCTCCCTCCCTCCCTCCCTCCCTCCCTCCCTCCCTCCCTCCCTCCCTCCCTCCCTTTGGTTCATTATCATGAACTCATTTTTAATTAGTCAACATTTACTTATTTTCCCTACCAAAGAATTAGAAAAATAGTGCAGTTCTTTTTGATGACTGTAAACAGACATAATGAAAAATTCAATGAGATACATGAGGGCTTCGAATGGGAGCTGGCGCTTAGCAATCAATCACTCAACAAATGCATTCAGTTATGCGAGCTGTTTAAGCATAACTGTGCAGTATAGATTTTGTAGTAATAGGAATGTCTTCTGCACTGTTCAGTAGTTTCCTCTTCAGGAAGAAACTTGTAGGAATAATTTTTACGTATTTCTTCTGACTTTTTGGTGAGTGGTATCGACACCCACTGTGTAGCAATGGGAGGAACCTTCCTTGCTTTTGCTTAGATGGCTGTAAGAGGAATCCTGACCCACCTTAGGCATCCCAGGTAAGGACAAGAACTGCACCCGGCAGTGAGGAGCTGGTGAAGGTGGGAGCCCCAAGGAGGGCAACTGGCTCCTGATGCCCACAGCGCTTCCCTTTTGTTTTCGATGGTGCCCCAGGGCCTCTTACTTATTTGTAGTGAACCACACAGCCTACTGCTCAACACATCACTGGGCTTCACTTTCAGTTCACTGCCTTTCTTGCCCTCCTCTTTACCCAGGCATGCAAAATATAATCAACGGACCCTCCCAACTTGGTACAGTTCTGGCTTGTGCATCCGGACACTTCTTTCGAGGTTTTTCTACCAGGCAGGAAGCTGATACCTAGTTCTTTCCCATGTAGCTGCTTTGACTTGAGCACAGAAAAGCTTTGGGTATTTAAAAAGCCGTGCATTGTTATTACACACTGGAACCTGGGCGGTTGTAACGGTGCAGAACAATCAACAGAAGTTATGGCTTTTGCTGTGCTTTGTACTTCTAAGATCCAGAAACTTAGGCCTTTAGTGCTTTGAATCTGGCTTGAGCTTAGGCCACTTGAACTATGTGGTGTGAATATTAGATCGGGCTGCCTTGACACTGGTGTGAATTAGATCTGGCTGGGACTACAGCCAGGTTTGGCAGCTTTCGGTGGTCCCTTTAGCCATTCTTTTCTTTTGCTCTGGGCTTTGGATTCTAATTTTTCCCAGTTGTCTTTAGTTGCCTTGTTCTATCTCCCACCTCCCTCTAGCATGCTGTTGAATTCAGGCATGATCCCTGTCGCACCAGACAGGGCAAGCACTTCCCAGCCCTCTTTCAAAGATTCTGCTCCTGTGAAGTGGGCTTCATGCTTACCTGGTTCTGAGATGATCAGCTGGCATCTCGTATCCTTAGGCCTGTATTGCTCCCTGATGAGCATGGCATTCCAGGTGCTTTTCTGAATGCAGCCAGCTCCTTCCAAAGCCCAGCAGCACATATCCATCTGTTTGCTTCTGGACCCTCATTTGCTCTGCATTTGCAGAGCACGGATGAGTGTCTTGGCCAGAACTCAACGAAATGACGCTCTTCCTAGCCTGATATTAGCAGTTGCTAGCAAAGGAGCTGAGTGAAGTCGTCTTCTAATGATGGCAGCCCATGTGGCTGTTCCTGCTAATATATTTCTAACGCATCCACAAGGCGCCAGTTTAATTGCTTTCCCCCAGGTCTTTCAGATCAGTAATACTCAAACTTTTATCATCCCCTCTTCGCACTTACTAGTCCATCTACACTGCATGACAACGAGAAGTCAGGCTTAGGAGTAGAACACAGTGACTCTTTAGGCCTCCTCTGGGCCTATTTCATAATCTTCTTGAAGAGATGATGCCATCTTTTCCAAAGGCCTCACTCATATTTAGTAGATAAATGGTTTTGAGAGTTATATAATGACCTTGAGTCTTGTTATATGTGTAACATTGGGTAATAATGTGTTATTATGTTTGTGTCTCCAGGAGTAGATAAGCTGTATTATTTATTAATAATAACACAAGTTGCTGGTCTCAGGAACAGATAATATTCAGAAATATCTTTAGGGATACTTTTAGTGACTTTCACATTTAAAATTGAGGGCAGATCTTCAATTGACCGCTTTTAGCTTGTGTTCTATTATTGCCTCTGCTTCTCAGCCCCCTGCTCCTATCACTGTAGTGTGAAAAGAGTCACGAGGTTTCATTTTTAAAGCTGCATTGCTTTCGTTATCAGATTTACAGTTATCAGACAATCCATAATGAGTTGTCATTCATGGACTTTATAGTATTTTAAGTTGCTACCTAGATTATCAAGACTGATCAGCATGTGTAAACCCTGACAGGCTTTAGCTGCCAGCGAATAACATAGGATGTTGGTATGAAATGCTTATTTTTAAAAATTTTTACTAATTGACAATCTAGTCCATGCCACCAGAATCTAAGGTAGAGTAATGTTAGAAATGCTTCTCTTTGCCTCAGAGTGCCACAAATTAGTGTCCAGTTCTTCTTGCGTTTTTTTTTTTTAGGAGGGGGTACATGCTGCCGCCAGGCTGAAGAAACTGTCTGGGGCTTGGGGTGCTTAGTCAGGTCACCCTTGCAAAGTCTTAGTCTCCACTGCCTCGTCTTGCTCTGAGAGCTGAGGGAGGGAGGGTGGGCGTTGATCTGGACTCTGTCCTGGTCTTTGTAGAAGAGAACCAGAGATGAAGGGAAGAAGGCAGGGAGAGGAAGAAGAGTCAAGTCAGAAGAATCGAGTGTGACCCACACTCTATTATGTCTTCCTGAAGAAAAGCGGAGAAGAGAATGTTAAAGCCTTCCAAGACTGGCCAAGTGTACCTCAGTTGGCACAAACCCTCTTTCATTAAAATGCATGACAAAAATAGCTCTCTGCCGGTTCTTGAGTTAAAAGCTGGATCTATCCATTTCATTAGATATTGATGTGTATTTGTTTATAGGGTACAAAAATGTGGTCCTGTGTATACAATGTAGAGTAATTGAATCAAGCGAGTTGACGTACCCTTCACCTCAATACTTACTGTGTGCTCCTCATGTTGACCTGAAGCATTTGACCACCATCTTCCATTATCTTCCCCAAGTCTGCAGCCTTCTCTGCATGCAGGTGATGTCGAGCACACATGTAAAAGTCACATCTGTCTTTTTTGTGCAGCTCGTTGTACCTAATGACCTCTCCACTCATCCATGTTGCCACACATAACACAATTACCCCCATCTTTAGACTGAATAGCACCCTTTCCTTTATGTATGACACATGTTTTTATTAATATTTATATTGATTCCCCATTTTGGCTATTGTGAACTATGCTGCTTTAATACAGAACTATCATCTGAACAATGATTTCAGATCTTGAAGTTAATTTACATTAGGTCAGGCTGCCATCTTCAGCATTTTTTGCTACCCTTCGGTATGCTGGACAAAGCAAATATCGTGAGTATTAGTAGTAACAGCCACAGTGCTAATTCCCAGTATTTGAACACCTGTTTTCCACCAGCCAATATGATCTATAATAGTTTTAATATATGCAGCGTCTCCATTTGCAGGTGAAAGCCTTGAAACTCAGATGCAAAATTAACAGACAAACATAATTAGTGGAGGGACCAAATGTTGAATGTTTACTTTATAACAATATGCTAATTTGATTACAGAGACATGAGCTTCCTCTGCTCTAATTTATTTCCCAGCTCTCAGTATGTTACTCCATACAGTAATCTGATGTTGGAGGACGTTGGTGGCCATTATCTAAGCAGGATCACACCACACAAGGGAGTCTGTTGAGTCCGTTATCAGATCTTCAAGTGGACATTTCTAGGCAGCGTGTCTCACGCCTGCTCATGGACGAGTGATGCTGTGTTCGGGTAAATGTCTTAGCTGAACAGCAGGGTTGAGAGAGCAGCAAATGGCCCATAACTGTTTAAACATGCAGTTCTGCATTTCTACCATGAGCCCTAAGTGTTTAAAATGAGCAGAGTTCATTTTCTCCTTCCTAAAACGGCATTTTGCAAAGGAAATTTCTATTTGCCTGGTTCTATGAGAGATTCTAGAATTTAGCATCAGATTTAGGGATTGATGACTTTGGATAAGTTGATTCCCAAAGGGAATATGAATCACTGCTTCTCTCTCTCTCTCTCTCTCTCTCTCTCTCTCTCTCTCTCTCTCTCTCTCTCTACCATTTTCTACAGACTAGACGTTGGAAACCATCACTCAAAAGTCTTTGGAACCATGTATTTCCTCATCAAGTCATAATGGTATAAGCCAATGTCTTCCCCTGTTTATGCCTGAAGTCAGGCGAAAGTTATTTTTTAAAAAAAGTATGTATAATATGAGCAAAGGCAAGCTGTTTATTTTGTAACTTAAGAGATGCAGCGAAAGCATTATCTAGAAAAGGTATACATAATGTATCATTACTATCCTCTAATTATAGAAAGTTATTCTTTAAATTTCAGAACAACTTTGCAAAATTTGATCCTTAGAGCAAGTTTGTGAAGTGAAAAAAAAAGAAAAAGAGAAAAAGAAAAAGCAACTTGAAAGGGTTGCATCATTTATCTCTCCCTCTCTCTGCCTAGAACACAAAGGGTCCAACAAATCAACATGTTGGAATTTGCCAATGTGAGTAATGGATGCTGTTAGCCTCCATGTTCTCACTAGGGTAGGCAGCCAGATGGCTCCTGTAAGGCTTTCTGCATCACGGGTGCCAAGTCTCTATGGGCAGTTCCATTTTCAGGCCTGCTTTTGGAGCCAGGTTCTTGGCTGGTATCTGCCAGGCTCCATTCCACTGTCCTCTTGATGGGGAGGCTCAGCATTCATGGAGACTGTGTATACAAAGAGGAATCTCTAGGATTGGCTTCCAATAAGTGTCATACTGATAAGTTGAGGCAGGTGAGTGAGAGAGAGCGGGAGTTACTGACCAGCTTCCAAGGTGAGCACCTGTTAGTCTTTCAGGAGCTGGCCGTGAGATCAGAGAGAACATTTATCCAGCTCCATCCTCCCTACCAGCTAAAGGACTGGGCGGCTCTTTTGGGTTTACTTTGTATTCTCACCTCTATCAGTTCTTACTGAATGCATCTTAGTTAGGCCTTGCTTGCACTTAGACAAGTGGGTACCAGCTACTTAGACTTGCCATTTCATATAGCTTGCTCTGTAAGAATATTGGCTCTTTAAACAGGCCTGTTAGTTGTCCAGAGAAATAGGAGGTGAGTCTGGGTCAGTATGATGATGATGACTGTCCCTAATTTCTTTCCTCTTGACAGGAGCAATTTTGGAATAATCTCATCTGGTTCATTTTGCTTTTTTTTTTTCATTTTTCTCAGTGCACTAAAAACTTGCAAAGAAATTCAATTATGGAAAACAATTACAAATTCACATTGCAGGAGAGAAGACTTCAGATCCTCCTCAAACAGGTGCTGGCACAGAGGGTCTGCTAACAAATCCTGGCTTTATTTACGGCTTTCAAACACACACAGACAAATTTGCAAACCTGTTTTATAATGTGCTCAATGCCCAAAGTTGTCTGTGAATTTGTAAATAGTTTGATTTAGAGCTTGACCCTTCTGGTCAAGTGACCATTTACCTGCCCTGTCTTTTGCACACAATGTGACTAGGTTATCTAATGGTTATGTTTGGTGGAATCTGCTCACTGTATTACCTTGATAATATCAAGACTATTTTTATTACTAAGGGAAGAAGCCTTTTAAGGCTAAATTATGTATTGCCTCATGGTCATGTATGTCCAACTTCACTATCGTTCTTTAAAGGGTGGGGCACTGCCCAGTTTTTACTAATCTTGGAGCATGATGCATTACGAGTCTAGCAAGCCAAGTGACATGAGCTTCTCAGAGCAGATGGCACTCTCGTAGGAGGAAGCCAGTCATGCCCTCCTTGACGGAGGCACGTAGAGGATCTTGACTGAGCATTCAGCTCGCATCATTGTCCTTGATTTGGAACAGATACACCAAGGGTTAATGTTCTAGTAAAATAGGTGTTGGAAGGCACTGGAAAATGAAGACTAAAATTGCCATTTCAAATGGGTTTGTATTAAAGCACAGTAATTTATCCATGTCCCAGTGTCATGGGGTAAAAAACAGAAAAGCGAGAGCCAGTCTGTGCTTGTCAGGGAAAATATTCCAGACACAATGTCTGAAATATTGCTTTCTGCTCTTGTCCACGAGCTCCATAGCCAGACTGCTGGGTAGCTTGCTAGAAGGCTGCTTACTAATATGACATCCCATCCCCTACGCTAAAACTGTGTGTGCCGCTTCCCCCTGTGTGTGCTTATGTGGCGGACCGCTATTAACAGTCCTGGTGTTGTAGCTTCAGCTTAATGTTTGCTATAAAAATCTGTCTTCTGGATATGCTCCATGTTTTGTGTATTGGAACTGCAGGACGCATCATCCATTGCTGTTTGGGGGAGCTATAATGATTGAATGTAATTTTCCTAAGACCTTGTTCACTCTTTGCTGATATTTGTTCCATGAAAGGGCTCAGGGACCTGGGAAGAAGCGAATGTCATTGTAATATATCACTGTTCGCCTTTAACCCGCTTGTGTGATTTGCTTCAGTGTTTTTTTTTCTTCCTAATTAATGCTTCCATCTTCATCCTTGCTGTGGCTGCTCATGTGTCGTCCTCCTCCTGTCTTCTGCTTCTGACACTAAAGCCCGCAGCCCGCTTGAGAACTCAGTGTCCTGCCTAGCAAACCGCACCTTGGACGATGACCCCAGAGTGCGGCGCACTCCCAGCGTGGGATGGCTCAGTAAGTCAATGGGTGGGGAACGGGCAGACATGGTGGTGCTGGGAAGAGGGAGGGGAGGACAACTGGGTTTTGGGTTATCTAGTGGACTGGAGAACATTTCTGAGAGGGCCCGCAAGGGGAATGTGTAAGGACCACAAATACCTGGGATGACGGGTTGCTGTTATCCCTTGACCTGGGTCAAGTGCCTTGTCACATAGTGGGGACTGTGCAGGTCAGGGCTGGCATGACAGCCTCTGTCTAGGTCTCATGCTTCTGAAACTTATTTTCTTCGCATCGATGCTGTTCTCTGTCTCTTCCCAGGGATGTCAGGATGGTAACTTGAGATGCATTCTTCCCGTGGAGGTTAGGAAGAACTTAGTGAGTTGAGGCCTTAACCCTACAGATGCTCAATGTATACCTGAAAGATGGAAGGTGATATAGGTGGAGACCTAGAGCTTGTGGGAGAACCATTTCCCTTTTTAGATGTAGAGCTTTGCTAGAGAGACGTGGACTGTTTGTCTAAAAGCAAAACAGAAGACACTGTGCACAGACGACTACTTGGATTTTTTTCACCCCCATATTTCTAAATTGTTCATGTAGACTTTTTCCAGATGTCAAGAGTCCCATGTATAGTGACATTGTTAGGTCTCTGTGTATTATTTCTTTTTCTATACCCAAACTATTGAGCTAATCCTTTTCCTATTTTAGCATTAGAAAATTTCACTTTCCTGTGAGGATGCCTTTCAGCTGACTTAGTAGGAAAAGGTTTAGTTCATCCTAAAATAGTGTTTGTTGAGCTATATTCTTTCAGGGCTCCTCTTGCTATAAATTTTATGTTTTAAGAGGCTATTAATAATCTCTGTGCTTTATAGAGATAGAAATAAATGTGGTTCATATCACTACACACCATGCACTGTTGGGTTCTGTGCATTCGGAGATGAATCACGGGGTCTTTGCCCTCAAGGGGTTCTTTCTAATGAGAGAGGCAAAACCCAGATGGCTAGTGGATGTGTTGGATGAAGGACATGCTGAAAGACCACATGAGTCCCTACCTGACGCTCACTCATCCAGCCACACAGGACTGCAGAAGCAGGTTGGCCCAAGGACACTCATGGCCAAATAAGGCTCTTTGAAGAGGTGAGGACTTAATCTTGGAGGGAAGTATGAATTTTGTAATGGGAGGATGAAGGAGGATGAGCCTATTTTTAAAGTCTTAACCTGATAATCTTTTTTTTTTCTAAAAAGTAGGTCTAACTGATTGAATAGCAATAGAACACCATGAACATTATTTATTACCCTTCATGGTCTCAGTACATTTTAAGATACCATTTAGCTTGCTAAGCAACTTGTGTGGAGATTTCCATAATCTCCACTTCCCAGATAAAAAGGAGAAGACTGGAGAGGCTAATTGACTTTCCAGAACTACACAGCTCATGTGTGTCTAGGCCAGGATTAATATATGATTGTTTCTCCCGCTGTATGATGAGTGTGGGGGGTGTTATTTAAGGGTAGGAATTTACAAGGTCAGGTTGTTAGATCTATTGCTTGTTCAGTACAGTTTTAGCACCCACATGATTTCCTTTGCAAGAATCATGTATTTCTACATTTTATATCCTTGGGATGCTTCCTGGGAAGCCGATTGGGCTTTGGAGTTTTGAATCCGGCTGAATGGGGTTTGAATCCTTGATCTACCACTGACGGTTTTATAACATTGGGAAAGCTCCTTCTGTGTAGTCAACTTGGGTTTCTTGTATGTAAAACTGTCAATCTTGCCGACATTGGATCTCCATGAGAATGTAGAAGAGTGTGCAACCCAGTACCCCACACTTTGTCATCCAGGTGCTAATAGTATTATTTCTTGAGTAGTTCTATTTTTGTGTTTTAAAAGCTTATCCATATTTCATATAAGACACCTAGAGGAAGAACCATCAAGGATGTTAGTAACAGTGGTATTAGTTGTTGATATGTTGATGGCTGCCATAGGAAATCCAGCCTAAAATGAGACCTCTGATCATCTAAGGAGACTTCTCTCAGTAACGAGTGTCTGTTTATATTCTCTCTCATATACATTCTTTTGCTAAACTCTTGTCTTTGATGTAGCACCTCAGTCACCTTCTGAGGGGGTCTCTATTATTTTTCTGTGTCAGTCCAGTCAATTAAATTCCTATGGAACAGCCCAAGGTGTGTAAAATAGGATTAAATGCTGTTGTTAATGTGATGAGACCCTCTCTTTTAATCAGCTTGTCTTTTGCTCTTTGGTCTCTAAGATGGTGAGACCCACCTCTCTGTGCTGCAGCTGAGCTCCCTGCCTTCCTACCATAGCCTTTTACAACAAACCCACTCTAAGTAGGTAGGCTCATCATGCAACTCCATCTCCTTTATGAAACAGCTCCTAGAATCACAGATCTGTCAGGCATTAGACGACCACAGCATCTATTGTCTGGGCCTCACAGTGGCAGATTTGCCATGTGTAGATTGTTTTCCGGTACTCTCTGATGCCTTACATGTTTGCACTTTCTTGTTTCAAGTCCACTGCACCCAGGACTGCATCTGGAGCTTGTGTATCCCCCGTGTGTCATAAGTACTCAATACAGTGCTATAATTTGCCTTTGTACAAGATTCATGTTGTACGTGCTCTAAAATGGTGTTTGAGGCCTCATTGTTTCATTACAAGCCACCAGCGGTTTTCATTTCACTAGTCTTGGCCACCGTAATCCATTAACGAGAGGTGGATGTTGTGTACCCAAGGAGAGCCATTTCCCTGTAGATTTTGCAGATCCCAGTCTGATGAGTTGATTATAATTTATCCTGATAATTAACACAGAACTACTTTTTAAAACCTGCCAAAAATATCAGCTAACAATCAGGTTTATAATAAGATTCCATCAAGTGAGCGTTTCAATATTCTTAGCAAGGTATTTTGAGGCCCTGTAGCTTGAAGTAACTACCTTCCAAAAAACTGCTTCAAAAGGTGTTTCGGGGAAGTCAGCTCTCATCATTCCAGAGCGTTCCTTATCTTAGTTGTCACCTGAGGCAGATGTGAGCTTAGAGCTCTTATCCATTTCAAATGCTGCCAAGGTATTGAATTAGAAGTTGGAACAAAACCAAAAGCTATTTCCTCTCGCAGATCTCTCAGGCAGTTCTGAATCCAGCCCAGGCCACCGAGAACAAAAGAGAAGCTTTCACCTCCGTGTTTCAGGGCAGGTTAATACCAGCCTAAACGCTTTGCCATTATCGGTGTCTGAGCGCATCACCTATCCCTGTGGATCCAGAATGGCTCTTCACTGTGAGCGCTTATCTGTGAATTCAGCCTGACATCTCACAGCCAGCATCAGTTGAGCTTTTGTGAAACACTCGTGTCCCTTTGCTGTTAGTGGCATGAGATCAGCCACTTCAGGGTCTCCGTTCTGAGTGCTCGGAAGATGGCGACACTCCTTCACCTTCCTCTTGTGTGTCCTCTGCTTCGGCTCAGCCTGCCCGTCTCACTGTGCATCCACTGTACAAGTCTGTGCCCAGCACAGTGTTGGCTCCGCAGTGCTTACCCAGTGTTCGCCGCCGTGCCTCTCCTGGCTCAGGTGGCACTGCTCTTGAAAAGTTGAAAACTGCATGGCTTAACTCAAGAATTTCTGTCTGTCCTACAGTCTGACCTCATAGTTAACCCTTGATCTATCCTCAGCTTGACCTCATAGTTAACCCTTGATCTATCCTACAGTCTGACCTCATAGTTAACTCTTGATCTATCCTACAGTCTGACCTCATAGTTAACTCTTGATCTATCCTACAGTCTGACCTCATAGTTAACCCTTGATCTATCCTACAGTCTGACCTCATAGTTAACCCTTGATCTATCCTACAGTCTGACCTCATAGTTAACCCTTGATCTGTCCTACAGTCTGACCTCATAGTTAACTCTTGATCTATCCTACAGTCTGACCTCATAGTTAACCCTTGATCTGTCCTACAGCTTGACCTCATAGTGAGCACTTGATCTATCCTACAGTCTGACCTCATAGTTAACCCTTGATCTATCCTACAGTCTGACCTCATAGTTAACCCTTGATCTGTCCTACAGTCTGACCTCATAGTTAACTCTTGATCTATCCTACAGTCTGACCTCATAGTTAACCCTTGATCTGTCCTACAGCTTGACCTCATAGTGAGCACTTGATCTATCCTACAGTCTGACCTCATAGTTAACCCTTGATCTATCCTACAGTCTGACCTCATAGTTAACTCTTGATCTATCCTACAGTCTGACCTCATAGTTAACTCTTGATCTATCCTACAGTCTGACCTCATAGTTAACTCTTGATCTATCCTACAGTCTGACCTCATAGTTAACCCTTGATCTGTCCTACAGCTTGACCTCATAGTGAGCACTTGATCTATCCTACAGTCTGACCTCATAGTTAACCCTTGATCTATCCTCAGCTTGACCTCATAGTTAACCCTTGATCTATCCTACAGTCTGACCTCATAGTTAACCCTTGATCTATCCTACAGTCTGACCTCATAGTTAACCCTTGATCTATCCTACAGTCTGACCTCATAGTTAACCCTTGATCTGTCCTACAGTCTGACCTCATAGTTAACTCTTGATCTATCCTACAGTCTGACCTCATAGTTAACTCTTGATCTATCCTACAGTCTGACCTCATAGTTAACTCTTGATCTATCCTACAGTCTGACCTCATAGTTAACCCTTGATCTATCCTACAGTCTGACCTCATAGTTAACTCTTGATCTATCCTACAGTCTGACCTCATAGTTAACTCTTGATCTGTCCTACAGTCTGACCTCATAGTTAACTCTTGATCTGTCCTACAGTCTGACCTCATAGTTAACTCTTGATCTATCCTACAGTCTGACCTCATAGTTAACTCTTGATCTATCCTACAGTCTGACCTCATAGTTAACCCTTGATCTATCCTACAGTCTGACCTCATAGTTAGCTCTTGATCTATCCTACAGTCTGACCTCATAGTTAACCCTTGATCTCTCCTACAGTCTGACCTCATAGTTAACTCTTGATCTATCCTACAGTCTGACCTCATAGTTAACTCTTGATCTATCCTACAGTCTGACCTCATAGTTAATTCTTGATCTATCCTACAGTCTGACCTCATAGTTAACTCTTGATCTATCCTACTGTCTGACCTCATAGTTAACTCTTGATCTATCCTACAGTCTGACCTCATAGTTAACTCTTGATCTCTCCTACAGTCTGACCTCATAGTTAGCTCTTGATCTATCCTACAGTCTGACCTCATAGTTAATCCTTGATCTATCCTACAGTCTGACCTCATAGTTAACCCTTGATCTATCCTACAGTCTGACCTCATAGTTAACTCTTGATCTATCCTACAGTCTGACCTCATAGTTAACTCTTGATCTCTCCTACAGTCTGACCTCATAGTTAACTCTTGATCTCTCCTACAGTCTGACCTCATAGTTAACTCTTGATCTCTCCTACAGTCTGACCTCATAGTTAACTCTTGATCTCTCCTACAGTCTGACCTCATAGTTAACTCTTGATCTCTCCTACTGTCTGACCTCATAGTTAACCCAACCATTTGAAAAACTAAGATGTGAGACTTGTATTTCTTAATTTTTTTTCGCAGATTCTTGTCAAGTATATCTGGAATTAGATAGTTAGAATTTGAAAATCTGACTAAATGAAATATGTTCTCTGGCTCTAGTGTCCTTTCAAAAGATGTAGAACTTCTTTAGGAAAGCAGGAGATCCTGAGAGCACACACACTGCAGTAAGTTCAAGTCCAAAGCTGTTTCCTGAACTCTGACTCTCAGTGCAGTGTGCAGATGGAGGGAGGATGAAGGAACCCCCAGAATCATGGTAAATACTGTCAGGTCAGTGGAGGGAAGGCCTGTTTGTCTACGGCATGTGAGATAGTATGGGACCCACACTCTGAGAGACTTATTAGAAGGGAACATGGTTATTAGAAGCAAGCATTCAAAGAGATCTAGGAAAACAAATCGAAAGTCTATGACAGGATAGGAGAAAACAATCGCAGATTTGTTTCATATCAACAAAAATGTGAAAATTTAACACTGAGGAGTTAAGGTAAAAACATTGAGGCCATTTGCGGAAACTTATGGAAAATATTTTAGTATGGCGGTAGCATGGGTGGCAGAACTGCGGCCAAGGGAATGAATGTGTAGCCATTTTTGGCCCTTGAAGAGGAGAGAGTTGGGCATCTATTGTGGCAGACAGAGATGAAGGGAACAGGGACGGGGCTAGACTGTGACTGCAGAAGAGGGAGGGAAGGAAGCAATAGCACAGAGTGATGTCATGGGGAACAACTTACAGTATCAGGAAAGGAGAGTCGAGGCGTCCAGGGTGGATCAGGGTTTGGACTTTAGCCAGGGTGATGGTAAGAGAATATTCCTGGGAAATGGCTGTGGGTTTATAGAAGCATGGCAGTGGAGGTTCTCCTCCTATCGTGCACCTTGTGGCCATCTTTGAGGATTTACATCATTAGGGGTTGACATTAATAAATTTCTGCTATGCTATCACATTCGTAGTTGAACTCTGTCAGCCTTTCTTTGGGCTGGAGAATAACATCCGCATCAGAGCCGTTTATTACTCTGCACTCTTACCTTGAATCCAAACACTTCATTTTTCACCCCTCTGGTCTTTTCTTCACTAGGGTCAAGATTATTAGCTTGCTGTTGAATAGGAGTATTATCTGGGTCACTTACTTTGCCATTTCACCTAAGTTTTCGGCTTTTTAAAAGCCAAAAAAAAAAAAAAAAGATTCAAGTGTAACTAAAACTTCTTTCTCTATAATTGTTCCTAGGCATAGTTTTCTAAAGACTTTCAGCCTGACATCTGTCTTCAGATTCTTTAGTTAAAGAGAGACATTAGAAACTGAAAGGAACATGCAGCAACAGGTTACAGAGTTCTAAAAATATACAGAGTTTGAGCTACTTTTCTCCAAAGTTACTGTTTATCCCGAGTTTCTAAAAGCAATCTCCTGAGTTATTTGATTGATACCTCATATTGTATTCACAATGGACTAAAATATATACTGATTCTAAACAGTTTACAGAACGATGATGGAGAAAGAAAAGCTTAGGAATTCTGCTTTGTTTCAGAATCCGGGAGACTTGGATGAGTCTTCACGAGGCACAGATTTGGGAGAAATCTGACAGCTTGCCGAAATTATAAAATAGTTTTGTTTTTGCTGCTTTTCTTTTCCTGAAAGAGGAATTCGGAATTGGGAAGATTCAAATTGGCACTTGACAAAAATGATGATGTGTTTATAATCAAACTCTGTGTGTCGCCATCAAATCTGTCCCATTTCCTGATTTCCCTCCCCCTCACACCCCTTATGCTTTCCTCTGACCTGGGACCTTGGAGCCCACTTTGTGAACCCCCAGATCTGTTTCCCACCGTCTCTGTCATATTGCCCGTCTTTCTCCCTATCCCTGTTTGGGAATGCATAGTGGTCATTTCCTGATTTCCCTCCCCCTCACACCCCTTATGCTTTCCTCTGACCTGGGACCATGGAGCCCACTTTGTGAACCCCCAGATCTGTTTCCCACCGTCTCTGTCATATTGCCCGTCTTTCTCCCTATCCCTGTTTGGGAATGCATAGTGGTGCCACTGTGCATCTTAAACAGCACCCAACCCTTTGAGCTTGGCATCAGGTTCCACTGCTCAGCAACCTGCAGTTAGAAGTTTAAGCACATTCAAAACACTATACTTCTCTGTATATACACTATCTTTCAGCACTTTTTTTTTAAAAAAAACTGTTTCTTGAATTTTCTAAGTGCTTCTCTATCTCAATGTGTTTGTCCTAAATTATATCTCTGCTTGGGATACCCATCTTCCTCCTGAAGCTTTCTTCTCAATCTCTGCTTTTCCACTAGGGTCTGTGACATCCTGAGAGCCGTCTCCACTTCAAGTGTTCTTTACAGACCTTGAATTCTAGGAATATTTTATTGAGATTTCTTAACAACATTGAGATTGTTCTACTTTATGGTATTGAGCCATACTTCCTTTAAAAGAAAGAGATGTATTTATTTTTATTCTTAATAATGTGTGTGGGGCTGTGTGCACACATGTGCAGATGCTGTGAGACCAGAAGATGCTATTAGGCCCTGGTACTGGAATTACAGTCAGTGTAAGTCACCTGATATAAATACTATGCACCAAACTCAGGCACTCGGCAAGAGCAGTATGTACCCTCAACTGCTGAACTGTTTCTCAGGCCCTTGGTGTGGATTTCTTAAGGACAGGGACCCATGTTTACTCTACTTAGCTATCTTCTAGCTCAGGAGTCAACAGGTTAGCCCATGACTGATTTGTCTTGCCAATAAAGCTTTATTGGAACAAGGCCACGCTCATTAGTTTATATGCATTTCCTATGGTTGCTTTCATATCATGATGGCAGAGTTAGGAAATTCCAACATAGATCACAGGGCCCACAAGGCTTGAAACAGTTATTATCAGCCAGTAAAATATTTCCTGACCCTTGTGCTGAAACTTTGGACCTCCAAGTGGGATTGTGGGAGCCCAAAATCTAATACCCATTCACAGAGTAAGTACTACCTTCATGTCTACATGAAGTAGTCTTCATGTGGTTTAACCAAATCAGTAGTTCTTGGCGGATAGAACACAGAAGCAAAGATAAGGATCTAACGGCATTTCCTAAAGCTATACAGTAAAGAAGGTTATAAAAATTTTAGTGATATTCTTTTATTCTTTTAGGAAAGTTATTTTTCATGAAGGATGTTACTTGCATAGTACATTTATTATTTTGTAGCTAGAAAATTATTATTATTACTTTTTATTATCTTACTGATGTGCTAAATGTTAGTAGTTAGGTCCCAGGTAAATAACTACTCTTAATTTTTCTTCTCTCTTTCTTTCTTTTCTTCGTTTCTTTTCTGTATGTGTATGTGTGTGCATGTTCATGTTTAGTTCGTGTCTGTGTGTGTGTCTGTGTGTCTGTGTGTCTAAACCTGAGGTTGTTTTCTGCTGTCTTTATTGTTCTCCACTTTTGTTTTCCAGACAGGGTCACTCATGAACTTGGAGCTCACTGATTGGCTAGCCCAACTGGCCAGTGAGTTCAGGATGGGACTATCTCCACCACCTTTGCAGTTCAGGGGTTACAGACATGGACCATGGCATCTAGACACCCGGATTACATGGGTTCTGGGGATCCAAACACAGGTCCTCATGTGTGCACAGCAAATACTTTACCCATGGAACCATCTCCCCAGTCCTGCTATTTAATGTTTAAATGTATAAAGATCGTCTGAGACCAATAACTTTGGTAACTACCCCTTGGTGGCATCTAACATTTGGGTATAGCAGTAAATCAATAAATGTAGAATAAATGAATTAACAAAACCATATGGCTAAAATAGGAAACTAAAGAAAGCAGAGTGATAATAACTGAAAAAATTGAAAGGGAAAGGTACTAAGACTCATTAAAATGACGTCTATTATATCTTTGTGACTTTGCCCCTTTTGGCCCCTCCAAGAATATTAATGAGAATTTGCACTCAATCAATCTCTGCTTCCACAATTACTTTGACAGTGTGTAGGTCGTACAGAGATGCACAAGTCGCCTCTTACTGTACCCAGCAATGACCCATGCCACAGATATGCATTCATCTGGCATTATGAACCATGTATCCACCTAGCTTTAGAGAATGCTCATGCTACCATGTCCTCAGAAGCTGGAGACTGAGATACTATGCAGTGGGTAGGCATTATGACAACCGCCCAATCACAGCAAGAATTGTAGCCTTGACTTTGCCAGTGTCCTTCTTGGCACAGCCGAGAGCACTGTGAAGCGATAGGAAGCCAGATGCAGAGAGCTCCTTGTGTGTTCTCACAAGTGGAGGATGAGGTTTGTTCCAGTGAGGGAGCTTCCAAGATGACGCTACCACAGAACCAGTGTGACTGTGGCTTTATGGGCCACTTGTAAGGTAGACTAGATTAATTTGAAACTGATGGAGAGTCTTCCATGCAAATACACAATAAAGTACTATTATTAGGCCAAACAATGTCTGGATTTAATTACCGGAGACAACAGAGAACTTAACTACTTGAATTAGTATGTCTGTGCACATATGAATGAAGGGGCATTAGGAAAAACAAATGCAATATTCCAGTTGCGGATATCAATTTCAAAGTTAATAATAAAATTTCTTCTTGGCAGCAAACAGTGGAATTATACTTTGATGAAAATTGCTGGCAGAATCTTCAGAAACAGGGTTTTTTTTTTCTCCTTTTGGTAAGCTGAAAGTCTGTGATGTTTACAGTTGTCCTCATAATTCAGATTTCATTTCTGCTCCACCCTTTTAATGCGTCCTAGCTCCGCGGATCTTTTTTACCAATCCCCTGAGGCCCTGCAAATGGCAGGTCTGGTTGTCCTTCATCCTCCAAAATGGTCTGCTTCTTTACTTCCTAGATGTGAGATCTGGATTATTAGGATCGCTCTAGACATGAATATTCACCTGACTACTGGAGGAAAGGTCACAATTCTGAAGACTCTCTCAGCAGTTTCCTTCTGCTCTGCTTCAAGTCCTTACCTCCTGTGGGGACCATTTCAGTAGCCTCTTCCTCCCCAAACCTCTATCCTCACTTTACAGAACTCACTCCTTACAGTTGCCCCAAGAAGCCACATTCTTATTTACATGTGTTGCCATGTGCGGGCATCATTCTGTTCATTAAAGTGGCCCGTAGTGAGTGCCCTATTGTTTGTAAGTCCAAGCTCACATTGTCCAGTCTAGCTAATGATTGTAAGATCAAGGTCAGATTCTCCAGTCTGTGTAGTGTTCCTTAACGTGGTCTGTGTTTACCTCCATAGTCATCGTTTTTTTTTTTAATTTTTCTACCCTTGCATTATAACCTCAAATAATTTAGATTCTTAAGAGCTTTGATTTCTTGCTTTTCATTCTTTCACTTCTTCTCCAGCCACCCACACGTGGTGTGTCTAGGTTTACCCTATCATTAGAGGCCTTATTTTCTCCCGGAAGATCCCTTTTCCATCCCTTCTCAAGCCTGCCAGCCATCAGAGCTCTCTTTCATTCACTGCACCCATCCCCCACCTCCCCTGATCTGTCATTGCATCATATTGTTGATGCTTCCTTCATTGCTGACAAAGCGCCCAGAGAGTTCGGAACACCTCCCATTTGTCTCTATGCCTGGTGCCAAGCATGGTGTCGGTAAATGTTGGACTGGACCAGTTTCTCCACCTGATTCTTGCATGACTAAGTTACTTGTTAACTGTGCACTTTCAACAACATTCTCCCTCTATTGTTCCGTCTTGTTTGTTTAAAGGAGATCTTTTCGGATCATCTTTAAATGTTTACTCAATCTGAAAATGAGAAGGGAAGTAGATAGTAGATAGTAGATACTAGATAGGCAGCATATGTTTAACCAGAATGTGTGGTATCCATTAGCGGAGACCGACTTTTTGAATAGTAGCTCCACTTTTATTTTTTAATTTTGGCCATTCTGAAATAACAACAACAACAACAACAACAACAAAGTATTATAATGATGTATGACAAATTTCTTAAAGTCATATAGATTTCTTTGTTGATACCTTAAGTTTTTACTCATTTATTTTTTTGGTGATGGTACTATGAGGGCTGTTATCAAGCCTTGGTTTGTGATTGTACTGCATAGGTTGGAGGGTTATTTCTTTTTATTCATTGAAATAATTGTTTAAATAAAAGTATAATTACAGTGTTTCCCCCTTTTCCTTCCTCCATCCCCTCCAGTGACTACTCATCTTGCTTTCTCTCAAATTCTTAACTTCTTTTGTTTTTAATTATGGTTATATGCATATACAGACACACACACACACACACACACACATACACACTCCTAAATATTTTAATATAATCTGCTAAGGTTGGAATTTTGTATCTGGGGGCCTAACATGGAGTTTGGTAGAGAGATACTTTATAAATATTTGTTGGCTAAATGAACACTTGAAAGCGAGAGAAAGGAGTATGTGTCATGGTTAGAGCAGTGTAATTTTTATGAATTCACTAGATCATTGTTCACCTTACCACCCAATACTGGAGAACCACAGTGCCACAAAGAAATCTGCTGTTTTACTATGGCTTCTGTTAATACTGGAAGTGAATACTGGCCTCCTTAGCCAGAGCGTCCACTGTTTGCTTACTAGATGAGATGACTTAAGGTGTCAGGAAGGCAACTCTTATGACCCTAGCTATCATTTATGCGACGTGGTTTGCACAAAGCCCTGGTGTAGATGAAGCCCCATGGCTTAGCAAAGCTAAGTATTCATGGGGACTTTGAAAATAGATATTTCAAATCCCTTTCTTTCTGAACATACGTGAGTATGTCCTTGCCTGCTTAAAGTTAAGTATGACTCCACGATGAGAGAATGTCCTTCCCAGGGGCCTCTCCTAGAGCTAGTTCATGTCCTTCTGGCAAAGCAGCAGTGATCTAGGGAGGAGATGCACTGTACGCCCAGGTCCTGGCTCAGGAGACATGCTGAAATGGCGCTTCTGCCCATGGTCAACTGTTCTCAGTATGACCAGGGAGCAGGTCATTCTGGTGGTAATCCATGATTACCTGAGTTGTTCCTTCACTGTGACCTTTGCTCTCTGACCAGGAGTGTTTGTGGTCGCCCAGTCAGTGGGTGGACCAGAGTTGGAGGCCATGCAGACTCCTGATGGCTCTTTCCCTGTTTCGTTCTTCAACTGCTTGCCATTGTCTCTGCTGTCAGATCTCTTTTCTCTCAGCCTCGGATTGTCTTGCCTGATAAGAGCTGTGATCACTCTTGACTCCAGTTTACTGTTTCAAGTTAGGAAACAGATTCTGGTCTATTTCATTGATAACCTTCCAGGTGTAATTTTTCTGGGACGCTTCTGTTTCTTAAGGTCTGTTGTTTGCAGTTCCAGGAAGCGGTTGGGGTATTGGCGACTATGGACATTACTGTGGGCTGTGGGGAGCTTTTACTTTAGAAAGTCGTAAACTGTGAAATCTTTTGCAGGAGGTAACCATGGTTACAAATAAGCGTATAGTCTGTGTGAATGTACTGGAAAGAATAACACCAACACACTTTCAGTGGAGGAATCGGGAACTTCCAATCATAAGGACCACTTTTTCTTTGAGGAAGAGCTTAGTTTCAAAATGGATTTTTCCCAGCATTCTTTTACTCTGGACTCTTGTTTTAAAGAATTTCTGTGAGTGTTGAGGTTTAACGCACTTATCCAGTTTCCAAAGAATATATTTTATTATTTTTCTACATTTCTAGGGAAGTGCCCATGTTCTGTAAGAATAAAACGTACAGAGATATTGTTTTGTGGCGTAACACCACAAATGTATTAATGTATTCAGTTCACCAGTTCCCAGCTGGCAGACATAGTGCTCATCCTCTGGGGGCTACCAAGGTGGCCTGTGTGTTCCCAAGAATGATGTTTATAGTAAGCGGATCCAATCCAGAGCAGAGTCAGAGATGCTTGCAGCCCACACCTGCAGGAGGATGAGAACCTCGAGAGCATGGAGGCGGTAAACAGGAGGTCTACTGTTGCCCATACTTTGCTGGCTCACGAGACTTGGCTTACTCTAAGTCTGCAGACTCTACATTGTAGAGGAAGGCAGGCTTTGCTTCACTTCTTTAAAGGAGAGTTCGAGCTCCATTGAGTGAGCATTTCAGTGAGGAAGAAACTGGCTTTAGACTCCTGGTACTTCTGGGTGAGATCGAAAGGCATTGTTTTGTAGCCCTGTTACTTTCCAAGAGAGTCATGACCAGCCTTCAGTTTTCTTAAGGTCAGACCATAAGGCTGTCTGATGACAATATGGTCCTTTGAATGAGAATGCATGGTATGGGGACCTTTGTACACTTGGTTTCGGAAGGGATGGAGACATCAGTGACTGGCTTTCAAGTGTTAGAGAATTATACAACAGAACAAAGGCCTCTGTTTATGAGATCTACATACGTGTCTTCAAAGAGGACCAGTAGAAGTTAGGTGGACTTACGTGGACACTGTGTCTTTATGAGTATGTGAAAGCTTCAGCTGGTACCTTGATGCCGTATTCACAATGACTCTGTAGTCCATAAATATTACAGCTTAGCTAGGCTACTGTGGCCACTGGCCACCTGTAATAATGAACTTCACTGTGATAGAATGGGTCACTTCTGTAGGTAGAAAATTTCTTGTCATCAAAAATACATAAGCTGATGTTGGGAAATTGATGATATCTAGTTAGAGGAGAAAGTCAGCCTGGAGAAACATGGTGAGGTGGTCTGTTCGCCCTGGGCCTGAAATTCCTCAGGCCGCGTGTACCATTAGAACAGCAGCCTTCCTGGGGCCCTTCCCTGGAGGATTTCTGCCTTTTTTGTACTCTCTGTTCTGTATTCCTGATCCCATATGAGACTGAGAGGAAATTCTGCAACTTCATGTGAGGAAATTTTCAGTAAAATTTGAAACTCATTCACCTTTTGCTTAATGTGTTTCTCATCCCCTCTACTTTTCCTTGTCCTGGTTCAGCAGAAAATGGAGGTTTTAGAGCTTACCTTTGTTCACTGGTTTAAGCAATCTTTAACCAGCAAAACTAGACCTGGTGCAGCATTCTCAAGATCTCTGCTACTTCTGGTTTTTATGTTGGGTGTTTCTGTGCTTGACCACTCATTCTTTTGCCAACCACTTTCCCCTCCTCTACTGAAACAGGAAACACAGTCAGTGTTAGCTACCGAAAGGAATCCCACCATGTCCCTGCAGATGACATCAGCAAGTGTCATTAAAGGACTTTCTAGATGTGGCTTGGTTTAGAGTTTGCCTATCATTCACAAAACTCTGGGTGCCATCCCCAGCACCGCATCAATCTAAGGGTGCTAGTGACTGCCTATAGTTCTGTATGTTACAAGTGACTGCCTATAGTTCTGTGTGTTAGTGACTGCCTATAATTCTGTGTGCTAGCCAATGCCTGTAATTCTAGCACTACTACATGGAGCAGAAAGATAAGTTGACACACCGAGGCTAACCTGAGCAATCTTAGACCTCATAGCCACAATAGCCACAACACCAAACTAAAGATAAACATCCCCCCCCCCCCAAGAACTTTTGAAACCTACTTTGTGTTATATAAAAATAAGTTAGGTGCCTGTGTAAACTCTGATCTTCCCCCTTCTTTCCCCTCCCCGTCTTTGCTTCCTTCTTTCAGTTTTCTATTGGGTATGAAATCTAAGCCTTGCACATGCTTGGCAGGTGTGCTCCCCATGAACTATATTCTCAGACTTCCCCTGACTTTATGTTTTATTTTGAGAAAAGGTCTATGTTGTATAGGCTGGCCCTGAGTGTACTCTGTAGCCCAGATATACCTCAAACATGTGATCAACCTGCCCCGGTCTTTTGAATATCTACGATTACGTACATATTCCCCCAGTCTGGGGTTTGTGGTTTTTATTTTTTATTTTTTAACAAACAACTACTGATGACCTTTGCCCTCAGCAAGGCATCCGTCACTTTGATAAAAGCTCTCTGCCACTCAGTCA
The DNA here is from genome assembly GCF_037038515.1 of Microtus pennsylvanicus. Taxonomy (NCBI): domain Eukaryota; kingdom Metazoa; phylum Chordata; class Mammalia; order Rodentia; family Cricetidae; genus Microtus; species Microtus pennsylvanicus. The sequence goes on along the minus strand of NC_134590.1, from coordinate 16,086,547 downwards.
GCCCAATGTGACTACACCTCTCCTGTGTGGTGATGAAAAACTTCTTAGGGATGTCAGTGTTCATTTTCTGATGACTAAGACAGTTTTAACTTCCCACCTCTGGACGTGAATCAGAGGAACAACTTCTTGTTCTCTGCACTCATCTCCTAAGACCGGAACAGTCCTGATGATGAGTTGATATGGAACCCCAACCATGGCCGTTTTAGTTGACAGTCTCCCCTTGAGGTCAGTGGGGATCCTGGAAAGAAAACGAGACTACCAGTTATTGAACCCCTGAGCAAAATACTAACGCATGCGGGTCCTTCCTTGCTGATTGCTTATGTCAGTCTTATTGAGGCATTATCCCACTTTCTGTCGTTTTCTTATGCTAACTTTGTCTTCTTCCCATCGCATCATTCTCAATAGTTCAGTAGAGTGTGTTCAGTAGCTTTATCTGAAGAAAGTGAAGTGTAAACCACCATTTGAACTCTTTACCTAGTCTTCTCTACCCATGACCCAGTTAAAAAGACAGTGGTCAGTAAACACCCCCACACACACACCTGTCTTTATCTATCTTCTGTGCACACGCCTGTCTTTATCTATCTTCTGTGCACACGCCTGTCTTTATCTCTGTGTACACTCAGTCACTGTAGTCGTACTTCCATTGTTTAATCGTCTGCACATCTAGGATTACGAGAATGATTCGCTTTACACACAGGCTCACACTTCTCAGCTCTAAGGGATTTTGCTGACTAAGGAAAGACATTAGAATCATTGCAGATAGAGTTTGTGGGAAAATATCCCTAGCTATAATATTTTTAAATTGTATATATAGTATCTCATGGAGGATGCTAAACTATTTAAAATGTAATTTTATATACAATTTTCAACCTCCATGTTTGATTTAATTTAGTGCACTCTTCTAAGGTTTGCCAGTAGTCAGCATTCCTACTGTTTCTCGTGATACTAGCACATTTAATAAATACTTATATAAAATTGCTTATGATATACCTTTATTAACATATTATATCAAAATCTTATCCGTTGAAATACACAGAAAGACCTCTCCCTTTTCCTCCTCCTCTTTATTTTGCTGTCGAAGCAGGTTTCTGTGTATAGCCCAGGCTGGCCTTGAACTTGCAGATTTGCCTCGGCCTCCCAAGTGCTGTGATGTTGCACACCATCATTTCAAGCATCAGAAACACTCTGAACAAAGAACCACCAGCTCCCCTTTTCCTTTGTACTTCCCAGGGATGTGCTTATAGCAAATACTTTCATTTCACTAAGTGGCTTTTCATTTGGTCTTTTATCTTTTTCGTGGCCATTTTTATATCTTCATAAAGATTTCAGTCTGTTAATGTATTCCACAGCAAAAAACAAAACAAAAATATGCAAACAAACCATTATTCGTATACTTCCTCCTTCCAATTAGGCTACTAATATTTTTTTTAGTTCCTTTTTAATAACTCTTGTAGTTTGGAGTAAAAGGCTGCAGTTTCAGTTTCTCTATGTAGTGAGATTGACAGAATGCTTTGACTTCTTGTCAAGGACGTTAGTGTCCAAATCCTCCGTCCTCCCTCTCCTCACTGCTGGTGTCCCCGGACTCTGTCACCGCTACTCTGTTTTCTATCATCAATATCAACCAGGTCTGTGTTCTTTCCCATCGCCATTCAATGCTCTGCTTTCTCTCTCAGTTGAATCTAATGCTAAGAATCCCTAAATAGAATTCACATTATGGCAACATTAATATAGTTCACTCAAAGGCTTTGATGATCTCTGTAAGTACATTTTTTTTTGGTAAATATCTATTTTTAAACTGGAACCTTAAAGTGAATTTAAAAAAACTCAGTTTTCTTCATCATTATTGTGCATGTATGTGCATAGTGTGTGTGTGTGTGTGTGTGTGTGTGTGTGTGTGTGTGTGCGCACGCGCGCGTGTGTGTGCATGCGTGTATGTGTGGTAGGGGGAGGAGATATGCATGCGGAGGTCAGACGACATGTGGAATTGGTTCTCTTCTTCCACCTTCATGTGGGTGCTGTGGACTAAACTCAGGTCTTCAGGATTTTGCATCAAGTGCATTTAGCCCCTGAGCCATTTTACCAGCCTTCAAATTAATTTAAGAGCCAAAGAAAAGAAAACAAAATCCCATTCTTAAATTGTTAAACTTATATCTCAAAAATATCAATAACCTGCAGGATGTTTTGATAGCACCTCTGGGCAGATTGGTGTCTTCTTGGCTCCAGTGTCACCTTCCCCACTAACCCTGCACTGAAGGTGCTGATTGCCATCTGGGCCTGCTGCACAGTGGATAGTCAGTCATTGACTTCCCGTGCTCTCCTGGGTACAGAGGGTGGCTTTCTTTTCTTTAGTTTATTTCCTGGTTTTGTTAGATTTTACTATCAGGAAATGCTAACCCTTCTAGAATATATTAGTCCTAGATTTCTATTATCATTTTTCCCTGGTCAATCTATAATTTGGAAGAGCATAGAATTCCTATAATGCATATCTGCATTAATACAAGTATGACCTTTATATTGTATTCCAGCCAGCCAAAGATAATTTTTTGTTTTATTTTATGTTTGAGAAGGTAAAGGACATCTGCCAATTTTATGGGTTTTTTTGACTGTATAACCAATGCTCTGTCCATGCCAAACGAAAGGATGACATGTAATAAGTCATGAAGATTCTGTAACCAATAAGACTTACCTTGTCTCATCCAGTCTCAGAGCTGCTCCCATGTCAGAGATCGGCATATATGTCACCTGTAGTTTCACTGGTTTCTTTCTTTATGTCTGCAGCCAGAATTTTCAGGGGTCTCCCCCAGTCAAATCTGGTCTCTATTAATTTTTAAGGCATCCATAGCCTTTCATTTCCTGTGGAAACAAAAGTATAACCTCTCAATCAATGCAATACATTTTCTGAATTCCGTTTTAAAGTTAAGACATCCCTAAAGTATGTAGGCTGGTTAAATTCAGCAGTTCCCTTTACCATCCCTTGTCTGTCAGTCGCTACCATTCACTTGTCAGCCTTCGAAAAATTCAAAGTCAACAAAGCATCATACAGGATCTAGACTTCTGTTCTTCCCATCTTTACATGGCTAATTCTTTTTATATGTCTTTACTCCCTCTTTAAAGACTTTTCTGAATTATTTTAAAATTATTTTTTAAATAAGTTAAAATTATTTGTTCTTTCCTATGATTATCTATACCCATTTTTTTTTCTCAAGCACCTATGCACACTCTAACCACTTTAAATGGTTTTCTTTTGTTTTGTTTTTCGGTTTCAACCTGTTTTACTGTGCACCTGTAGTGTTGTCTGACCATGTGAGTCAAACCCTAAACTGCTGTGTGACAGCTAAGTCCTTCACCATGCAGCTCCTGTGCTTGGCTCCTCTCTTCCTCAGGTCTGTGAGAACTCAACTGTCAGCTTACAGGCCTGACTGAGAGCTATGTTTACATGAGAGCTGCATTTCCCCACCCAGTTCTAGGAAGTTAGCACCCACAGTGTGGCAGTCATTTTTACTTAGCTGGCTGTTTCTACTTAGCCTGAAGGGTGCTTACTCTCCTACATAGAGGTGTCTCTTAAAGGAACCATATTCATTTTTTTATAGCTGTCGTAGGCCCTTTGTGGAAATTTGGGCCCCATGTTGGATGCCTTTTACAGTTAGAATTTTCTTTGGGCCACAATCAGCCCCCAAATAAAGCCATGGATACTTTGTCCTTGGGATACTCTTGATAATGGGTGTTCTGGTTTAGTAACACTTTCTGTCATCAGATTTTAACATTTTTTTACTCCATTCTCTTTGCCTCCTTATCTTTTCTTGTATATTTTTTGGTTTTGTTCCCCATTTCTCCATTTATAAGATTTCTTATTTTTTTTCCAACTCATGTTAAGGGGTTCTTTTCATGGTCCTAAGAATGTGTAAATTGCCCATGCTTTTTCAGTCATAGTCCAGCTGGCCTTGGTGAGCTCCCAATAGATCAGCCCCACTGTCTCAGTGGGTGGGTGCACCCCTCATGGTCCTGACTTCCTTGCTCATCTTCTCCCTCCTTCTGCTCCTCATTGGGACCTTGGGAGCTCAGTCCAGTGCTCCAGTGTGGGTCTCTGTCTCTATCTCCATCAATCGCCAGATAAAGGTTCAATGGTGATATGCAAGATATTCGTCAGTATTGCTATAGGCTAGGGTCATTTCAGGTTCCCTATCCTCATCTGCCCAAGGAACTAACTGGGGACATCGCCTTGGGCTCCTGGGAGCCACTCTAGGTTCAAGTCTCTTGCCAACCCTAAGGTGGCTCCCTTAACTAAGAATTGTGTTTCCGTGCTCCCCTATCCAACCTTCCTTTATCCCAATCATCCTGTTTTCCCAAGTTCCCTCCATCCTCCGCTTCTCACTTTTCTCTCCCCATCCCTCCTTACCCCCATCCCACCCCACCCCCAAGATCCCAGTTTTCTCCCCGGCAATTTTGTCTACTTCCCATAGCCAAGAGTATAACGATATGTTTTTCCTTGGGTTCATCTTCTTATTTAGCTTCTTTAGGTTCCCCAACTGTAGTCTCCGTGACCCTTATTTATGGCTAGAAACCAATTATGAGTGAGTACATCCCATATTCATCTTTTTGGGTCTGGGTTACCTCACTCAGGATAGTGTTTTCTATTTCCATCCATTTGCATGCAAAATTCGAGAAGTCATTGTTTTTTACCGCAGCGTAGGTGTATATATTCCATACTTTCTTCATCCATTCTTCCATTGAAGGGCATCTAGGTTGTTTCCAGGATCTGGCTATTACAAATAATACTGCTATGAACATAGTTGAACAAATGCTTTTGTCATATGATAGGACATCTCTTGGGTATATTCCCAAGAGTGGTATTGCTGGGTCCAGGGGTAGGTTGATCCCGAATTTCCTGAGAAACCAAAACACTGATTTCCAAAGTGGTTGCACAAGATTGCATTCCCACCAGCAATGGATGATAAAACTGGACTCTCTGAACATGGCAAACAATGAGGGCTGATGAGAAGCCAAGGACATTGGCACGGGGTTTTGATCCTACTTCATGTTCTGGCTTTGTGGGAGCCTAGCCAGTTTGGATGTTCACCTTCCTAGACATGTATGGAGTGGGGAGGACCTTGGACTTTCCACAGGGCAGGGAACTCTGACTGCTCTTTGGACTGGGGAGGGAGGGGAAGAGGAGTGGGGGGAGGGGGAGAAGAGTGGGAGGAAGGGGAGAGAAATGGGAGGCTGGGAGGAGGCGGAAACTTTTTTTTTTCCTTTTCTCAATAAAAAAAAAGAAATACTAAAAAAAAGAATCGCTGATGTTTTGTTTTTTTAAGTTGAAAGTGCATTTAATACACTTAATTTACTTTTTTCTTTTTTTTTAAATTTATTTATTTATTAAAGATTTCTGCCTCCTCTCCCCCCAAAAAACAAAATACATTATTTGCATGTAAGATATTTTTAAAATTAATAAAAATGTTGATTAAAATGAAAAAAAAGAATGTGTAAATTGATGTTTAAAGCAATTGTGTGTTCATTCTAAAACCTTTTTCTCAATTTCTGTTTCAAAGAACCCTTCCTGTGGTTTAACATAAAATCATTTCAGAGCTTTCTATAAGCTAGTAAAATTTTTATTTTATTTTCCAAATTGTATTTCTTTTTCTCCATTCTTATTTATTTTCTCTATGGGGTATATTTAACCTTGCAGTTTTCTGGCAGAGCTCAGATCCTTCTTTTTTTTTTTAAAAAAAAAAAACACAAACAAAACCCAGAGCCTCATTACAGTTTGTCTTACCTTGAGTGTGCATACAACGAGCACCTTCTGCCTTAATAAATGGGTTTAGCAAAGTTGCATTTATGGTAGTTTCCGAACAGAGATCAAACAGCCCACTCATTTATTAAAAATATTCATGAAGTGCCACTAATACCCTGAGGCTAGACCTGTGAGCAATACAGAATGAAGACCATGACGTTGAGCTTAAAATTCATATCACAAACAAACAATAAATATCACTTAAATAAAAGAATTAAAAAAATAAAATGATCAAAGACACCGTATTGATGTTTCTTAGTTATGAAATTTCTTCAAAGGGCTCCAAATGGCTGGTAATATTTTTCCACTCTTCTTAGATTAATATTTATACCCTACTGATTTCTGCATTTTATATAAAAGATGGGGCCTAGGAACGGATGGTTTAGAGACCTTGTTCTGTTTTATTGTTGTTTAATTTTTTTTGTTGTCGTCGAGGATATCTCTGGATAATATGTTGTCGTAGAAAGCAAGACTTTCTCAGTCAGCATCGGTCTAAGGGTGCCATCATATTCTTCTTTGTTCAGAAGCTGAGGTGGGAAGCTGTTGCAATCGGAGTAACTTTTAAGTGTAGAAAGCTAATAATGGACAATTGGTTCTGTTCAGCGTGGAATTTCACACTGTAGACTATGACTGTGATCGAGGGCATCCGGAAGCGTATAGTTTTGTTCTCTTATAATCATACTGCGTTTGCGTTTAGTATCCTGCCCACTTTGTCACAGAGTTGTGGTCTGGGGCACAGCAGCAGAGTAGCCAGGTTCAGTATTTCCCGCTCCTCTCCAAGTAAGGAAAGAGTAGGAGACCGCATCTTTGGGAGCAGCTAAGTTGGAAACTCAGAAGGTAGCTTATCTCATAAACACTGTTAGCTGCTTCTTCTCCACAGTGCTGCCATGCAGGTAGAATATATTCATTGACATTGCGCATCACATTTCTCTTCACTAGACACAGTGAAGTTTATGTGTTCATCCAGATAATGCAGAGACAAGTTTTCTTTTCTGCAGAGGTGGGAGTCATAGTCAGAGAACCAAGTTTAAATGATGGTTTTACCGTTTGCTGGGTGGCAAGGAACATACCCTCCTCTAAGTTCATTTCTGTCTGCTTGAAGTGGTGCTAATAATATCATATCACAGTATTGATATGAGAAGTAAGGCGTGCAGTTCTTGCTATTCAGGAAGTGGTGGATATTGAGCATTTAGAGTGCATTAATCAGCTGAGCTTGGAAGATGTCCTCCCTGTCACAAAATACTGAAGAGAAGAAAGCTAAAATATGGAGTTATTGGGGCCCACCTCTTCAAGTCACTAGGGTTTGGGCCCTTGGTGGCACAGACATCATGGTGGGATCTTGTGGGAGGTGCCCGTATCCCCTTCAAAGATTCTTTCCTAGGATCTGATTTCCTTTAACTACCCACTCCTTCCCAAAAGGTTCCACCACTTCCTACTAGTTCCACAGGCTGGGGACAAAACTATAGCATAGGCTTTTGAAAAATAAGCTGCATATATTTCTGTGGCTCTAGGCAGTGTAAATCAGATTTATAGTTTTGAATCTGTGATAAATTCGGGAAATTTATCATTACCTAGATTCACTTATGTCTATTATAATATACACGCTGCCTATTTTTCTATATAATAATTATTATATGATGATGATGAAGATGATGGTTTTTCAAGACAGGGTCTGTGTAGCCCTGGCTGTCAGAACTCACTTTGTAGACCAGGCTGTCTTTGAACTCAGAGATTTGCCTGCCTCTGCCTCCCCAGTGATGGGTTTAAATGCAAGCACCACCACTGCCTGGGATAGTTATTTATATTTTAAAGTGGCTTTGTGGGAGCCTAGGCAGTCTGGATGCTCAACTTACTAGACCTGGATGGAGGTGGGGGTTCCTTGGACTTCCCACAGGACAGGGAACCCTGATTGCTTTTCGGGCTGGGGGGAGACTTAATTGGGGGAGGGGGAGGGAAATGGGAGGCGATGGCGGGGAAGAGACAGAAATCTTTAATAAATAAATAAATAAATTTAAAAAAAAAGTAAAAAAAAAAGAGTTTACTCAAAAAAAAATAAATAAAGTGTGTTTATTTGTAATACTGGGGACTGAATTCAGGTAAATACCCTAACTCCAATCTTTACTTTTTTTGTGTGTGTGTGTGTGTGTTTTGAGACAGGGTTTCTGTGTATAACAGCCCTGACTGTCCTGGAACTCAATCTGGAGACCAGGCTGATCTAGAACTCACACAGATCCACCTGCCTCTGCCTCCCAAGTGCTGGGATCAAAGGCCTGTGCCTTCACTTTTTATTTGGAGACAATATTGCCCTGGCTGCGCTGAAACTTGGAATTCTCTCCTCCTCAGCTTCCTGAATAGTTAGGATTTACAGGTATAACCCATCAGTTCTGGTAGGGATTTTTTTTTAATTGTTGTTGTTGTTTAATACTGAAATTGCTGCTTAGTTACTCATGAGAATAAAGGATCCAGTATGGTTCATAGGTCATGAAATCCTTGTTTTAGCTTGTCCCTTTGTATCTTATTAGCTTCTTATGGAGGTATGAGGTAAGGTGGGGTTAATCTTTCATTGTATTATATAAATATTAGCTTTTGTGCACACATTTAAATATCATTTTTCTCTGCTGTGCATTTCCTCACTTCCTTTTCAGGTCTCTGATAGATGCAGTAGCGCAGGGCTTTTAAAATTGCTGCACATATACTAAAGAATAACAATGATTTTTCAAACAGTACAGAGTGTAATTAATTTTTATAGAAACAGTGTGTACCTGCCAAGTGGGTACTTTGAAAATGAAACAGCTTTCAACTGTGTGAAACTGCTTGAAAATGTGATCTCCATTGCTTTCCTTTCCTTATGGGCTGGAAACAGTGATGTGGAAGTTAATTATCACTGTGCACCCAAGACTAGTTCTTCCTTTTATCTATCTACCTATCTATCTATCTATCTATCTATCTATCTATCTATCTATCTATCTATCTATCTATTTTGGTAAAATCACACTTTAGAAGCAAAGTTCCTTTGGGCCAAGAACAGTTCCAAAGCATTTGAATGTCCTGGATTTTAGTTGGAAAGAGGATTTGAATGCAGCCTTGAGTAAGTTATCACCTGTCCCCAAAGGTAACATGCTCTCCGACACCTGTTGGTGCCAGGGGCGGTTTTCTCTAGTCCTCCCTCTCAGTGCTGCAGTGTAGTGAGTGTATATTACATGCCCCAACTCTACATACAGAGCCCTGATTTATTCTGACAACATGTCCTATTGCATATCTGTTACAGAATGTACACAATACCTCATTGTTACGGGCCCGTTGTGTAACAGCTTCCTGCGTTTGTTAAATTCCACGCGCAGATTTCTGATTCCCACATGGTCTAGTTTGTAATCTCTTTTGGCTCTTGTCCTGTCTTCTTAGGTTTTGGTAAGATGTTTCTGTGGTCAAAGTGAGTTTCCAAAACAAAGTTATTTATTGATTTGGTTGTAAAGGTGAAGAATCAAGGGGGGAAAAAAACAAATACTCTTTTGTGTGTATTTGTATAGTGACGTTGCTGATTTAATGATTTGCTTGAGATAGGACAGGTGGCAGCAGTGTTTTTGTCACGGGGCAGGTTGCCAGAATGATGCCTCTCACTTCCCGAGCTCAGATGGGGTGCTTTGGACTCACAGACCCAGTAGCACACTGCCTGCCAAGATGACTTTTCATTTTGAGTAGTGGTTCTCCGTATTTCCCAAACTGCAGTGCTGCTCGGAGGGTTGGACAAAGCTCCTTTGCCTATGTCCCATGCCCAGAGTTTTGTTAGAGTAGGGTGGGCCTCAGAACTTGGGTTCTAATGAGCAGTGCCCTTGTGGTGTGGATGTTGCTGGTCCTGGGTCCTCACGTTGGTTACCATGGAATCAGAGCACTGGGAAGAATTTGGTTGTCTCTGACCCCAGGCGTTGAGGAGGGAGTGTGCTGCATTTGTTAGGGTCAGAGTTAGGAAAAGGCGAAACAATTCCAATCTTTTTATCTATTGACCTGGATTCGTTGTCCTTGGAGCTGTTATATCTTACAAAATTGAACACCCATATTAGTTACTTTTATTACTAGAAATCAAATCAAATTTAGGAGGGTCAGTGGATTTGATTGTCCCTTAGTACAGTTGTTTTTTTCTCATCTGGTTCCCGTGTCTTTCTTCAGCCTGTGCCTTCCTCTGCCCCCGACAAAGAGTGACTTGAAACTAGCCACATGATGGACGTCTTTCAGAAAGGACAGAAATGAGACAGGCTTTGTTTCTTTGGCAAGATTGTCACATCAAGGCTGGGTGGTAGTGGCACACACCTTTAATCCCAGCGCTTGGAAGACAGAGGCAGGAGGATCTCTGTGAGTTTGAGGCCAGCCCGGTCTACAAAACTAGTGCCAGGACAGACTTCAAAGCTACACAGAGAAACCCTGTCTCAGGAAAAAAAACTGTCACATCAATCAAGTTTATCATTATAATGAAATCCACATTGTAATGGCTTTTAGCTATTCAGGCTTTGTGGCAAGAAGGACAATGGTTGGTTCAAATATACCTTACAGTGTTTATCATAGATTTCCAAAGCAAATCTGTATCTTTAATCAGTTACCCCCAGAGTTTAGTTTATTTACCTTCCAAGTTATGTCATTACTGAGACTTCAAAAAAATGCATGGAATCGTTAGAAGCCAGTCTGATTTGTTTCTCACTGAAGGCTGTTTAATTTGTGTGTATGATCAGCACTGCCCAGCCTTCCTTGATTAATATGCGATTCCTACTTCTCATGCAGAGCAGCTTCCACCCAGGTTGTGCCCATGGTCACTTTAGTTTGTTAGCGAAAGGACAAAGTTAAACCTAACTCCCCATTTCCCATTAGTTCCCGTCTCAGCATTATCTGGGGTTGTTAGAGTTCGTTCCTGACACCTCTTGAATTGGGTGGACACTGGAACTTTAGAACAGTTCAAAGCATAAAATGCTGTTCAACAGGACTCCTTTAATTTTGCTTATGAAACATTTTCTCAGATGTTTCTTTCTTTTAAATCATGCCCTGTACTCAGATTTTCCTAGAATAAAACATCCTGCCAGGTAAAGGGTTTAAGAGATCTAGGCCATGCTTCCTCAATGAAATGCAGCCGAGTGGGAAATCCCCCGTCATCCTGGCTCAGAACACTAGGTCTTTTCTAATACAGTGGTTCAAGGAGACTCTATTATTTGAAGAACTTGTGTTACACCGACATTAACTTACTAGGGGTAGATTTTCGTCTTTTGTGAGATTGTGTGTTGGGGTTTCTGTCAGAGGGAATTCACCTCTGGGAACAGTGGTTTCAAGCCAAGGAGAAGCTGTGCTTGAACTTGGTGCTGCTTTTCAACCTTTACCCCCTTGCTGGGAAGACTTGCCTGAGTCAGATCATTGAGGATTAATAGCTAGTGCATTGCTCAGCATCCTGCAGGGGTTGTGTCAAATGCCTCGGCTTTGAAGAGTTACTGTTTTGCTTAATAAGTCTAGAGACTGCAGGTCCCACTGCAAAATGGAAGCCCAGGAGCCTGTTGATTAACATGGTCTCCTTGCAGTCTGCCAGCTTGCGGCTCCTCTGTATGTCCTGTAGACAGCGTAATAACCAGGCTAGCTTAATATGAAACAGCAAATTTTAATGAAGGAATAGCTTACAACATCAGGGATCCAGCGATGAGCAGGAAATACAAAAAAAGAGAGACCAGGTGGCTCATGCCGCCAGATTTATATGTAAACATTAGCCCGAGGCGAACATGCCCTTCATTGGGCAGAGTTTCCCCTACATCTCCCCTTTTTGTCTCAATAAAACAGAACTAAACCAAATACAACTATATACAATAGTAACAAATAAAAATAACAATCAATATTGAGCAAGAAACATATAACAAAAGTTTTGCTAAACATTCTATCTCAAGGAGTCTAAATAAGGTAGAAAGTAACTACAATTATCTAATCTTTAACTCCGTTAAAGATCTGAGAAGGGAATTAATACTACTTAACAAACGAGAGATATCCAAGATGTGCAACAAATGACAGAGACAACTGACTACCTGGGCAATCACCCAAAGTTTTGTTTGCAATGTTGAGTCAACCAACTTTGGCTAAGGCTTAACATAACTGACATACCATTATTAAAAACAAGGAACTTTCTTAGAATTACCATACCCTGTCTTGGCAAGATAAGACAATCCTGTTTTATCCACTTATGGATATTCTGTATCTTTATCAGTAGTTGAGGTATGGGCTTTTCTTAACCTAAAGGCCAGTTCTGCCAAGAAGACAAGCTCCCAGTGGAGTGTCTTTGGTGCTCAACATTTTCTTGGGAGTAGAGTGGCGTTGTCAGGAGTAATTGTTTCTCGTTGACACAGAATTTTAGGTTAGATTAAAGGCCATTTTCTACAGCTCTTCAAAGAGGCTTAAGATTATATTATCTATACTAAATGTATCTAAAATGTATCTATACTCTATGTATCTAAAAGACCTGATTAATTCTCAATACCTATCTAACTTGAAGACTAAGAGAATAAACAACTGTGCAATATATGAAGACAATGATCTTCAACTGTAAACAATGTCATTACATATCAAATGCAAACAATGTTATTATATAAATAATATCAGAGGTAGAAATGTACATTGTAATATGGTAAATATATCAATACAATATAGACAAAGTTATAAGTACACAAAAATAGAGGTAGGAACACTCATTCAATATTCAATATATCAATATACAAGAAACAGTACCAATACAATTTTCTAAAAACAGTAATTTACAAATATCAATCCTATAACACTGTTGGGAATAACTGGGTTGATTACTAGTGAGTTTGACCTCTGGCTGCCATAGGAAGACCGGTGCATTGTTGTATGCCATGTACGGTTCATTCTTCTACTTAAAGAAGTTTGTCCTGTTACAGAGGAAAAAGGGAAGTATTTGCCCGGGTAGTAGGAATGCTGAATGGTCAATACCATTTTGAGGAAAAGACTGGGGATTCTGGGCCAGATACCCACAAGGGGAACTAATTGTGACCAAAATGTCTGCTGGGCAGAGGAGAGTGGGTAGCTTTTCTGGGTGACCAGAGAGTCTTATCCTTGGAAGGATAGCCCAGGCCAAGGGTAGAGGGAATCCAGGCACACCCAGGATCAGTTCTGCCAAAGACAGGCTTTGTCTGTGGGTGAAAAGCAAAGGAAAAAGGGGCAGTAGACTATACGTGTGTAAAAGACAGTGAGAGACATGGTCACAGCTGGAGAAGCAGGTTTTTATACTTACTGGTTTAGGCAACTTGAAATATAACCAGGCAATAAGGCGAAGTATTTGGGATTTTGCATACTTTCCGCTTAGCTCTATGTGTGCTCCAGCCTGAACTCAGAAAAACACCACAGGATTGAATGTGGTTAAAAGTCTCGTCACCATCCTCATCACCATCTCTCAGTGTTTGCAGATGCTCATCCAAAGCTGTTACCCTTGAAAAGTTGTCTCTAATCGGAGTTCATTTGTGTTTTTCCAGGTAGCCCAGCCATGACCCATAGGAATCTGACTTCCTCCAGTCTGAATGACATTTCTGATAAACCTGAGAAGGACCAGGTAAGCAAAGACTTTTCCTCTTTGAAATCGAAGATTGACTGTGTATCTAAGAGATGCTGGGTTGGATTAGAGATAGTGATTGCCACCTCTAAAATGGACGTTATGTACAGATAAGAGTTTTCTCTTTTTCTAAGGAAGAAAACAAAATGTGTGGGGATCAGAGGAGGAGCCAGTGAGTCTTGGCTTTGGCCTTTTGTGATGCATTCTTCTGGGCTCTTTTAGCTTTGGGGCTACAGTTGCCTGAGCCTTGTCATATTAATAACCTTTAGCTTGGGTTTGTTATAGGGATGAAGTGGGTTATTTTCTGAAAAACTGTTTTGGTGTACTCTAAAAGGCTAAGAGGTGCTGGTAATTGTACATCGTTAAGTGTCTGTAATAAAGGACAGAGATTTTGAACCTCTGCTATTTTCTTTTCTTTTGAAGAATGTGATATAAACTAGGTCATTTTTCTAGTTGGCTGGGTCTGTGGAGATAGATTATAGTTCAACAACATAATATATTGATACTTCTTGATGAAGAAAAAAATTCCTAGAGCTCCAATGAAATTAAAGTTCCATGTTTTAAAGACAACAGAGTGGACATACACACATAGATGCGCGCGCGTGTACACACACACACACACACACACACACACACACACACACACACACGTTTTCTCCATACATGTGCATTCATTTACAAATATTCTAGACACACGTAGTTGTGCACATGCACACATACATACATACATACATGCATACACATACACACACACACATACTGAAATTCTAGCCTGCTCCAAGATTTATAGGTAAATAGTAAGGGACATGAAATGAGAAAAAATGGTTTTGGTACTTGTTTGTGATGGTCCCAGTTTTCCCCTATGTTAAGAAGAACCAGTACTCTATGTATGCTTCAGAAAACCACACATCTGATTCTTTCTCTTAAAAATTTCCTTTTGTGTTTCTTGATATAACAGCAGAACACAATTGTAGTTGGCTTCACGCTTAGCACACTAACTGGGTATCAGTCCCAAGGCCTTCTTCTTTATCTGTCTCTTTAAGTAGGGTAGCTTTGACTTTTTTGTTCATACTTTGCTATTTTTTTCTGCAAAAAAATTTATGACAGCGTTATTTCTTTAACTGGCAGCTCTTGTACCAATGACAAGAGTTTTATAGGCTGTGGTGAATTCTAAAAAGTACAGGAAAGGTGAAATTACTCTCTTACTTATACAATGGCTCTTGGATTCTTTCTACCTTCTCACCGATGCTTCCTTAAAAGGCCTTCATTTGCCCAGACTGGATCACTAGAAAAACCTTTGGAGCTAATCTCAGTCCCATTTTCTCTCAGTTCAATAGGCTTTTTGTACCGCTGCTTCCCTTTCTCCCTGTGGATTAGAAGCATAATGGGTTTCTAGCAAGTTAAGTTTGACATCTCCCTCAGATCTGGTGTCATCCTTATCTGTTGGTGTGGGGGAAAAGGCCTCTTTCTCAGGACTGATTCCTGTCCTTGACATTCACTCTTGACTCCTTGGGCTACTCCTCCACAAACACTAACCTGGTTAGTTCTGCTTTCTTCTGATGGTTCTGGACATGGTCAGGGTTCCGGGCATTTGCTTGTGAATGTGTTGGTAAGCACACACCTGTGGCATAAAGGGAATCTGAACCCTTAGAATTTCCTTCAAAGCTGCCTTGCTCACTGTGGCTCCATCCAGCTTTTATCAAACAATACTAATTACTCACAATCTCTGATTGGGAACTTGAGCTTGGAGAAGGAAACACCAATTAGGGTTGACATATCAGTTTGATAAACCTTTTTAATAAGTCTTTTTTTATTAGGGATCTTTAGCTAGACATTTGTGACTAGGCAGCTGGTAAGCGCTGTCTGAGAGAAATTTGTTATGTTGCTGGGTCTCTTTAAATCTGGGCATACGTAGAGGAAGTCTCATGGCTTCCAGTGTGAACGACATCCAATTTATCTTCATGGATCAGAATACTTTGGTGCATCATGGGCCTTGGTTGTTGATTTTGCTGCAAAATGTGTGTAGTGTAGGTTTTTAAAATCAACGTTTCGGGTTTTTATTTTGCCTCCTGTCAGCATTCTATAGCTGCTGGCATTGATGTTAAAGCTCAGGGATTTTACTGGTTCTGTTGGTAAAGCTGGCAAATGAGATTTAATGGGTTTGTCTTAAGAGACATCCACCCAAATATAGCTGTCACTGCAGCCAGTTAGTCCACTGAGGACTTTCTCCCAAAATGTTCTCTCTTGTTTGCTTTCTTCCAAAGGTTTGAGAGTAGCATAAAGGAATCCATGGTCTTGTCAGCATCGGGCAAGGAG
The DNA here is from genome assembly GCF_037038515.1 of Microtus pennsylvanicus. Lineage (NCBI taxonomy): Eukaryota > Metazoa > Chordata > Mammalia > Rodentia > Cricetidae > Microtus > Microtus pennsylvanicus. Next base: position 16,070,861 of record NC_134590.1, on the reverse strand, counting down.
GAGGGATAATGCGGGTGTGGGGGGGGGGAATGCAAGCTAATGCCTTGCATACAAAAGCACTTGGAGTCTTTTAAGGCAAAAAATTAAATGAGTAGAAAGGACAAGGACTTGCAGATGAGGTTCTATTAACCCCAGGTTTTATTTCTGTAGCCTGTTTTTAATAAACCCCACAAACCTGGGGTTTTCTTACCCCCTCCCCCCGTCTGGGTGTGGAAAACAGGTTGCCATACTCAAATATATTTTGAAGAAGCTTTTATAATTAAGTAGCCTATGTCCTGGAAATGAGTTTGGCCGTGAAGTCAGACTTGTCCTGTGTGCTTTTCCAAGTTGTCCTCCCAAACATCCAGCCAAGTGCAGCTGAAGTCTCTGATTGACGGATGCTTCTGACTGGACACGATCTGAATCGTTGTAACTGGGCCCTGTGTGACTCCTGAGCTATATACCTTCCTGCTACACAAGAGATGGGTTTTATGTTTGGAGTTACGACGAGGAGCCTGGTGGCTCTTTCTGACAGCTCCAGGGTGACACAATTGGAGGTTCTATTTTTCATGAGATTCTATCTTGAGGAAGCCGCAGAAACAAATCTCTGGACTGCACTTTTTCTTCCTCGCTCTGCCAAACCTATGTACTCAGGATTTCAGGAGCGGCTGCCCAGTTGAAAAATAGTGCTAAACAGTTAAGAACAGCAGAAATGCAGAGCCCAAACCGGGCGATGCCATACCTCAACACCCTCCCCGCTTGGATGTTATGTTTACTAAGCAGAAAAGCACCTGTGAGGAGTACATACCAGTGCATCTGGAGCTCATCGAGTTGTGCATCTACGCAAATCTCATTTTCGTTGTTGCTCTGGTATATTCTTTGCATTAGCCAGTTACTGTTCCTAGTTGTCTTTGCTTTGCCTTCCTGCATTCCTTTCTTCCTTCTCTGATCTTTGAAAATGGAGCTGAACAAGAGAGGTGATGCAGATGCTAGGCTTGAAGCCCAGTATTTGTGAGTGACAGGATAAGATGAGGTGGGTTTTTTTCTCTCCTAGCACCAGGGACCCCACCTAGGACTGTGTACCTAAGACACAAGTCTGCAACCGCTGAGCTACATCTCCAGCCCTAAGACGGCTCCCCTCAGCATTAGCTCTTAGAGATGTACTGTGCGTATACCTTTGGAGGGCCCGACTCTTCCAGGCTACCCGTAGTGTAGTATTGTCTCCCACTTGCAGGCTCAGTGTCAGGCAAATTGCAGCCTGTAGATCCACAGTGCGTGTTGTAGGTATAGAAGCACTGTACAGAGTCCCAGGAATACATGTAAGAATCATGTGACCTTGTAATCCCTTACTTTGTTACCTCATTGTTTAACAGAATTATCAGGCAATATATCACATCGGTCTCCTGGAAGAATCTGACCTAGGATTAATTCTTCAAGTGTATCATGATTATTTTAAACATTATCTGATGTCTGTTATCTCTAAGTATACTTGGAAGCCTTGAGTTTTATTTTTGCAGTCTTGGCCATTCATGGAAATAGATGTAAATTTAAATATTTTGCCGGAGAGTAAGAGGATAAACCATTAAATCATGTCTGAATTTGAAATTGCTGTCTTGACAGCTATAAGAGGGAATCTAGAAGGACCCAGTCTGTGGCTGACTATTCTCATCCTTCCATACATACAATGCAGGATTGACTCAGCAGAGCTTAGCCGGGGTGATGTTTTCATGGCTTCTAAGATGAATTTCCATCCTCGGGCCTTCACACCGGTTCTTTCATGGTCACAGATGCAGACAGGCACACAAGCAGTACTTCCTCCTCTCTGTGGGTCTGAATATGGGTGGTCCACCTTCACTCTGGGGAGGAAGCTGCAGTGAAGTCTTCTCTGAGGTTATAATCTTGTCTTTCAAATGTTCTCAGGGACCTTTGGGACACTGCCATGTCAGGAGAGTGCCAAACAGAATCACATCTGTGAAAACTAGAGAACAAAGACATGTTGTCCATCCTTAGACAGCCACAGTCACTCCAGATTTGGAAGTAGCCATGAGCTGCTCCATGGCTCCGTGGCCACAGTTTTCCTTTAGCCCTGTGTTTTGTTGTTTTTTAGTTTTTCCATGCGTTTTAGTTAAAATAGGATTGTGCCACATCCTTTCTTCTCTTTCCTTCTTCCAGCCCCTCCCAGGACCTACTTCCAACTCTCAAACTGATAGTCTCTTTGTCTTTGATTATTATTGCATCATGACCACATGTGCAGTCTTGCCCCCCAGACAACTATAAAAATACAGTCACTCGAGTCTGTTTTTATTGTTTATATCTATATGGTTTCAAGGCTTTGTGTCGCATAACCAATAAGGGGTTCATCTCTGGAAGAGGCTAGCTCTCTCTCTCTCTCTCTCTCTCTCTCTATCTCTCTCTCTCTCTCTCTCTCTCTCTCTCTCTCTCTGATTTCATTTATTCCCTGTTGTTCTTTATCCAGGGGTGGGACCCTGTGAGATTCGTGCCCTTCTGCATTAGCATGTATACTGATATTTGCCATTGCTTCTGGTCTTGTTCATGTAGCTCTTTCTAAGAGAGACCATTTCACAGCAGACATCTGTTGCAAGGAGCCACTTGTTTGTCCCGGCCACCCAGAACCGAAATAACCACACAAAAACTATTAATTAAAACACTGCTTGGCCCAGCTCTAGCTTATTATTGGCTAACTCTTAAATTAATTTAACCCATTTCTATTCATCTGTATATCACCATGTAGCAGTGGCTTACCGGCAAAGATTCAGCATGTCTGACTCTGGTGGAAGCTCCATAGCGTCTCTCTCTGACTCCGCCTTCTTCCTCCCAGCATTCCGTTTAGTTTCCCTACCTAGCTCTGTTCCTGTACAGCTCTGCTATAGGCCCAAAGTAGTTCCTTTATTAACCAGTGAAAGCAACACATAGACGGAAGGACCTCCTACACCAGACATCCTAGTATTCTGACTTGCAAGAAAATTTTTTTAACCCCTTTTCGGCATTATTTCTTGAGCCATAGATGCAGGAGCTGTGATACAGATGTTTCTACTGGGCCTTGGACCTCCAAGATCTTATGAATTTTGTATTGTTTCCAGTTCCGGTTTTCTGTGATAATCTCAGTTTGCTCTGAGCAAAGAGAAGTTTCTTTGATTCAGAATGGTAGCTACACTTACCTCAGAATATAAGGTTACAATTTAGAATATAATAAGAATATATGGTCTAGAAAAGTGGGAGTAGTAGAGTCTTTCCTAAGGTGCATGACCTCACTCGCCCTGGAAATTGACTAGGTTTCTGTCACCAGGTATGATTGCCTTTGGGGATGCTGAGAGGCAGGAAAAATGGGGAGGGACTCCAGCTGGGGTGGAGGGAGAGAGGTCAGTACGGAAGGAGAAGGAGGGACAGATAGCACTAAGGTTGTTTGATAAAGTCTCAAGGAATCATAGTATTATATATTTTCTAAAAATTATGCACAATACACGTGTGTGTATGTGTGTGTATCTTAAAGGAAGTTATGCCACTTGGGCTGACAGTGTTCCCACAAAAACCATAGACTCACAAAACTCACAGTACGAGGCACTAGAAACCTCCCTTTGACTGCTTAGTCAGGATAGTCCAAGTTTCTCCCAAAGGAATATAGTCTATTGATGTAGGGCTTTGGTGCCTCTCAGAGGTTGCAGGTAAGTTCCTTGTATTAGTTAGGGTTCTCTAGAGGAACAAAACTGATAGGATGAATGTATGTGTATGTTTGTGTACATGTGTGCATGTGTGCATGTGTGTGATTTGTTAGAGTGGTATACAGGGCATGACCCAGCTAGTTCAACAATGGCTATCTCCTGATGGAAAGCCAAGAATCCAGTGGTTGTTAAGTCAGCGAGACCTGATATCCCAGCAGATCTTCAGCCTGCGTTGTAAGCCTAAAGAAGTAGGTTCTAGTGCCAGTGAAGGAAAGCCTCAGCAACAGTCCTAACCAGCTACAGAATTTTCAGCATGACAAGATATCACACAGGGGCAATACGTGACATTCATGTGTTGTGGTACCTGACCGCTGTCTAATCAGCTGTGTGCTTTGGAAGGGACCGCTGATGGTCATGTGAGCTCATCCTTAGGCTCCCTTTGAATATCATCAGCTGGCACTGAGACAAATTAACATTGCTGACGTCTGTCATTATCCTCTTTTCTACTAGGGACTGGACTTACTGTAGCTTCCTTTCCCAACCCTGTGCTTTTTCCCATGCTTCAAAAGCTTCAACCACCGGTGGCGTTAGAGGTTGAGTCCTGACATTAATACGAGTATTAACTTAGACAGTGAAGGGGCAGTTCATCTGAAGTTCTAAGCCATGCCACACATGTTCTATGGTGATCCGAATGTACTCACTATAAATTATTAGCCATGCTCTTGATGGTAGATTTCAGGGGTCAGTAAAGCTGATTTAGATTTTTTGAGTCCCAGAGCTTCCAAATTTGGGACAATATATAGAGAGCAAGTACCAAGTAAGTTAACAAATAGTGTAATTCCCACCACCAAGAGAGCCTGCTCTGACCATGAAACAAGGGAGTGTCGGGAGGTGGGGAGCAGAGAAGGGTAGGGGGTATCAACAGAGGAGATCAGGGACAAGCCTTGTTTTCTAGGCTGAGGAAAAGGTGAGGGTAGCGGCCCTGAGGCAGGAATGGGTATGTTTTATTTAAAAACAGAGAAAGGGAGTCCAGAGTGGATGGCTGAAGCCGAGCTAGCTAGCAGGTGTGTGATGGCAAAAGAGGTCGGCAGCGCAGTCGGGGGCTCCTTTGATTTTATTATAAGTGCAGCACGGGCCTATTTTTGGCTCTTTACCTGGAGAGTTGCATGTTCTGATTTACATTTAAAGTCATCACTGTGGAGACCGGGATAGGCTAGCGGAATTTGCCAATGTTCCAGATCACCTGGTGGTGTTGCTATATAAAGCCTTGCATGAGCACCTTTGTGTATTAAATTGAGAGCACAGTTACCTAACAACGCCAGTTTCTTAACATATCAGCCATAAATGTGAAGGCCTTATTAGTATCAACAAAGGAAGCTTTTTTGTGCTACAGAACTGTGAGAAATAAAGAGGCTTCCTTGTTTAAAGCATTTCCTACGAACTGTTAAAGAATTATTCCTCACTAATGCAAACATTTAAATATTCTAACCTACTGTGAGTGGGCATAGACATGCTATAGACAAGAATATAATATAGGAGCTTTTGACTGGCTATATTCACACTGGCAGCCCTCCCTGTGTCCCTGTGACTGAAATCGGTCATGCCAGCTGAGCATGGCTAATGCTACTAATGCCGTATACACTGGAGGCTTCGCTGATCAGTGGACAAGCAGCAGGGTTATTATGTTTGGAAAGGAACATTGAAAGGTGCAGAAGATCATCTGTGAGTGGTTCTGGGGTCCAGTTTCTCTCTCTCTCTCTCTCTCTCTCTCTCTCTCTCTCTCTCTCTCTCTCTCTCTCTCTCTCTGTGCATGCCCTTGCACAAGCACACGATGGAGGCAAGAGATTGACAATGCATATCTTTTATAGTTGCTTTCCACCTTTCTTCTTGAGGCATGGTCTCTCATGGAGCCTGGAGTTCACTGACTCAGCTAGACTCCGTGGCTGCTGAGCTATGGGGTCTGTCTCCGTTCCACCCACCCACCCCACCCCCCAGTGCTGGAGGTGCTAACCTGTTGCCCCACACAATTTTTACTTGGGTGCTGGGAATCCAAATTCAGGTCTTCATAGTTGTGTGGATAAGAACTCTACTGAGTAAGTAAATTGACTCCCTGTCACTGTCTTGTCTGAACTTGAGTACTGAAGGCCGGGTGCACCATATCCCTGCATTATACATTTAACAAAAGGGTTCACAGTTATGACGTATCTTCAATAATAACCCAGCAGGTGGTATAGTAGATATTTCTGTTTTCTTTTGTTCTTTGCAGTTTGTATCATTCTCTCTCTCAGCCATGTATGTACTTAGACTATGTAGCAAAGAGTAGTGGGATTCCATTACCTGTAATCTTTTAGGCATATTCTCATGTCATAAATCACCCATGTCTAACTAAGACTTCAACAAGCGAAATTTGGAAGTGGAAAATTGTTACAGAGCCAACAGCAATACCTTATGGGAATGGTTAAGCAATTTATCTAAAGCCATGATTATAAAACTTTATAGTAGTTACTATATATATGTATATGAATTATATATATAAATACATATATATGCAATCACTACTTACTATAGTAACATTATTGTCTATGATATTTTTAGACCTCAGACTTCCTCAATTAAAAGTGTGTAAAACTGCTGTAAAATTTAAGCAAGGCAAATGTGAACCATCTATTTTAGCTCTTCAAAGTTACCCCTGTTAGCAGCTGGACTTAAAGTCCTGGGCATTCTGGACGCATGACTACTTCTACACTGACCAAATCAATGGGAATCGATGGACCCGGCTATATTCCCTTTGAAGGTTGCATAGTATACCTGAACCTAGTTTTATTCATGTGATCCATTAATAAACACCGTTTTGTTTTTCCCTTACAACTCAAAGTGTGCCTTAAAGAAACAGCCTCATTGTAATTCCCTGCATGGGTATTTATGAGGACGTTCATGTCAGTGCAGTAACTGGGTCACCATTTATTGACAATCCAGTGAACTTCTCAAAGGGATTACTAATTGTATTCTAGATTTTTAAAGCACATTTATCCTCCCCTACTCATGGACTGTTTGCCTGTTAGACTCAAGTTTATCCTTTACATGAGAGTCTAAGGACCAGGTGAAAGAGATTCTCAGTGCTCTCGGGTTTGACTTCTTAGTTTGCATCAGGGCTTTCTTCAGAAGTTAAAATATAGGTCATAAGATGGCCTTCACACTCCTGGTTTGATTGGATGCCCACTTTGGCTCCTTGCCAGTATCCCAAGGCACAGGTGGAAAATGCTGGCAAGCTTTAGCCTTGGCTGCTGCTGTTCTGTTGCTTCTCTGAAGCAGCAGAAGGCCGAAGGTCTTGCAGTTCTTAGCACTGAGGCAGCTGCAGAAACCCTCTGGGAGTTTCCTTGGCAATCTGGAAATGGCTTCTTCTCAGGAGTCCTACTTGGTGGTCTGCATCTGGAAGAAAAAGAAAACGTGCCGACTGAGCTGGCCAAGCCTTCCCTTGGAGGCATTACTCAACTCATTTGCAGCTGTGCTGCGCCTCTCCTTTCTTTCTTCGCCCTGTTCTTCGGGAGAATGCTAAATGAACTGGTGTCCAGATTTGTTTCTCGGTATAGGGCTTTGTTAGGTGCCTTAAGGGACTGCGGCACGTGGGCGAGCTAAGAGATGAGTAGAGCCCCTTCCATGGTGCCATCATTGCAGGTTATGCTGCTCCCCCACAGGGAGTCTCTACAGAGCAGGAGGAAGAGGTCATGGCACCCTCGGGAGTCATTCTGCTCTTTGAGAGCTTCTTACTGTCACTTGTCTATTGGTCTAGAGGCCTGTCGATTCCGGGGTCAATCTCATGATCTTTTGGGTCCTCAGAGAGCGTCCTGACTTCTCCACATGCTATCACCAGTGCTGTGGTGTTCCTGATAGGACTGATCGGAAGTGAAAACATGCTTGCTTGTCCTTCTTCTGCTACCATATGAGAAGGCAACAGTGATTTCTCTGGTGGTCTGAAAGACAGTGGAGCATACCACGTATACGTTCCTGCCTCCCTGCTGTTCTGTGCATAGATAGTAAGAAGATTAAAAGTTATTAAGTAATTGCATGGGTAGTCACTGCAAATGTTGGGTTTCAAAACTGGCTGCTGTGTTGGTCCCTCAGTGGTTTAATCAGATGGTATTGTGATAAATGTCCCATTCATAAGATTGCTGATTGAGCTTCTTCCTGTGTAGGAAATCATTTACACTCAACATATATAGGGGCCACCTCCATACCTCGATGCTTTGGAATGGTTAATATTAACCTTACTTGACATGCACTGGCAAATTTGAGTGAAGAGCTTAATTTTCCTAAGGTTAAATTAATTTAAGTAACAGAGTTCCATTCTTGTCTACACGCCTGTGCTTTTAATCTGTGATGAACTCTGCCTGTAAGGATTAGGGTTGCCTTTAGGTCTGAAACCTCACTGAAACAGACAGGTGTCCAACTGATCACTGCTGGGCTTTGAGGCACACCTCATGCTGAAAGAGCTAATTACCTGAATTAGTATTTTAAAACTCCAAGGAATTTTAAGGGTCTGATGGTGACGAGTTAGATAATTCTGCTGCCATGGCGATTAAAAGATGTCATATTCTGTGCCTGTACCCTAGATTGGATTGATGGGGTCCATGAGATACAGTTCATGTCTATTTATTTTGGTGTGTGTGTGTCTATGTTGTGTGTGTGTGTTTGTGTCTCTCTGTGTGTGTCTCTGTGTGTGCATGCAAGTGTTCTCACTTGTGTGTACACAGTGGAAGCCAAAGGTTGACAGAGAATATCTTGCTTTATTGCTCTTCACCTTGTTTTTCAGACAAGGTATCTTATTGAACTTGGAGTTTGCCATTTTGGCTAGATTGGCTGGCTACAACCCTTAGTGTCTGTCTGCCTCCATCGCTTGAGCACTGGGATTAAAGATATTTGTCACCTGTATTTAACTTGGGTGCTGGAGATGCCCATGTCTTGAGCCCTCATGCTCATATAACAATCACCTTTCCCTCTGAGCAATGTCCCCAACATCACAGTAATATGGTTTTACAATGGTACGATGTGTGGTCTGAGATAGGGTGATCCTAACAATATAGTACACAGAGTTCAGGGAAAGAAAGGTACCCAAGAAGGTCAGAACAGCCCATCAAAGACAAATGAGCATTTTGGAAGCTCCTGGCCTTTTAGAGAACATAAATAATAGAAGACAAGCATGCTAGCCAAATGAGACGTTCGTCCTCAGGTACAAAGTGGGAAATATCAGCAGCTGTCTGTTGTTTAACAGCACAAGTGGATGACTTCCATCGTCAAGAAATAGAAAATACTGTAGCTTTTACTATTCTTTGAAGTAGTGCTCCCAACCCCTCCAGTTCTGATGAAATACATTGCTCTGTTATGTCTGCATAGTTAGTGTCCCTTGTCAAAATGAATGAATGCAGCTTTAGACTGACAAGTTGGCATGTCCACGGACCAGAGTGGATAATCCAGTTAGAGTCCATCTGATTTATTAATCATCCCTTGCTTTGCTGTAATGCCTCATGGTCCCTTGGCTTTCTGACTGTTCAGGATCCATCCTCACTGTGGACAAAATCCTCTCTCGGTCATCAAGTCTGATACGTATCCATCCTTACAACTGTCCTTATTTATTTATTTTTGACAGTGGACAAAGCACTTCTGGTTGAACTTTGACTTTAGGCTCATCACAGGAATAGCACTGAAGACCATCAGCAGATTAAGCCTTACGTCATTTGAATTTCAATTTTCTGGTTCAGCGTACAGAATTATAATCCACATAGCAGTGCAGTCTCCATGGGTGGCTGTCTGAAAGGGAGAGTGCTTAATAGATCTTAAAGTGTGATGCAAATGCTCACCACCGTGCTCACTCTCCCTGTGTGAGTGAGCCACTGCCCCTCAGTTTCGGTTGGCTCTGCCATTGGGTAGGATCCAAGTCGGTTTTGTTTAGCGCATCTCTCCTCACCTTTCACATTCACATTGCTAATTTGGCTCTCAGTATTTTGTGCTCTTACCTTTTGTGCTGTAATGGCGCACCCTTACGGTAATGGAATGTGTCTGACTGTCCCCCATGAATTTTACTATCACTTCTACATGGGCTGGACTCAAAAGCGTATTTTTCTTTATCCTTCTAAGGTCTACCTTTGTTTTTTAAATTTTTATTTTTATGTGTATGAGTGTTTTGCCTTGTGCATCTGTATGTTGCCCTGGGATTGAAATTGCAGATGGTTGTGAGCCACCAAGTTGGTATTGGGTATCAAACCCAGACCTCCTGGAAGAGCAACCGGTGCTCTAACCGCTGAGCAATCTTTCCAGTCCAGGCACCATTTACTTTGAGATGTATTGGTACCATTTACCTTGAGCCTCATTATTAATTATTCCAGCTGATGTAATTGCTCCTGTTCTGAATTTCTAACACTATCTAGTTTGCATTATGAAGTTGTCGCTTATTGTTTTCAGTGTGTACGCCTTCTGTGCTGTAGGGAGCATGGGGGGTGTCTAGTAGGTTAATTACCCATGGTGATGACTCACTGGGGACAATAATTTATGTTAGGATTTCTTTCTTAAGTCTAATAAAATGAATATGAGTATTTCTCACAGAAAAGTGGTTTCTTTTTTTTATTTTTATTTATTTATTTATTAAGGATTTCTGCCTCCTCCCCGCAACCGCCTCCCATTTCCCTCCCCCTCCCCCGATCAAGTCACCCTCCCTAATCTGCTCTAAGAGCAATCAGGGTTCCCTGACCTGTGGGAAGCCCAAGGACTGCCCACCTCTATCCAGGTCTCCTAAGGTGAGCATCCAAACTGCCTAGGCTCCCCCAAAGCCAGTACGTGCAGTAGGATCAAAAACCCTCTGCGATTGTTCTTGAGTTCTCAGTATTCCTCATTGTCCTCTATATTCAGCCAGTCCGGATTTATCCCATGCTTTTTCAGACCCAGGCCAGCTGGCCTTGGTGAGTTCCCGATAGAACATCCCCATTGTCTCAGTGTGTGGGTGCACCCCTCGCGGTCCTGAGTTCCTTGCTCGTGCTCCGTCTCCTTCTGCTCCTGATTTGGACCTTGAGATTTCTGTCCCGTGCTCCTCTGTCTCTGTCTCCTTTCATACCACTCTTGGGAATATACCCAAGAGAGGCCCTATCATACAACAAAAGTATATGCTCAACTATGTTCATGGCAGCATTGTTTGTAATAGCCAGAACCTGGAAACAACCTAGATGCCCTTCAACGGAAGAATGGATGAAGAAAGTATGGAATATATACATATTAGAGTATTACTCAGCAGTAAAAAACAAGGACTTCTTGAAGTTTGCATACAAATGGATGGAAATAGAAAACACTATCCTGAGTGAGGTAAGCCAGACCCAAAAAGAGGAACATGGGATGTACTCACTCATATTTGGTTTCTAGCCATAACTAAAGGACATTAGGCTTATAATGCATGTTCCTAGAGAAGCGAAATAAGAAGGTGAACCCAAAGAAAAGTGGTTTCTTAAAGTGTGGTTATTGTTTTACTTTTTCATTCTGGTGAAACGTCTTTTTCTTCTTTTTTTTTTAAGTTTAATGTATTTTAATAGCAAACTTACAGGAACAGCATAGAAGACAGACAACATTAAAAACATGTACTTACATGTAGACAACTCATTTAGAAAAGTATAATGAACGGATGGACTCTATTGTATGATAAAAATGCTACAAACACCATTTTGTTGTCGTCAATAAGAAATTTACTTATTTTTTGGAAACATTTCATATATTCGTTGGCAGTATGTTTTAATAGAATAACTAGTTGCTCAAAATATACTTTCTTGTCTATCTTATATTTATATATTTTTCTCACTTAGGACAATTATCTAAATGCTGGCACGTCAAAAATAGTTTGCTGCTGTATTTGTTAAAATCTATTTACACAGCTTTCTTGTTATGAAAATGAAAAGAACATAGTCAGCTAACATGTACTATAAAGAAATCATCATAGAATCTTTATTTTCACTTAAAATAAAGGCTAGTATGTCTCAAGACTATGCTGGAGAGCCAGCTGTCAGCACACAAAGTTGTTCTATTCTGGGCCGTGTGGTATTGCTACCCTGTTCAGGTAGGGCAGATTTAGATCATGGCATTGCATTGAATCTGTTGATTGCTTTTGGTAAGATTGCCACTTTCACCATGTTCATCCTACCTACCAAAGAGCATCTCTGCCCAGTTTGTTATGGTCATATTCCCAGGCTAACATCATGGTAATTATCAGTGTGTGCAATGGAAAATAAGCAAGAACAAGTGAAATTCGAGCCCAGCTGCTTGGCAGGATGGCTCGTTTCAGGAAAACTTCATAGCCAGAAGGAAAGGAACTTGCAGTTTGCTTTTATTCACATGGCTCATTTCCCAAAGGAAACATAAATCATAAAAGTTATTTTCAATATCGATGAGTCTGAGAAACTAGAGATCCCAATACATAGCTTATATGGAGGCTTCGCTTGAAGAAAGAGCAGGTGCCTGGACAATTTTCTGGGCTGTTGGACCATGATCTCCAAGAAAAGCTTTCCCAGTCACTGCTTTTAGAGGAAAGAAGTTGTTTGGAAAACTAACAGTGGCTCTTACTATCTACAATAGTTGTGATGCTGCCTTTCAAAGCGAGGAGTTCCGGCAGACTGGCCCTTTTCATTGAGGACCGTGAAAACATCTGTAAGAATGGGTCGCAAGGGGCCTTTTCATTGGGAGATGGCAGCACTGTGTGACTCTGACACTTCCTGAGGGACGTCTTACTAATAGAATCCAATAGTGCTTGGATTCGAATTCATAGTTTGAATTTCAGTGATACTTACAAACGTCATGTATGTTCTCCCTTCATCAATGCCTGAGTCAGGTGGGAGACCTGTCCCTGCCCTCTGCTAGCTGGGACACTCAGGAGAGCAGGCCCTGCACCTCACCTAGGCAGTACAATAGAGCCAGGCCTTATTGGCAGAGGTGTGGGTGAGCCAGCCCCAAAGTTGTGAGCATGGGAGAGCTGCCCCCATTATTCATCTGTCTTGAGGTGGCATGGGTGGGGCAGAGATCCTCCTTCCTCGCTGTCCATCCGTGCAGGTGGGAGAGCTACCCCTCATCAGCTGCAGCACTCTGAAGAGTGGCCCCTAAATCTCCCTTGGGCAACCCAATAGTGCTAAAGCAGGAGACCTGGCCATGCCCTTTGTTCATAGCTGCAAGGGGTGAACTAGCCAGGGCCAGGGCAAGGGTGCTGGAGAGCCCACCCTTGTACAAGGATGAGACAGCTTGTGCCATGACCAACTCTGCAACTACTTAGGCCCGGAACTGGGGTTATGTGTTGGTCCACTCCAACCAACATCCACTCCATCTGTGATCTTCTGGAACACAGTGGGGATGTCGGGGAGCCAGGGCTACAGATCTCCACAGCACAGGGCGACAACGGGATGTCTAGGAAGAATCCCAGCAAGGGCCCATGTCATGACCATGACCAGGGGCCTCAAACCAGACCAGCGATTCTTTTCGATAACACCTGAATGCGATAGTATATGGTTACAGGGGTTTACTGCATGACTCACTGTGTCACGTTGCAGCTTCAATGAGGAGATTTTTCCCTTTCCCCTCCTTTCTCTCCCCTGCCTCTTTTTCTCTTAGATTTTATTTTGTTTTATGTTGGGGTGGAGAGGAAGATGGGTGGGTTCAGGAGGCATGATGTGAAAGACATAAAGATTAAATAAAAAGTTGTATTTTTTTTATTCTTTGAACCATGTGTCAAAGTAGTACAGCATACAGGTTTTATTAAAATAAGGGTTTAAAACTAAAACAAATCAGATAAGAGGTTTATTAGACAATCTGTACTCTCCAGTTGAACCAAGGGATATACACTGTGTGTGTGTGTGTGTGTGTGTGTGTGTGTGTGTGTGTGTGTGTGTGTATGTACGCTTCATAGTCTAACCTATGAAGTGGGCTAGCCTGACTTCAGTTCAGCTCTTCCTTCCTGCTCTCAGCTCTGAGCTTGTAATACTTGTGTGTGGAAAGATAGGAGAGGATTCACATTAATGGGGAGCAGGTTAGGAACCTTCCCTAGTTTTCTTGCTAGGAGAGAGGTGGTGGTAGGGATTATTGTCTTGATGGGGCAGAAGGTTCTGGTTTTTATCATCTCTAAGATGCTGATTCAAAGTGTGCTTTCTGTTGTTTACTCGAGATTTTGTGTAGCCCTTATCCCTTTGAGCTCTACAAAAACATTAGTTAAAAATAAACCATCATGTCTTTGTCTCCTGTGACAATAAAAGGAGATGGGGATAAAGTACAGGTGGAATAAAGCTGAAGTCATGCTTTCAGGGGCTCGGGCTTTTTCTCTTGGTAGACCATCTGCCTAGCATACAAGAAGACCAGGGTTCCAGCCCCAGCATCAAAGGAAAGCCAAAACAAATACCAACCACTTATCTCCACCTCCTCCCCTGCTTTCTTGAAAGTCCAGAAGTTGACTGAGTAGGAAAATGGCCTGTGTAACATGGAGCAAGACCGAGACAGCGTTACTGTTTGTTTTTTGAGTGCTTCAAGAGAAAGTAGCAAAGTGGAACATCGGTGAGCTTCTGTTTGTATTGGAAAGGAGCACAATCTAATAGGATTCTGCATAAGTTGTTCTGTGCCTCCAGATAGGCAAGATTCATTCTCATGGCACGTTCTCCTTCCCTGCTTTCTCAACAGTAACAAGCCACTAGCCAATCGATGGCAGGACGCTAGGAATTATATTTACATTCATATAAACCAATGCTTAAGCTACAGCACACAGGAAGCCAACAAAGATGCCCGAGAATATACTAAATATGTGTGAATATACTGAAGGAGTGTGCAGATACATTGCTCACTGATGACTGTTATCGTCACAGTGAAGCCCAGAGTGACATTCAGAGTCCTACATCTCCCAACTAGGATCTCTCTCCCATGGACATGCAGGTTCTCGTTCTTGATGAGTTATGACAGCCACAGGGAAGTCTTTCTGCTTTGATGGCGTGCCCCTGCCTTTCCTGCCTGGGTCTTTGTCTTTGCTGTTTTTTTTTTTTCAGCTACAATGCCATTCCCTATAGACAGCTTACACTCACTTTCAATTTCTCTGTAAATTTTGTCTCTTTGGGACTTGATAATGCATGTCTGTAATCCAGTGTTCCTATGGTGACATGGGAGGTAGAGGGTGAGACATTCTTGGAAGCTCAGAGGCCAGTTAGTCTGGGGCATGCAGCAACAAGCAGCCTGTCTCAACAAAATGGAAGGAGAAGACCAATGTCTGAGGTTGACCTCTGATCTCAACCCTCACAGACGTGAGCACACGTGCGCACACATGCACACACACTCGAGGCAGAACAAAGGAATCAAGGAGACACTCAGACTAAGTGTTCTTAGACTCGGGATTGTCACTGCCGATGGCTTCAGCCTTAAGCACAGAAGAGTGAGAAGCTCTTAGGGAAACTCCTTCACGGGGTTTTTGGTTGTCAGAAACAAACTCTTCCTTCAGTGCCTCTTTCTCACGTTGTCATTGCTCTCTATTGTTCTAATTTGGTACATGTTCTTGGAGACCTTGGTGAAGAGTACATGGGAAAAAAAACCCTGCTGAATAAATAATAGCACGACTACTACAGATTTAATTATAGCCATACAGCTGCCTGTTGGAAGTGCTGTTCTAGGGCCATATGGCCGCTTGGTACATTTGAGCCCTGGAAAGACCTGGCTTCAGTGCTTCACAGAGGCTAGTACTGAGTTCTCATAGAATTGACAGTAGCCATTTGGAAGGCAATAGATAGTACACTTTTCTCCTCCCCCCTCCCCCCACAGATTTTGATTGACAAGTTCTTGTTAAACTCGAATCTTTTGGTATTAGAGCATCCATTCACACACAGTTTAGGAGTTAGGTAGACTTATCAGCCCGACATCTGATTTTTGTTGCCTCATGAGAACTGATGACTGGAATTACTTTCACATTTAACCATTTTGACTTCTTTCTAAAGGCATTTTTAATAGGTTATCATTTCAGTTGTTTCTTCTCCCAGTGGGAAAAGTTTAGGGGTAGGCTCAAGCTACTGTCTGCTCTTCTAAGAGTGTGACCTTGAAAAAGGCCTCTGTTGCTTCTCTGGGTCCCAAGAGAGCCAGGAACGAGCTCTCCCATGTCCCTTCCAGTTTCAGAATCTTCTAAGTAGGAATAAGTGGGAAAGATGCTTTTACAATTGACATATCTGGGGGACAGAGGTGGGTTTTCCTGACCATGGTGTTCTGTGGCCCCCATCCCCCAGTACTTAAAAAAACACACATATTTCATTTTTTGAGGTACAAAACTCTTCTAGTTTGAAGGCTGTACATCTTTCATCCTTAGTGAGGAATGGTTTTCATTGAGCACATTTTTAGTTACATTACTTTGATATTTAAGCATTTCATATGTCAAGGATCCATTTGTGATCCATTTGTGATTAAACTACGAGTTCCCCTTTAGTCCCTTTATGAGATACAGGCTCAAAATTACAAGTAACTCTAATGTGCCCATGAACCCCCTGCAACCTCAACAGAGACCCCACATTAGAAACCACTGCTACTCTTTGTTCTGAGTGAGGGGGCTGCAAGTAAAAAGAAGCACAGTAGTAGTCGTGAGGTCTGAAACCTCAGCTCTGAGGTTTATATGGGGCCCAGGCAAAACTTTGCTGCATATGTGGGCTGTTCCGGGTCTGCTAAGGTTAGGTGATATTTGGGACAGTGGTTTTTTTCGGTTTCTTCACAAGAAAAGCATTCTGCGTGGGTGTTTGTTTTCCTAAGCCATTAACTTTCAACTCTTGGTTGCCTGCATTGCCTCTGATGTCTCCCCCTCCCACCTTTCATGCCTGGGACGTCTTGTTTCTGACAGAGTCGTCTGTGCGGTTTATTAGGTGCCCCGCGGGGTGTGTGCAGAGGAGAATACATGTAAGCCATTTCTCCTCAAACTCTAATTTTCTCCTAAAGTCACCAACCCCACAATGCTAATTGTGTTTGTTTGTTTTGACTTCCTCTGGTTGTTCCTTGTGCAACCTTTCTTCCTTCATGACAGCTAGAGGTTGCCGGGCAATGAAAAGAACCCTGTGTTTAAAATCTTTCTTTTGGGGGTGGAAGCGGGAAGACTATTAACAAACGCTGCCTTTTAGATATTAATAGGTAGATCCAGAATTAGAAATAAAGGATTTCTCCCACTTTGCTTTGCTGAGCACAGTTGTTCAAGGACATGTGTGCCATTCTGAGGGAATTCAGATAAATACAATGGTGCTGTCATCATGAGGGGTTATATTTATTTTATACAGTACTCGCATTGAACCACCCACACTCACCTCAGCCTTCAGTCCATCTGATGTGGTAAACCCATCATGGGCGAATCAATACATTATTTTCAAAGTGAAAACTCATGAATCTATACATCTGGCATGAGTAACTCCCCTGGGGAGTTTCCAAACAATAGTTACTCATCTTTAAGTCTGAGCTCCAAACTGAGGGATCTGTTTTCTCTTCAAAATTTGAATTTAAATTGGAGATGTGCAAGCAGTGGTTTATTTTATTCCTTTGGGAAAGAAAAGCTTTATTTTGCCCATCACCTCTTTCTGGGTTTTTGAGGGTTCTGTTAAGACCATGTTGCAGTTCCAAAGTCACCATTTTCAGGATATCTGTTTTTCTAACTCTGGCACAATCCTATAAGTGGCTCCATTGTAGATAATGCTTGACGTGCAGTGCTGTCTGTAGATGAGAAAGCTAACTCTGGTTTTATTAGTGACTGTTCTGTAGGTTCAATAAGGGCACAGGTATGTTAGGTGGCAGTCACACAGGTATGTTAGGTGTCAGTCACACAGGTGTGTTAGGTGGCAGTCACACAGGTATGTTGGGTGTCAGTCACACAGGTATGTTGGGTGGCAGTCACACAGGTATGTTGGGTGGCAGTCACACAGGTGTGTTGGGTGGCAGTCACACAGGTATGTTGGGTGGCAGTCACACAGGTATGTTGGGTGGCAGTCACACAGGTGTGTTGGGTGGCAGTCACACAGGTGTGTTGGGTGGCAGTCACACAGTTGTGTTGGGTGGCAGTCACACAGGTATGTTGGGTGTCAGTCACACAGGTATGTTGGGTGGCAGTCACACAGGTATGTTGGGTGGCAGTCACACAGGTATGTTGGGTGTCAGTAACACAGGTATGTTGGGTGTCAGTCACACAGGTGTGTTGGGTGGCAGTCACACAGGTATGTTGGGTGGCAGTCACACAGGTGTGTTGGGTGGCAGTCACACAGGTGTGTTAGGTGGCAGTCACACAGGTGTGTTGGGTGGCAGTCACACAGGTGTGTTAGGTGGCAGTCACACAGGTGTGTTGGGTGGCAGTCACACAGGTGTGTTGGGTGGCAGTCACAGGTGTGTTAGGTGGCAGTCACACAGGTATGTTAGGTGTCAGTCACACAGGTGTGTTAGGTGGCAGTCACACAGGTATGTTAGGTGTCAGTCACACAGGTGTGTTAGGTGTCAGTCACACAGGTGTGTTGGGTGTCAGTCACACAGGTGTGTTGGGTGGCAGTCACACAGGTGTGTTGGGTGGCAGTCACACAGGTGTGTTGGGTGGCAGTCACACAGGTATGTTGGGTGTCAGTCACACAGGTATGTTGGGTGGCAGTCACACAGGTATGTTGGGTGTCAGTCACACAGGTATGTTGGGTGGCAGTCACACAGGTATGTTAGGTGTCAGTCACACAGGTGTGTTGGGTGGCAGTCACACAGGTGTGTTAGGTGTCAGTCACACAGGTGTGTTGGGTGTCAGTCACACAGGTGTGTTGGGTGTCAGTCACACAGGTGTGTTGGGTGTCAGTCACACAGGTGTGTTGGGTGTCAGTCACACAGGTATGTTGGGTGGCAGTCACACAGGTGTGTTGGGTGGCAGTCACACAGGTGTGTTGGGTGTCAGTCACACAGGTATGTTGGGTGGCAGTCACACAGGTATGTTGGGTGGCAGTCACACAGGTGTGTTAGGTGGCAGTCACACAGGTGTGTTGGGTGGCAGTCACACAGGTATGTTGGGTGTCAGTCACACAGGTATGTTGGGTGTCAGTCACACAGGTATGTTGGGTGGCAGTCACACAGGTATGTTAGGTGTCAGTCACACAGGTATGTTGGGTGGCAGTCACACAGGTGTGTTGGGTGGCAGTCACACAGGTGTGTTAGGTGTCAGTCACACAGGTATGTTGGGTGGCAGTCACACAGGTATGTTAGGTGTCAGTCACACAGGTATGTTGGGTGGCAGTCACACAGGTGTGTTGGGTGGCAGTCACACAGGTGTGTTGGGTGTCAGTCACACAGGTATGTTGGGTGGCAGTCACACAGGTGTGTTGGGTGGCAGTCACACAGGTATGTTAGGTGGCAGTCACACAGGTATGTTGGGTGTCAGTCACACAGGTGTGTTGGGTGTCAGTCACACAGGTGTGTTGGGTGGCAGTCACACAGGTGTGTTGGGTGTCAGTCACACAGGTGTGTTGGGTGGCAGTCACACAGGTGTGTTGGGTGGCAGTCACACAGGTATGTTAGGTGGCAGTCACACAGGTATGTTGGGTGTCAGTCACACAGGTGTGTTGGGTGTCAGTCACACAGGTGTGTTGGGTGGCAGTCACACAGGTGTGTTGGGTGGCAGTCACACAGGTATGTTGGGTGGCAGTCACACAGGTATGTTAGGTGGCAGTCACACAGGTATGTTGGGTGGCAGTCACACAGGTATGTTAGGTGGCAGTCACACAGGTATGTTGGGTGGCAGTCATACAGGTATGTTAGGTGGCAGTCACACAGGTATGTTGGGTGTCAGTCACACAGGTATGTTGGGTGGCAGTCACACAGGTATGTTAGGTGGCAGTCACACAGGTATGTTGGGTGTCAGTCACACAGGTATGTTGGGTGGCAGTCACACAGGTATGTTGGGTGGCAGTCACACAGGTATGTTGGGTGGCAGTCACACAGGTGTGTTAGGTGTCAGTCACACAGGTATGTTGGGTGTCAGTCACACAGGTATGTTGGGTGTCAGTCACACAGGTATGTTGGGTGGCAGTCACACAGGTATGTTGGGTGGCAGTCACACAGGTATGTTGGGTGGCAGTCACACAGGTATGTTGGGTGGCAGTCACACAGGTATGTTGGGTGGCAGTCACACAGGTATGTTGGGTGGCAGTCACACAGGTATGTTGGGTGGCAGTCACACAGGTATGTTGGGTGGCAGTCACACAGGTATGTTAGGTGGCAGTCACACAGGTGTGTTAGGTGTCAGTCACACAGGTATGTTAGGTGTCAGTCACACAGGTGTGTTGGGTGTCAGTCACACAGGTATGTTGGGTGGCAGTCACACAGGTATGTTGGGTGGCAGTCACACAGGTGTGTTGGGTGGCAGTCACACAGGTGTGTTGGGTGTCAGTCACACAGGTGTGTTGGGTGTCAGTCACACAGGTATGTTAGGTGTCAGTCACACAGGTATGTTAGGTGTCAGTCACACAGGTATGTTGGGTGGCAGTCACACAGGTGTGTTGGGTGGCAGTCACACAGGTATGTTGGGTGGCAGTCACACAGGTATGTTGGGTGGCAGTCACACAGGTATGTTAGGTGGCAGTCACACAGGTATGTTGGGTGGCAGTCACACAGGTATGTTGGGTGGCAGTCACACAGGTATGTTGGGTGGCAGTCACACAGGTATGTTGGGTGGCAGTCACACAGGTATGTTGGGTGGCAGTCACACAGGTATGTTGGGTGGCAGTCACACAGGTATGTTGAGTGTCAGTCAGGTGTCACTTAAGGGTCTGAATCACCAAGGTTGCTGCAGTGTTTGCCTTTTTCACTCAGGAATATTAGGCTTCCAGTCCCCATGTGGTGCTCCCTTCGAGGCTCTGTCTCCTTCTTCAGCTCCTCTACGTAGGCGTTGCGCCTAGTCTCCCTTCTACTTCCCCTGTAATGGTCTCACTCTCTGGGCGCTGTTGAGGCTGTCTTGATTTAGAGCTGCTGCATTTCTTCACAGGCTATGTTGAATGTGCGTGAGCATTCGAATGTTACCTCCTTTACTCCTCTTAACAGCTCTCCCAGGTAGTCCTTGGTGACCCCACTTTACAAATGAGGAAACCCAGCTTAAAGAAATGAAGCAATTTGTCCAAGGTGCCTGCCTTGTGTGGGGAAGAGCCTAGAGCTGCTGACCGCTCTGTCTGATTAAAAGATGGTAGCCAGCCAGCCTTTGACCTGACTCTTGGCTTCGCCTTTTCTCCTTTCATGATCTCACTCAAGGGACTGTAGTCTCGACACCTCGCTTTCTTCATGGACAAATGGGGCCAGAAATGATGGCTGGATTGCAAAATTGACAGAATGATGCATGAAGTGCTCCTGGCCCACTGCATGGCTTGTGATTATTAATAAGAAAGAAGATTAGTAATCCTTGTCATTATTACCATCGATAATTTACAAATAATTGCTGAAGTCCTTGTGTCTTTGGCTAACAAAGGTACATTCCCGTCTTATTAATATGATATTTAAATCTTAAGTGAAGAAGGAAATAATTTTGTAGGTGGGCTCCAAAGACAAGGACCCCTTTCCAAAGCTTGGAGAAGAAACTCCAGCATGAGATAGCATGTGCTTCTGCAGGAATTAAAGAAAGACATTGGGTCATGGCTGTCAATGCATGGTTACCTATTCTGGAACGACAAAAACACCGTTACTTTATTACCAAAGACCTACCTCCTGCAGGGTGCTAGCACCCAGGGGTACACTGTCTATCCGGCTCCATTGCACACTTGCCTCTGTAAAGGATTCTGATGCTGTAACCTAGGATTACTCACGTAGGATTAATTAATTAACCTGGGATTTTGTGTTAAATGTTTCCTGAGCACTTACTTCAGGGCTTGGATAACAAAAACCAGGGAAGCAAAGTTGAATAATAGTGTGATTTTTTTTCCCCCTGAGTCAGGGTTTCTTTGTCTAGTTTTGGAGCCTGTCCTGGAACTCGCTCTGTAGACTAGACTGGCTATGAACTCACAGAGATCCACCTGTCTCTGCCTTCTGAGTGCTGGGATTAAAGGAGTGCACCGCCACTGCCCAGGGGAAAAAAAAAACAAATAAGCAAACAAAAACAGAAGTGTTTTTTTTTTTTAAAAGAGATACTTTGTCTTCTTTAACATGCTTATGGTCTAGTAAGAGTCAGAGACAGTCTGTCGGTGGTGCTTTGTGCCAAATACGATCACAGCGGACAGAGTAGGGAATGTCTGAGGAGAAGGAGGAAATCAGGTCCAGACTTAAGCACCAGGCTAGCGTGAGGAGGTGTAATTGGAATGGTGGCATATAAAGAGGAGGCAGGGATGCAGGTGGTGGGAACCTCCTACCACACAGAATAATCTGTGTTTCAAGTTCATCCTTGAGACATAGAGTGGATAACCTCTATTTACAATTTGTGAAGTTTATGACCTATAAGGAAGTAAAAGAACTTTGGAAAAAAATCCCCCACCTCAACACTCAGAATTTGCAGGTTCTTCTTTTTCTTTTAACCCTTTCCAAGTACTATTCTCTGTACTTTGGCTTTCTTCACCCCAGCTTCTCTCTCTGAGCCATTTATTTTATGCACTTCAATACTATTAATATCTTTAAATGTGTTCGTCATGATTTTTAAAGGTTATTCATGCAGATGGTTCAGCTCTGGTTTGTTACATGAAAGGCTCAGAGAGTTTTAGGTCAAGAGCTTCTAAAATTGAGGTTGTCAAATATATCAGTGAGACGTGTAAGAAGTTTACCAGACAGTGACCTGGGCAGACGGTCTGTGTTCAAATCCTGACTTAGTCACTTAGCGCCCTGAGTTTAGCGGGGATGCTTACATCTTTTTGATCTCAGTCTTCTGCATCTTTAAAATAATAGAATGCATTTTTCATAAGTTATCTATAAGAATTCAATTAAAGTGACATACATATTTTAAAATTACTAAAAGCTAAATGTGTGTTGAACAGTGTTATTTTTTTATATAATACCAGATACAAAATATGGCTTAGAGATTCAGATCCTTAAATGAGGTCATTGCTTGAAATTTCATCCTGTTTAGGAAATCAGACCCACTTAGTGTTCGTTATATTTAGCTTGATAGCCATTTGTAAACATGTCGCTTTGCAGTCTCATTTGCATTAATGGCGGTGAGATCTCTAAATTTGGAAAGAAAAATTGTAAAATCAAATTTTCACCTTCAGGCAATTGTTTTCACTTTGAAGTTGTATTTCTTAAAAATGGAAAGACAGAAGTTGAGGAGTGTTTTACAAAGAAAGAATTGAGCCACACAGCCTCCCGGGCACATTGACTTAGTGGCTCTGGGTGCTCTCAGATTTTGTGTATTTTGGAACCCTCAGACCACATTGTAGATGGTAAGTGCCAGTTACATTGTAAGCGATGGTGAACAGTTTAGATTTTATGAACTCTCAGGAAAGAGCTTGTTTTACCTCCTTAGACAAGTGAGCTAAGATGATACCTGTCAAATCATAAAATATAACCAATAGGCTTTATATATTTGCTTGTTTTTCATTTTATTGATTTTTAAATTATCATTTGTTTTCTTTTGCCTTTTCTAGAGTTCACAGGATATTTTGTTTGTTTCATTTATTAGTTTTGTGTGTGTGTGTGTGTGTGTGTGTGTGTATCAGGCCCAAGACTTTGTGCTCACAAGGCATGTGTTCTATCATTGAGGCACATACCCAAGCCGTTGTGTATTGTTTTATTCTCCTTGATGTACACACATAGATCTTTAAATCTTCGCCTTTGTGTTAAAAGACTTGTCATTAAGGCCGTGGATTTTAGTTAGTGCACCGGTTTGGCTACATCCTATATTTGAATAGCTCTAAGACGACTATTTTGCCTTTACAATACATGGTGCTGCAATCCTACATCTTATAGTCAGTAATTTAAGATGTTATAAAGTCTTTTTGAAGCTTCCGCCTTAGAGCTTTGCCCGGTAGCTCTACTTTAAGGCTGTGGCCAATTTCTGTTTGTTTCTCTTGCATACCAATCAGTTGATCTGATCCACTAATAAGCCTGGTAATTTCTGACTAAATACCACTGGGAAGAAAGTTTGCTATTACAGATGATGCTATCTTCCTTCGAATATCATTTATTTTGCTATTGGTTGACATGTAAGTTGAAATGGGCCCTGCAAGTATTTAGTGTGGTGTTGGCAGAGACTGCTTGTTCGTTTCCTGGCTGCCCAGACGCAAAATAATCACACAGAAACTGTATTAATTACAGTACTGTTTGGCCAATATCTTAAGTGTTTCTAGCTAGCTCTTACATCTGAAATGAACCCATTTCTATTTTCCTGTGTAGCGCCCCATGGTTGTGGCCTACTGGTAAGGCTCCGCCCGGCTTCAGGTGTCTGTCTCCTGTGGCAGCTACATGGCATCTCATTGACTCTGCCTACTCATCTATCTTTTCCAGCCTGGTTATATTCTGTTAAACCATTGGCCAAAAGCAGCTTCTTTATTAGCCAATGGCAATAAAAACATATTCATAGCATACAAAGGGAAATCCCACATCAGTTTGGAATCATACTCACAGGGAGCTGTGTCTCTATGCAGTGAACTAAATATATAACTACTAATTTCCAACAGCCATACAGAATCTAAGTTATGAGAACACCTAGGTTCATAGTCACTATTGTGGCAGAGTCATATAACTGAGTCCATGACACAGAGACAGTCTCCTAATCAGTCACATAGACGAACATCTGGAGTTCTTTCTTTCCAGTCTGTTGCTTTGCTCTAAGAGAAAGCAATGAATGTGCCCATTTTTAGGGCACTTCTCCGCAGGTAATGGGCAGAGGCAGAACATGGTAAAATGATTAGACCGTAGGGATTTTTTTTGTCATAACAATTAATTTTTATATAGAGTGAATAGATGTATTCTCAGAGAACACAATAATTCACAAATGACTGTCATGCCTAGGTTTTCCCCCATTCTTTGGTATTCCTTAAGTGTTAAATTTCTGAAAAAGACAATTATAACATAGTATATTAGGCTTTTCTTAAGAATATTCCAGTGGGATGCAAATGCAGGATGATTATATATATATATATATTTCTTTTAAAGCAAGGTTTAAGGTTTGATTGAAAAGAGGTATTCTGACAAGTATGCCATGATAATATGGCAAGTGGAGAAAATCAGAAGCAAACAGCAGGCACGTTAACTACCTGGCCACTGCACAGAAATCATCTACAGGGAAGGATGTGCTACCAGGGTCATGGACAATGATGTTGAACTTGCCAGGTGATTTTGTTTAGGGAAGAATTACAGCTGGAAATTCCTGAAAGAAAACAAGACAATAACCTGAAAACAAGAAAATGAGGACAGAAAGAAAAACATTAACAGCAATTCCAAGAATAATTTTTTTGCATGGGTAGACAGGACAGTTTCAGTATGTGGACTCGAGGAGGAGTAAGTTGAGAAACCACACTTTTCTAGATGTAATATTTTAAGGCAATAATGGTGGGGGATAAAAAGGAAGGTTTTGTTTGTTTGTTTGGTTTTGGTTATGGTTTCTGGTTTTTTGAAACAGGGTTTCTCTGTTGCTTTGGAGCCTGTCCTAGAACTTGCTCTGTAGATCAGGCTGGCCTTGAACTCACAGAGATCCACCTGCCTCTGCCTCCCGAGTGTTGGGATTAAAGGCATGCACCACCACCCCCTGGCAAAAAAGAAATGTTTTCATACCCTCCACTTTTCAGAGGATGTGGTTGGTGGGATCTGTTCAGAGGTCTTGTGTTAGGGTGAGCACGGGGCAAAGGGAGTTCCAGGGCCTGCTGTTCATCAGTGGTTATAATGAAGAGTGAATAGGGTTATATTGTGATGGTTGCCATCTGCGAAACTTAACTATTGAAACAACTTTTCCTTCAAGAGGATAGGAAAACCCAAGCTCTGAGTGGTGAGTGAAGATTTGACCGTTTCAGTGAGCTGTGGGCTGCTGTCCTTTGTGAATGAACCCTGTTCCCATCTTGGAGCAGATCCGTCGTTACGCCATGTCTACACTTTCTTCTGCATTATTCCTTTCAGAACTTCCAGTCTCTTGGCATCCCTGTGCCATATTCACCCCCTTCATAAAAATCACCGTAACAGGAAGGATGCTTAAGAAAGACTAAGCATTCTAGCAGAGGGCAAGCTGTAGAGGTCTAAGAAATTGGGCAAGATCTTACTACGGAGGAAAGAATACATTAAAAGCTAACTCAAAGTATGCACACATCTGGATGCACTGCTCATATTAAAATCTGGCAGAGAGAGAGAGAGAGAGAGAGGGAGAGAGAGAGAGAGAGAGAGAGAGAGAGAGAGAGAGAGAGAGAGAGATCGAGATCGAGATCGCAGAATTTGCTGAGCTAGCCAAAGTATATTTTGGTGATTGTAGCTCCAAAGACAGCTGTTTGGAATTCGTTTCTGTGAAATCAAGGTTAGCTAAAGGGATTTCTCTGCAGTGTGTGTGTTCTTGTATTTGACCCCTGCATACACTCCAGCCAGGGCATTCCCTCAGAGAAACAACTAATGACCTATAAGGAAGGAATGTGTCAGACTTTGTCTTTGGAATTCAATCCAGATGATTTTATTGGGAGACTTTCAGCCCAATTTTTAAGCCTTGCATTTTGTTCTTTTTCTCCTGGTCTGTTATTGCCTTCCGTGATGCCTTACTGTTTAATATGTGCAATTTTCTCTTAGTCTTTTATGATTGTTCAAAGTTTATTGTATGTATCAGCCCGGAATTGGCTTTCATATTCAGCCATTACATTTTCCTTTATCAGATATTGTTGCATCCCTTAAAAAGATACCATGTGAGTCAGTACTTGATAAGTCAATAGCATGGGGTAGATTTTTTAACTTTGACTCAGAGAGGTACCTTCCTTGAACCTTGTGACTGGGTGTGTTTACTGTGTTTTGTGACTGTACAATAACTTTCACGTTATTTATGTGTCTTCTTTGAGTACAGCTATTTCTGAATCTGCTTCTTCGTGGCAATGTGAATTTCAGGAGGGTGGGATCTGTCTGTTCCCCACAGTGCTTGCTGTTATGCTCTGAGTCTTGCAGGCGTCTAGACATTTTGAATAAGAGAGTGGGGTTGGATGAAAGAGGAAAGCGTTTCTATCCAAGGCAACATTTTGTGACTGGATCTCATACCATAATATGCTACATCTTCTCGCGGGAGACGAAGCCCACAGGCTTATTAATGTTGCTAAGATTGGCTGTGGTGCAGAAGCCTTTTCAGTTTTATGTAACCCGGGACTCCTCAGCTCATCTGTCAGACACACTGTTGGAGCTGCGCTCTTCCAACGTTGTGGAAGCCTGAAGGGGGATTCATGGCTTCCTAACTGGGGCAGGTTTCTTAGAGGGGCTGCAGGCCTGAAAAACTGGGACTAGCGCCGCGGCTCTCGTTCTCTCCACCCATTTCTCTCCAGCTTTTGTGTGGCTTTTGATTCTGACCTCACCTTTCCCTCGGATGATGGTCCTGAGACCTTCCTTCCAGCCTGGTAGGGCACAACCACTACTGATGGCAGGATATTGATTTTAACACCCCTAAATACAAGTTTTGTAACAAAAGCATTCTTTTTTCTCATGTGGATCATGCATATATCCCCTTTTTCAGTCGTTCTTGTTAGGAAAGGACTATATTAACAGTAGCCCATATCGAGGCCTTTTGTTTACCTTTGTGGCCTGATGGGACATGACTGACTGACTTCCTAAAGAAAGAGGAGGCCTGCATAGATGACTCACTGGTTAAACACTTTCTGTAGAAGCATGAGGTCTAGAGTTTTGAGCCAAAGAGGTGGGTGTGGGAGCCCACTTATCATTCCTCCCCAGGAGGCTCAGAGGGGGGATTACCAGAGTAAGTTGGCTAGTGAGACTAGCCAAGTTGGCATAATCTGGATTTTATTGAAAGATCAAACTAAGGGAGAGAGTTGAATGGATTATATGGATGAACAACGTCAGCCTCTGCCCCCCCCCACACCCTTAAATGCCCATATACATGGAAACAAACACATATACACTGCACACACACACCCTTAAATGCCCATATACAAGGAAACAAACACATATACACATGCACATAGATATCTGAACCAGAAAAAAGTTAAAATATGAACAAAAGGAAGGGAAAGGAGAAGGGTGGAAATAATGTTTGCTTTTATTCATTCAGCAGCTGTTAACCTTTCTTCTTAGGTTCTCTTCGAGGGGAGAGAAACAGTGAGATTCTAGGTATAATGTGTTTGTAGAACTAGCAGGATTTGCGATAGAATGAACTTGAATGTGAAAGAAAGAGAAGGGTTGAAGATGGAGCAAAGTCTTGGGTCTGAGGTATAGAAAGAAGAACGGGATTGCTGTTGAATAGCTGTTCCGTGAAGAGCGCAAGAAGGACTGGCAGGGTCTGGACTGGGATGGAGCGGGGAGGCTGTTAGAAAGGTTCGTTTTGGATCTGTGGAATGGGGATATGTGTTAGAGTTCAAATGGAGGTGTTGGGGGTCTGGCTGAAGATACGTATCTGTGAGTCGTCAGCGCGTAGGTGAATTTTAGAAGCATGAGACTCGATAAGATCACCCAAGGAGTGTGTTCAGATAGGAAAGATTCATCTAGGGGCTGAATTATATAGAATGCAGTAATCTTGGTGGACACGGTTGGGTGTTTAGCGGGCTGGTATTCTGCATGTTTTGTGAGCTACACAGTTGTTGCAGTTGAGCCCTAAAAGCTTCTATAACTTCTCCGGACAGTTTAATGGTCTATTGATCTGATTTTCAGTGCTACAGAATCCATTTCTCCCGCTCTTAGTATTTATTACAAATGAATTATGTGTAAAATGGCTATTGAGTTTATTCCCAACGGGCTGCTCTTATCTTCTTCGAAACATCCAACGTAAGTATGATTCAGAAATGATTGCTGAACTTCCAAGGAAGTGGGCTGAGATGGTAGAGCAAGCTGTGTTCAGACAGCCATAAGTACAGTAACCACAGGGGATTGCAGTCAGCATGCCTGGCTACTTGTAGTCACGAGTCTAAAGAAGAGAATGGGTGTGCAGTCAGATGCTTCTGTGCGTTGTGTTCTGTGTCCATAAAGAAGGCCTATTTTGGAAAGAGTTTGAGGCTTTATTTTGCTTGTGTGTGGCCCACTCAGCCATACTCCCATCTGCGTTGTATGATTCGTTAACTTCCTAGGTGATAAGAATTTTGACTGCCTGATGGTAGTAGACCTGATGGTAGTATGTGGCTGCTGTTAAAAAAAAAAGTACTTAAAAAAATAATGGGGTTTCATTATCTTTTCATTATCTGTGCCATTGTCCTTTGCCTGTATGCAGCCTCCTTCCTTCCTGTCTTTCCTCCTTCTTGCTGGTGTCTTCCCATCCCCTAACAACCTCCCTTTGTGCTTTCATGGCACTGTCTCGCATATATGTATATGTATCTGTGTCTATGAAATCCCTATGCGCATTTGACAGAAGATGCAGTGATCTGTCTTCCTCCTTGTATAGCCTCTGAGTCCCTCTCTCCCTTCATTTAGACCCTGTCCTTATTATATTTTTCATTGTATTTTTATATGCATGTATGCATGTGTGTGTATAAAATTTACATCAAGATCACATATATGAGATGTGAGAGAAAGCATGTTGTATTTGTACTCAGAATCTTATTTCTTTCAGTTAGCAAGTATCTTTAGTTTGGTACAGCTTTCTTATAAATAGCATTATAATATAATTTTAATACAGTTTGTGTGTGCTGAGTGGTAGATGTTTTGGAAAATTCCATACAGCCTAGTGTAACTGTGTTGCTGATATCTGAGGATATGCACTCTGCTTTGCCCTGTCTGTATATTTATTTGGATTCCTAGTGTCTTGGTCCTAGCTTTTTTGCTATCTGACCTCAGGACTGCCTTCGCACACGGTGGTGATGAAGGTGGTGGAGGGTCTAGAGCACTAGAGATCTGTGTCCCTGCCATATATTTTCCCCAGTTAAGAAACTCTTAAGTAGAGGTTGGAAGGAAAATGTTGACACAGCCTTCTTACTAATTGGGGATATTGAGCCATGCCTGCCTCTTCCCGTCTTAGCAATAATCTAAGCTCACTGGTGCTTTTGACTTGAAGGGTAAGACGTGTATAATGGGTTAAAAGTGTTTATCAGAACACTTTTTGTGTGGTCTTTTCAAGTTCTTATCTTTATCCATCCATTATTGCTGGAGTAATTCCCTTGAACGTATTAGACAAGCTTTCAGATCGACTGTGTCCAGCAGCCTTCTCGGAGAGAGAAAATGGCTTCACACTCCCCTTCATCCTCCAAACCCTTCCCTCCCCCTCACCGCCAGCTCACTTTTGGTTCACAGCAGAAATACGAATCCTCAGAAGCCCTCGTTCCCACCTAGCTAGTCTCTCGAATCACCCACGTTCAAATTCATCCAGTCTGCTTTCTTGGGAGGATTGTAAGCTGTGCTCCTGTGTACAGTTGATTCCCCTATCTGTGATGCGGATACCACCCCTGCTCGGTAGTTCCAGGATGTTTGGTTTGCAGTTATTTTTGTAGTTATTCTCCACCGTTCCTATAGCAGCAATCTGCCTCCATTAGCTCATTCTGTTCACTTCTACAGGGCTGAGATAGCCACACTTTTAAACTTATTTCCATTTTGCACTCCCTTCCATTGAGCCCCCTGGGGCTCATCTTTTCTTTGGAGCATTAGTTTTTAACATCACGGTCTGTGCTCCGTGATGAACATTGTTCAGTTGGCTCCCTGATTCCCACTGTCCCTACTCTTATCAAGACTTCCCAGCATGGCTGTTGTGCCAGGTTCTTTGATCCACTCTAACGTGTCACCGTTTTGGAACCTCCCCTAGCCTAGGATGCAGCTGCGAATACCTGGTTATTATTTCAGCCTTTCCTCTCTGGCCGTTGGCACAGCCCTAGCTTTCCTCTTCTTCCCCATTATCTTCCGCAGTGCTTTCTGTCTCTATGAAGAAGGAAAAGTAGCTCAGGGTCTGGGCCTTGGTGCTCTTCGCAGTCTATATACAGTCTATAATACGCTGGGGTTATATTATTCTCTTCTGTGGCCTTCAATACCATGGCTCCCAAGTCATGTTCAGATTATGTAGGAGACATCTTCTTACCTACTTAAACTCTTTCCCACGGCCTTCAGTGACCCATGTCATGGTCCTCATTGTACATGCAGCTTCGTCATCTCATCTCCTCGTTGCTTGTTAGCTTCCCACTCTCGACTTCTTGCTTTTTTAGCCACCAACTTCTTTCCTGTTCGAAGGCTCTCCGTTATCCCATCACTTGTATGGTGATTCAGTCTAGGTCTTTGCACATGGCTTATACCCTTTCTCCACTGTCAAATGTCTTCCTTCAGAAGCCTTCCTTGACAGTGCTGAGAAATAGTACTTTCTTATATATCCCATTTTCCTTCTTAGTACTTATCATTAATTTAAATCATATTTTATGTTTCCCAAAGTAATATGAACCTAATAGGGGATAGGGAATGAGTCTTTCTTTCCTGCTAGCCCTCTGACTTAGATCATTGTCAGTAAATTCTCAGTAGTGTATTGAGTGACTGAATAAATCGATTAATGGAGGTATGTTGCATACTAATATATGTGTGTATATAATATATATCCCATGTTATTGCATCTTCAGTATTTTTTGAAGGGACAGATAAATGTTTACTATAATGTAATGGTTAATCGTAATATAAAAGTGTCTGGCCAAGTGTGAAGACCCATTTGAAGAGATTTCCTATGAGGAATGAATATGATATATTTTCTTCCTCTTCTCTCTCTTGAAATAAATTGTATTTTCTTGGCCCTTCCCATGCAGCTGAAGAATAAATTTATGAAAAAGCTGCCACGTGATGCAGAAGCTTCCAACGTGCTCGTCGGGGAGGTTGACTTCTTGGATACTCCCTTCATTGCCTTTGTTCGGCTCCAACAGGCTGTCATGCTGGGTGCCCTGACTGAGGTCCCTGTGCCCACCAGGTAAGCTGCTCTCCCACCCCCAGGGGTCACAGGGTGGAAAGTGCTCTTCCTTGAGGTTAATAGACTCAGTGCATGGGAGAGGTTTCCTTTGAAACAGTGCCTAACTGTTTATGCATTATGCTCTCAAATTCCATGTTACTTGACTAGTAATAATAATGGCAGTTATATTAATTGATTGGCCCATGTGCTAGTTTCTCCTTGTGGGCCATTATTTTAGTATGCAAACTCCAGTATTCGTATTTAACAGATGGATACAGTGGGCCTTAATACCTTTTCCACATTGATACAATTAGTAAATGGTTCAGAGGACACAGATATTTTCATTTCCTCTGTCTTACCAGAAAATTTTTGCTGGGCTCACACAAATAGATGGACCAACACGTAGACGCATATACATATGTAAATATAGACGCGTGTAGAATGTGTCATCTCTCCAAAGATTTAAATTTGCACACGTTACGTTAAGCAAGCCATTGTGCAGGTATCGTGTTTATGTCGCAATCACATCTCAGTCTGCTGCTCTGTACCCTAGAAGTCATCCTGTTGTCTGTCTTAGGGTTGACCAAAGCACATGGTGAGCTGGAGAGACACTAATGCCTCACTTAGACTTGTCCCGAGAAGGATGTTAAGGAGGAATTCGTAGTTTCAGATTGACATCTGGAAGTCACTGCCAGTTTGGGGGAGGACTGTGCTTCCTATGAATCCCAGGGCAGAGTTAGGCGACTTCTTTTCTACACGTGAACAGGAAGGGCTGTGGATCCCCCCCCCCCCAGTGGACTCAGACGGTCTGAGCATGGTTAACCAACAGTGACGAGAGGTTCAAGGTTTGTTCTGAGCCAGGTTAGGAAGGAAATGAGAAGCCAGTGTCCTGAAGCCCCTTCAGTTCAGCCTCTCTTCCTGATCACGTGGACGAATCCTCCCACTCATCGTTTTTAAATACCTGGGGCAGACGTTGGCTGCGTAGCGTTGGAAAGGAGGCCATCACAGCTGTGCAATTAATGGGATTATTGTGATTGGTGTTTTCTGTAACATTCCAGCGGAGCCTTGCAGTTCTGTCTGAGCAATCACCTGGCAAGCCGCTGACTCAGAGGATGGCCGGGGGCCAGCTTGGTGCCCCAGTGGCTTTCTGTATGTCTCTGCACTAACCTTTGTGGGGCTTGAAAGAGAAGACATGCCGAGAAATGTTCAAGAAAATTGCTCTTACCTTTTCGCTTTTATTACTTTTTTTGTTTAGAAACTACAAATAAAAAACATTTGAAAGGCCTTTTGTCTAACAGTGATCCACATACACAAAGTTTGAAGCTGTGACTGTTTGTGTGTCTCTTATCATCCCCTCCTGTCTGCCTCATTTTTTTTCTTCGTTCTTTTCTGTACCAGAGGGAGGTATTAATTTAGAGCTGAAATATGGCGTCATCTGGAGAGCAAGAGGAACGAAGCCATTTATTTAAGAGAAGTGAATGGGTGTAATTCAATATCATAAAACTATTTTCAGGCTGTAATCTGAAAAATATACCCTTGGATATTAATATTTTTCCAGGAAATATTTTATCTGTTTGCTGCCCTCTGAAGCACGGTAAACTGTAATCACCCAGTAGAGACTCTCCTTAGCTGTTTTGTTTTGTCTGTTTGTTTGTGTGTTTGTGTGTGTGTATATGTATGTGTGTGTGTGTGTACACAACTCAAGGATGTTTACAGTGGCTACACCCTGTGAAATCCAGCAAAGTCAATCCCAGGAAGAATGTATAGTCACTGTAACAGACCCAGCCTTTGCTCCGTGGTGGACTTTAGCTTGCACACGGTTCTGTTGCTCTATGGGAACATTTGAACAATCTTTCTTTGCACATGTCTTTTCACGTTTATTTTTCTCATGTAGAGGAGAGTAATGCTGTGAGTGCTACTATTACTCTTCCTGAGGAACAGATTTACTGTTCTGGGCCCTCTCAGAAGTGAGGTTCTCAGGTCCCTTTCCTAGCTAAGCTTTGTTTCTTGTGGTCCACTGTGGCCTCTAGTTGTAGCACTGTGGCTGGGAATGGCGAGCTAACCGGGTGTCTGTGTAAAGGTGGCTTTGGCTTTTCGTGTCAAAGCAAACACAGCAGCCTTGGATGTCTGGTGTGTAGGTTGTGTTTGTGATGTTTCTAATATCTCGAAGGTGCATTTCTTGCTGTCCACTTTATATCCATTCACAGAGATGTATATGGGAACACTTTTTTTTCTTATTACCATTTAGCTGCCTTGGAATTTGGGCAGTGGAAAGATTTGCTCTTCATGCTAGAGGGAGGATTTCACATTTCTGACATTGTGGCCAAAGCTCAGGGCAACTTCGAGAGGTATCTAGAATGGGTTATGAGAAGACACTTCAGGACAGTAAGAAGTAATAACTATAAATCAATTTTTCCCTTTTAGTTCTTGGTCTAAGACTAAAGCTAGTATGTGAGCTTTAGTTATCTAAATATTATAATACTTGTCTCTATAACATTTTATAAGTTAGCACATATTGCATGTTTTAATTACCTCATTACTATGAGAAATAGCTTGTACTTGATCATTTAACAACATTACAATATTTTAGAGAGTTCGGGACAGTGTTCCTGCTATAAATTCTGTCTGTGTCCTGCACTGAACATAAGGCAATAGTGATGGGGCGTGGTCCTCATGAGTAGATTGTGGAAGCTACAAGTTAGCCACGTCTTCCAAAGCTGCTCCTTTGATCACGGCCTATTTGTTCACTGATGTTTCAGAGAATGGAGTGAGGGATTGCTGCATGCTGGGTTCTTCTAGAAATAGTTGTGATCTATCAGGAAGGGGGCACATTCCTTCTGAAAAGACTGAGTAGCTTAGGAAGACTGGATCCTTTTCTGAGACTGTGCTCACTCTACCTGTAATTATTTCTGAATGTGAGTATAGGCCTCTGGTTTTGGCCACACATCACCTGGTGTTTCTCTCGGTTGTGAAGGATGCCGGAGGTATCTTCTGGAGGCACGATTAGTTACTTGAAAACCTCATAAAAGTAGGAAGGGGACTTCTGGAGAGGACTAGGAACCATTATAAATCCTAGCTCTGACATTTGTAGTTGTGAGGGAATAGACCAAACCCAGCAACATGAGTTCACTGGTTTTTTTCCCCTGAGCTGTCAACATGGACTGTTCACTTCCAGCCACACCAATGTGATGTTTACTCCTAATTTGTTAATAAAGAAAAAGGCTTCTGGTTAAAAATAACAGCTGTCCATTGACAAAAGCCAGCTTGTGTCATAAAAGGAGTTCCAGTACATTATAAAAGCTGAGTTTGGCAGGATGCACGTCCGCCGTAGAAGCTGTAACAGCTTTCACTCCTTTGATGGTGGAAGGGGGGCAGGCATTCGGCAGAGGGAGCTTCGACTTTCCAGGCTTGCTCCCAGATGTGGTTGCCTCCGGCCTTGAATCTCCCCATCTTCATTGCCACAGTGCTGTGGATTAGAAGCTGCTTCAGCTCTCTGTTCCTACAGATGAAACTCTTAACTTAGAGTGATATCCCCATGATGCACCTCTGCCCAGAGTTCCTCCTGCTGTCATTTCAGGGCGTAGATCTCTGAATTCTTCCTAACTGAAATAATAAAACTTTTAACTCTGTCACCATGTTGCTTCTTCTTGGCACTTATTGATATTTTTATAATGAAGAAATGTCTTTTTTATTTTAACCTAGACACATTTCCTCCTGGGTTATTGATCTAATACAATTCACTTACTGTGGCTTATTGTTATAGTCTATATTATAGCTACCATTAGCCTACTACTTACTTTCATTCTTTGGTCTTATTGAGCAAAGACAAAGCAGTCAATGCTGTATAGAAAATGTATGCTCTTGTGCTAACTTGGTGGCTCCTTTACTCTGTCAGCTCTTAGACCTGTCCTCTGCCTAACTTTGCATTTGAGGAATATTAGTGTTGTAAAGTATTTCCTCACAGAGAACACAGTATTTATTTAGGTTTTATTGACATGTTTATCAGCTGATGGCGAATCCAGGTATCAGTTTCCAACGGGTAGAGGAGGGTTCAGCAAGCTGAATTCACACGGGGGTACTGGAGAGAAGGGGGGAGATACAGTGTGGTCCTGAGAAGGTTTTAATGATTGCACCTTGTCTGAAACTTTAATATTTAGATACATGGAACCAGTAAAAGGGTCAGACAAGAGAAACCCAGGAAAGATGTATTAAACAAAGGACCCAGTGTCCCGACGTTTTTCTTTTAAGCTACTATACCAGTCCATTTAGCCCAACGCTGCCATTTCTGTCATTCTGACATGGTGGTTTATAGACAGGCAAGCAGAATTGGCAAATGTAGTCAGTACGAATTTAAATTTAAATTCTTTTCTTAATGGGACCTCACTTTAGTGGCTAAATATTTTTGCATGTGTTCTGCTAAGAGTAGTGACCACTCCCTTTAGGCCCAAACCAAACCAAAACAGTACTTTGCTATCTAGAAAAAGGACGTTGTGGTGCCTCATTGCTGTACATGGAGTGTTAACTCCAGGGGAAGAAAATTCCAAGCATCAGTGGAAGTGTGGGAAGAGCTAAAGTACAGGTCTACTAGGGATCAGTTGAGCAGACTTCAGAACTGCCAATCGCCTTTGCTGTTCCATCACCGTGGCAACCTTTGACAGCGAGTCTCGCCTCCACCACAGGGCGGGTTCTGAGCAAATAAGCACTGGATGGTTTTATGATTGTTCTGATGACAAAAATCTGAGCACTCAAACTTTGGAGGACATTTGTTGCAATCTTAACTCCTCGTCCTTTTTATTTCCTTATCTTCTTTGGAATGGATTTTGCAACTGAAGAAAAGTCCTCATATGCATAGGACCGTTTTAGAATCGATGGTGACATTTATTTAAATCCTTTTCTTTTTAAAGTGAGTCAGGGAACTAAATAAATGAAAGTAAAAGTCAGTGAGGTAAACTGCTAAATTGTTCCTAGTGCCACCAAATCTTACCTACTCTTCCTTGTTTCTGGCTAAGTAAGAATCCACAATTCTTTTCCCAAGAGGGACCTGTGAAAATGATTACTGGATAGATTTTGTCTACTGAATCACAGCCTCAGCGCATCAGGTGTGTGTATGTGTGTGTGTGTGTGTGTGTGTGTGTGTGTGTGTGAGAAAGAGAGAGAGAGAGAGAGAGAGAGAGAGAGAGAGAGAGAGAGAGAGAGAGAGAGAATGTGTGTGTGTGTGTGCGTGCACACACACAAAGTTGTTAGGGAGGAATGGGACATAAGATGCCCCTTCCCGTAGTCTTCCCTCTCCTGATTTTGTTTCAGTATTGGAGGTTGAACCAGCATCACTGTTTGTAGCTATGAACTCTGTCCTTAGCCCTGTCCTTTATGGGCACAAACCTTGGTCTCACCTACCATCTTCCCCACCCTCAGATTCCTTAGTGCTAAACAGGATGAGCTCTGTTTTGCAGAAGGTTGTGTGGGAATTTAAATCAGGTGGTGAATGTGCTTCGCAGGCTCTGGGAAGCTGTGCAAACATATGATGCTGTTGTGTGTGTTGTCTTCATTTTCTCCCTGTGAGGTAAGATGTGAGCAACAGCAAGGCAGGGAGTATCCCAACGTCACCTTTTGCACATCTTTTTCTTATTCACTTACTTACCGTGTTCCTTCTTCCTCAGCGGAGACATACATCTTTACCATCCATGGTGAGCAAGGGACTACTTCCACAGTGACAGCTTCATCTCTGCTTATTTTAGGACATATTTGCTCTGGAGCAATACTTTTTATGTTACCAAGAACTTAAATTTGGAAAGGAAAGTGAGGCAGCCCCAAAGGGCTTTGAACTGTCTGTGGATGGTGCTTTTTTTTTTGTCTCTTATTTCTTTCTCCTTTTCAGTGTGGGGCTTACTTGGGAAGGTTTGGTTTTCACTGAATCCCACTCATCTGAATAGCAACACTTCCTAAAATATGAAGGAGAGCATGTATTTCAGCCCATGCTGGGTGCAGGAAAGTCTGAGAAATCAAAAAATAGACTAAGTCTTTGTAGTTAATTTGTACCACGGATCCCAAAGTCAGTAGAAATGAAGACAACAGACCATTTAAAACATCGAGATCAGCAAACTGTGACATTTATATGTAAACCTTTTCCTGCTCAATGAAGAAAAAGCTCTTATGTTTCTGCTATGCCTTCAGATTAACTCAGTCATACTGTGTGGAAGTGGAAAAGAATGGCTTTCCTGTCCCTTAGCATCAGATCTTTCTTTATTTTAAAGGTGAGTTCTAGAGGCGAGGTAGATCACTCAGTGCTGTAAAGTCTACTTTTCAAACATGAGACTTCAAATTCAGATAGCAACACCAGTGTAACAAGCCAGGTGCAGTGATGTGTACCTGCAATCCTAGGGCTGAACAAGCAGAGACAGGAGGATCCCTGGCGCTTGCTGGGCTGCTAGTCAGGCTGCATCTGTGAGCTCCAGGTTAAGCGAGGGACCCTGTCTCCAAAACTAAGGGGAAGAACTGCTCAGGAAGACAGCTGGCCTGTGGCCTCCACGGGCACACACATAATACAGAGGGTCACTACAACTGAGCTTGTCATGGATTAAGAAAATAATTTCTTCATTTAATGAAATGTTACAGCCTTTGCTTCTCTCCTTCTCCATTAGGTTCTTGTTCATTCTCTTAGGTCCAAAGGGGAAAGCCAAGTCCTACCATGAGATTGGAAGAGCCATCGCCACCTTGATGTCTGATGAGGTAGGGAAGCGGGGCAAGGGGATCCGGGATCATCTTGATTGTATCTGTCTAAATTGCCAGTTGACTGCCATGGTTCATTACAGTTACGGTTATGTGGCTCTTGACAGAATGACACACAGTCATTTGTGGAAAATGAGCTCCCTTATGTAGAGTAGCTTCCAACAAGTAAGGCCTGGGTTTTGTTTTTGTGTTAGAATCTAACACAAAATGCATTTTTTTTCTAAGCAAACCTATTTAGAAACTATTCTAAATTTTTTCAAAATGAAATAAATGAATATCATTTGGCTTTCCTATTTCTTGGTTGCTGTGTGATGTTTTAATTCAGTTATACACTTCGGAATACTCTGAGGCACAGTAGAGCAATAATAATTAAGAGCAATTGACTGTATATTGCAAAAAATGGCTAACAAAGAGGATTTTGAGTGTCCTCAACACCAACAGATTTTTACTGTCTGAAGCGACCAATATGCAGGTACCTTGTTACAATCCTATGGATTTTCAGTTATTAAAACTGATGTTGAAGTATTGCTGAATAAGGTCAGGGTCATCATCTTAACTTTATCTCTTAAAATGTCTAATTTATCAATTCTCTGAACTCATATCCCTATGCTATATTATTTCAGAAATGATGACTTTTATAAAATAATGTTTAATAAATTAGGTGATACGTTTTCTTATATATCAGAATGTATTTGTTTTTATGGTTTATGTCTTCTGGGGAGGCCAGTCTATAGTGCATCAGGTACTTTGGGCTGACATTGCATCCACACTTACAGCAGCTTTCGTAGTGATAAGCGTATTTAGTTGTGAGAAAACTCTGAGCTAGTCTTGTCGTGGGAGAAATGCTGTCTGAACATGGGAACATCAGTTTGTGCTTTCTAGTCTTTCTACTTGGCTGTTTCTCAAGTATTTTACTCTTGTGCCGTGCCCCAATTTATCGGATTTTCCTGTTGAGTGTAGAGGTGGAGGCTCTGTCCCCTGTGGTACAGAAGTTCTGCCTGGCTCTTCAGCTGTTTGTTTCCTCTGAGGGCAAGAGCTCTGCTGTCTCCCTCAAGGACATATTTAGTCCTCGTAGTTGGTTGATTTATTTAATTTTTGGTGTTTATAGATCGTTACTTTCTTTTAAAGTTCTTACCTGATATAAATTAGGGATGCTTTAGGCCGCATGCAATGGGCACAGAATGGCTTTCTGATATTGATGAGGGTCTCTTTCACCAGGCGTCTTACAGCTTTTCTTACATTTCATTGGTTAAACCTACACTGGCCAGCTTGGCTGGGGAGGTGTATTTATGACTCTATCTACCAGAGAAAATTAGGAGAGAGAGGGTTATGTCTACTGTAGAGGAAGTCCCTCCCCTGTAGACTGCCTTCTACTCTACCCCAGGACTCCCAAACCAGTGTTACTTGCCTGACAGTTCTTGAAAATGGTTTTCTAGGAGAAGCGATGCGGTAGAAAGTTTGAGCATAGGTTGAGGGTGTTGAGTGGGGAACATATTCTCTTTTGGATGATTAAAAAAAATTAACTTACAAAGTGTTAAAGGCTTGACTTTGTGTAGACCTTCAGGTCAGCTCAATGAGAAGAATGGGTGCCTAGAAAAGGGGTTCGGTGCCATTTTGGAAGCCCTTCTCTGATGTGAGCCAAAGATGGGAAACTTTTGCTGTCTATATGAGTTTCCTTTATGTCGCTGTGGTAGAACACCATGACTGAGGCAACTTATAGAAAAATGAAAAAAAAATTAGGCTTTTAGCTCCATGGGATAAGAGTCCATCACCACCTCTGTGGGAAGGCATGGTGGCAGGCAGCAGTTACGGGAAGCTAATAGCTCATATCATCAAACTCAAGCACAAAGCAGAGAAGATAAACTCGAAATAGAGTGAGACCTTAACATCTCAAAGCTACCCCCTGTGGCATACTTCTACCCAAAAGGCTACACCTCCTAAATGTCCCTAAACAGCGCCACCAACTGGAGACTAAGTGCTCAAATGCCCAAGACAATGAGGAACATTTATCATTCACCCCCACCCCCCACTTCGTTTGGTGAAGTAGATATTACCTTGCTAAAAGCGAGTCAGATGGGCACTTATTTATTCCTTTCTGCTAATATAACTCAGGCTTTCTTCTTCGTTTTAGATTAGCTCACATTGTGAGGGGGCAGCAGTGAGTGAGTCTCATCCTGAGTCTAACAGTCAGCATGAGCTTGTTCTTCCTGGATTTCACAGTCGGTTGTCCAGTCATTTTTAATTCAGGGAATGGCCTTCAGTAGGGATCTTGAAAATGTTTTCATCTGGCTCTCATAGCCATTGGGAGAATTTTGATGAAAAAGATACTTATAATTCCCTGTCTTTAAGCCTCTGCTTTGACACTGCACCCCTCAATTGACTGAATAGAGGGGAAGATGAGAGTGGAGTTATGGGAATGCCAGAGTGTTCTGTGGGTTATGTTACTCATCTGTGATGCGTTGGGAGCCATTCAGAAAGTTCCCTCGGTTGATCAGCGCATCTCTCGCTATTCAGGTGTTCCATGACATCGCTTACAAAGCAAAAGATCGGCACGACCTGATTGCTGGCATTGATGAGTTCCTAGATGAAGTCATTGTCCTTCCACCTGGGGAATGGGACCCAGCAATCAGGATAGAACCTCCAAAGAGTCTCCCATCATCTGACAAAAGGTAAGCCGCTATGGCTTGGCCATATTCAGGGAGTGCCAAGCCCTGAGGAAGTTGCATTTGAAAAACAGGTAGGGCCATGTTTTGATAGTTGTAGCTCTCCGCAGATATTCTGCCTCAAATGAGTTTCGGCTATGCCTTGGCTTAGACTGACTTGACACTGGAGGGTAGATGTCAGATGCTCTGATGTCCTTTAGTGCCTGATGTTGGAAAGTGTCAATCAGTGATCTTTGGGGGACGTTTCGGGGACTTTCTGTCTGTGTCTGTGGAAAGATCACTCTACTCAAGAAGAGCCCTTGTAGACTTAGCAGGTGAAGCAGTTTGGTAGAGAAATTGAAAAGAAACCATTTCCTGGAAATCTGTTATTGCCCAGGTGAAACCGTTTTGTTCCTATAAATGTGAAATAAGTTAAACTCTGTTCACCCAGCCATTTGTCTCGCCTGTAGACACAACACTTCAAGAGTTGTCTGTTAGCAAAGAATAAGAAATCAAATCATGGTCATTTTCTGACAAGGCCTCTCTCTCTCTCTCTGTCTCTATAAGCATAATACAGCCATGAAAGCAAAAGAATGCAATAAACTAATCTCTCCTTTCCCCTGTTGTCCTTCACAGAAAGAATATGTACTCGGGTGGAGAGAATGTTCAGATGAATGGGGATACACCTCATGATGGAGGACATGGAGGAGGAGGACATGGTGATTGTGAAGAGCTACAGAGAACTGGCCGGTAACTGATGGAACCTTTTGCCATTCGTGATAAGGTTTTCCTTAGATCTAAATTTCCCTTCCTTGTTCTGCATTCACTTTCAGTATTTCATTTACTGGTTTGTTCATCTGTTCAGCCAACAAATACTCGTCACAGCAGCTGGAGAGTCACCAGTATATCAATGCTGGCCATGTGGCTTTACTGTGTATAGATGGACGAAAATCTTATGCAAATGAGTAAATGGACCAATGGGTTTATGAGGAAAATGAAGCAAGAAAAGGCCCTTGGTTGATGAGGAGTAGTATATTTTTAGACAGAGGGATTGGAGTGGGCCTTGTGGCTAAGGACAACTTTTAAGGGAAGTGTGAAAGCAGGTGAGAGACAGTCTGTATGGCTGTGAGTTAGGAAAGGGGACTGAGGCACGGAGCACCTAGGAGACTTTGACATCTAGACAGTGTGGCCAGTGGACCAGCTGGTAGGATGATGTAAAGGTTGGGTTGATGACAGGTGAGGATGGGTAGTAGGGCTGACTGAAGACTGACCAGGCTTCCTGTGTGGCTCTCATCATTCTATCCCTTCCCTCAACATCTACTCCCAGGTGTATAACAGGTTGTGGAAAGGGGTGGCCTGTGGGTCCCTACCCCATCTCCTTGTCCTCAGTGAGGCTTCTGAGTCTCGAGAACCTTTCATTTGACTTCTCATTGTGTTCTCTTCTCTGTTAGTAGATGATCTTTTTGCATTTCGAGTTAAGTAAAAGTTTTAGTAGGATGATCTACTCATGGGGATGTGGAAATCTCGTCAGGATTAAAAAAAATGTCATTTTAGTATGCCATTGAATCTGAATGAAATCAAATTGTTTCCTTCTGCTCGTGACCCACTTGCGTTTCTCTCATAAAGTGAAAAGGAACTATTTCGCTTCCGAAAGACTGAAGGATAAGAACCTCCCCACCTTATGTATTGCGTGATGATGTGACGTGGTCTAGATCTCTCTTTATGAGATTTGGACATCAGGCAAACATCTTGGCTTACTTACAGAAATCTAAAGGCATTAACCAGTTGTTCAGTGTGACCTCTTGATGTAGCCAAATGATAAGATAAAGATGGCACGTATGAGGTTATTGCCAGCTTAACACGGAGTATTGTTTTACATACACTTATGTTTATAAGTAGAAAGAGCATGCACTAAAGTAGTAATAAAAGCTATAGTGTATCAAATGTACGGCCTGCTAACAGCTATGTATACATGCAATTATACGCTTTTATATACCTCCCTGTAGAGTAGGTTTATTTAAGGCAGCATAGCACCATGGCATTACAAGGAGAGATTCTTACTGGAGAATACGATCGTATCTAATGGTGCCCCAGCCCCATCGTCACCGTAGGAGACCCTCATCACATATGCAGTCCGCCATAGATCTCAATGTCATTAACCAGTGCCTGACTGCAGTTCTTTATGTTTTTATGACAAGGAATAACCCTGTCACTTTCAGCTGACAGCTGAGATAGGAGTTATGGAATTTGATGTTTTGGAGTCCATCAAACTGTTGTTTTAGTGTCTCATCTCCCCATTTTCCACATTCATTTAGTAGCTGCATAACACACTGTCTATCAAGGATACAGAAGCAGGGTACTCAGCACAGCTGAGAACGAGATGGCAGGCTTTAGGGAGGGGCGCCTTGCACAGAGGTCACACCCTGCATGGGAAAGGCTGCTTCAGGAGGTTCTAGTGGAAGACGAGCGGGCTGGTGTATGGGCTCTGCCCGTGTCTTCGCCTTCCACACACCTGTATGCCATCTTCACTTTGGGTCCTTGTTTCAGATTCACTTTCTCCGAGGCCCAATGCTTTTCCCCGAGAACCACGGAACTCCCACCTCCATTTCATTTCTCCTTGATTTTTATTTGCTTACTTATTTGTCTTGCCCTCTGCTCCCAAGAGGAAACTCCATGAGGTCA
This sequence comes from Microtus pennsylvanicus, assembly GCF_037038515.1. Lineage (NCBI taxonomy): Eukaryota > Metazoa > Chordata > Mammalia > Rodentia > Cricetidae > Microtus > Microtus pennsylvanicus. The sequence goes on along the minus strand of NC_134590.1, from coordinate 16,027,200 downwards.
GAGCTTCAGAGCCTGTGTGGTTCAATGTTGTGTCCCCAGCAGAGAATAATGGCAGAGTGCGTGCATCTCACAGGTCCCCATAAAATGACATGGGGACATCTTAAGGGCCTTAGGAGGTGTGCACTGTCTTTGGAGAATGGAAAATTATAATTTATCTACTCAGTGCTGTCATCTAAAGAACAACTGGATGATCTTTGGGGAATGTTAGACCTATTCTGGTAACTGAAAAGAGAGAGACAGAACAAGATGAATGTCTCCATGTTTTTTTTTTCCTGTCTCATCTAAATGAGAGCATCTTATATAGTTTCTTGTCATTGACTCAAGCATTTAAAGTCCAAATTCTTTGCAGCTTTGTGAATTACGTCTTGATGAACTCGACGGCTGTTTCTCTTATTACTGGATCACATGTTTGCTTTCTCCTTCCCCAGGTTCTGCGGTGGATTAATTAAGGACATAAAAAGGAAAGCACCATTTTTTGCCAGTGACTTTTACGATGCTTTAAACATTCAGGCTCTTTCGGCAATTCTCTTCATCTACCTGGCAACGGTAACCAATGCCATCACTTTCGGGGGCCTGCTCGGGGATGCCACCGACAACATGCAGGTGGGTCTGATGTGATAGAGGACGCAAATAGTCCGGCGCCGATTGTCCCCCTCACCCCTGCCGCTCTACGAGCAGCAGATGGCCTCTCAGTTACTCAGCGTGATTTTTCTTTCTTTTGCTGGATACTGCATTTTACTGCGCTTCTGGCTCGCTGCTGTATTTCCAGCATGTTAGTAATTACAAAAATAGCTCGATGAAATCTGGCTTGAGTCACAAGTGGGGAAAAGAAGGGGAGGAAATGAGGATCTACAATTCTATTTGGGCAAAAGCGTCTCAGCTGCTCGGGTTCTGTGTGGTGCACAAGGTTGAGAGCTCCCTGGATCTGGAATGTCTGGGCTGCATTTGGTTTCATTTGGTGCTCACACTCTCTGGGGATGTGTGATTACCTGACTCTTTGCCCCTGTCCTAATGTGAGCAAATCTAGGCATCAAGCAATGGAGTGGTTTGCCCAAGGCTGGATTTGCTTGCCTGCCAGTAGAATTCAGCTTTAGCGGAGCTGTTTCTTCTACTCCTGGACTGTCTCTCACTGAGCTGTAAGGAACCTGGCTGAGTTAATGTTATAACATTAATTATAACCACAGTTTGTTGGTTATGAAGGGTGGTGTTTGCCTTTCTTGCGCATCAATAATAGCTACGGTTTTAATAAGAGAAAAGATGCCATAGACCGCTACCCCAGTCAATTAGAGCACTGTGTGAAGAAATGACTTAAAGTTGATCTTGGCGTTAGAAACAGTAGGCATCCTACTAGTTACTGAAGGCACAGGGAAGGGAGCTGAACCCAGTTGAAGCCCTTCCGAGCTCCGCCCTTCCGAGCTCCACCCTTCCGAACTCCGCCCTTCCGAGCTCCACCCTTCCGAACTCCGCCCTTCCGAACTCCGCCCTTCCGCTTGCTTGCCCATGTGTTCAACATGGCATCACACATGCCGCCGGCCAACTTCTTGGTTTGTAAATGTAGCTAATTCCCGCAAGTTATTTTCGTTACATTTCTTCTTGGACTCCAGTAAATATTTTTGTTCTAGAGAGTCCTTTCTAGATACAAAGATAAGATAGAGATGATAACCACTTTTGTGGAATCAAGTACGGGGCGGGGGGAAATTACACAATCAAATTTTAGGTCAAGAATGCTTACTATTATATAAAGCTACCGTTTTCTATCACATTTCCTGGTTGTGGTGGTTGATGGGCTCAGCTGATGCTTCTTTCTCCTTCACACACATCGGAGTTAGATGGCGACAGAGTTTGAAGTTGTCTGATGGCTTCTCCTCCAAAATGCCTAGGCTAGAGTGTCTGAGGCAGCTGGGTTCTAGGGATGCTCTACATGACTTCTCTACAAGAATAGCTTGGGCTTCCTCCCAGTGTAGGGACCCTTAAACGCTGAGGCTTCTGGGAAAGAGGCAAGTACCACATGTTGTTTCTTCTCATGTGGTTGTGTATGGAATGTTGCTTTGTTTTCTGACGTTCAAAGGCGCACTGAAATCCATACTCAGTGACAGCTTGTAGCCCTCAAGTATTGCCATTGCTTAGCATTTGAGAAACTACCATTTTGCTGGCCAGAGAACATGAATCTCTCTGTCACCCCCGGCATGGGTTGCAGAGACCCGATGTGTCTGATTTAAAGCCGAAGTACAGGAAGAGAGTTTTGCTGCCATCCCTGCCATGGGTATCCCCTTTCCTAAGACAGGGATGAACATCTGAACTGTAGCAGGAACACAGTTTTCATGAGCTCTGACCTAGATTAAAGCTGGGAAGCAGTTCATCCAGGTTCCAACATGCTGCTCACGTAAAGCGGATCATTTAGGAAACCAGCAGAAAAGAAAGGACTGAGGAAGCACCTTGAGGCCAGCATAAAGCTGGCCCATACAGCCATGTGCCAAGAAAAATCAAAGAAAGCTGTGGCATTTATAAAATGTATTTGTGAGAACTTCAGCTTTTTATTAGCCCCTTCCCCTTTATTGTTAAACACCTATTATATTACTGGCTCTACCTTTGCTTTTTTTATTGAGAATTTCAGAAGTACATACATTGTATATTGGTCAAAGTCATCCCTTCCTCATCTCAACTCCTCCCAGATTCACTGCTGCTATGCACTCCCCACCCCCCACCTTCGTGACCTCTATCAAAAACATCTCTCCAGACCCAGTTTGTGCTGTCTTTTTACTCGGGTGTGGGGTCAACCAGCATGGCTGGCCTACCAGCGCTCACTTCCTTAAACGCAATTGACTCTCCCTACCCCAGTCCATAACGATTGACAATCTCCCTCCACTGTGAGTAGCTCCTCCCATGGAGGCTCCTGCACCCTCCTGTCTCCCGTGCTAGCCTGTTGGAAGGCTTGATCTTGTACAAGTAGTAAGCGGGCAACTGCAGCTGCGCTGGGTTCCTGAGTTCAGCAGTTGTGTTTTTTTTTTAGAGGATTTCAGTTTACGCCAGTTAGCTCTTCCAACCTCTGGCTGAGAGTCTTTCTTCTCCTCTTCTGGATGGATTCTCAAGCCTTTCAAGGAAAGGATGTATGTTGATACATCACTGATGGCTGAGCATCCAAAGAGACATATTCTCTGTGCATTGACAAGTTGTTTCTGTGTTGATTGCTGTCCACTGAACAAGGAAACTTCTCTGATGATGTTTGAGGGACACACTGTCTGGTTTTGAGCAGATGTCTGAAACAAAACCACCTTTTGTTAGGAGATATAGTGGTCTGCTTGTGCTGAAATATCTTAAAAGAATTTATTCCCCCCTTCCCCCATGGACATTCTTCTCATTGAAAGGGTGACGTCGTAATACTTCCTGTGTGTACATTTCTTTACAATTAAATTAAGTCTTAAATTTAAAGTTTAAATTTAAGTTTGTGTGTGTGTGTGTGTGTGTGTGTGTGTGTGTGTGTGTGGTGGGGGTGATGCTGAAGAGTGACCTCAGGGCCATGGGCATGCTGCGTGTCCTAGCTAGGATTTCTGTTGCAGTGATGAAACAATATGACCAAAGAAACTTGGGGAGAAAGGGGTTTATTTGGTCTACACTTCCACACCAATGTTCATCATTGGAGGAAGTCAGGACAGGAACATTTGCTGACTTCTTCCTCTCGCTTGATGAGCCTGTGTTCTTACAGAGCCCAGAACCACCACCCCAGGGATGGCCCTACCCACAGTGGGCTGGACATTCCCCTACCCCATCAATTACTAATTAAGAAAATGCCCTACAGGTTTGCCTACAACCAGATCTTATGGAGGCCTTGTTTTGCTCGAGGTTCCCTCCTCTCAGATGATGTTATCGATGTCAGTTTGACAGAAAACTTTCTGGCACAGTGAGAAAGTGCTCTATTAGCCAAATCTCCACCCCGGATTTACTTTTAGGAAATAGCATCTAAGACCAGGGGAGAAATTTGTCCAAGTGAATTATGGTAAATTTTGTACGAAACAATTTCTATTTGAGTGAGTCATTGGGATAGTAGACTTTGTTGTATAATAAAAGTGGGTGTCATGGATTTTCCTCTGTTATGTATGACTTTCTCTGGGTTCTGAAGTTGTCAGAAGCATGGATGGGTTAGAGCATCCATGTGTTATGCATTGCCCCCAAACATTTGTCTAAGGGGAAGTTGCCAACTCCAAGTTATACAGACTCATGAGGATATTTTTGGAAATTTTTTGATTATTTTATTAATAGATTTTGTAACCTCCATTGATAATTTTGTTGAACCTATGAATATAGTTGAATTTTTAAAGATTTCTGTGAATGAAAACACTGAAGAACATACTTGACTTCTTTTCATATGAGGCCTCTTACTTTTAAAGCTGTACTGGCAAAGTCCTTCTAGATGGCGTGCAGGAGTCACAGTGGGTGGCAGAACCCTTAATAAGGGAGGGTAGAAATTAATGGTTATTAATACATATTTGTTGAACTGGAAAATTAATAAGTAGTAGTTTTTGTTCTGTTTTAAGAACTAGGGAGCTGGTTTGACATGTTGAAGAGAATCTCATGACTGAAAGGTGTGAACCTTACCTTATGAATATTTTCATCCTCTGGCAGAAGTCACTTTGACTTGATATTAAGACAATGGAATATTTTGTGGATTTGGTGATATGTATTACGGTCATCTCATAGGTGTATAACAGATTTAACTGATTTTTTTGCACATGTTTATGGAGGAGTGCCTATCACATGTTAGATATATAGAATTTTGTATTCTGGAGGTAGAGAGAGATGAGAGGTAGAGAGAGGTGACTTTTATCCAGACTATTCATGGAAGCAACCCCCTTCTGTGTCTCTGCAGGGTACCAGCGGTGGTATATAATAGGCTTGTGTAAAGCTTCAGGTCCTCTCCCTTCATTTATCTTTCTAAACATAGGACCAAGACCTTGTAGAAAGCCCTGGGCAAACCTGGGTAACTGCAGTTATATCATATCCTTCACAAAAAAGGCAGCAGGTTAATCTCCATAGCACAGGCAGATCCAGCGAGCCTGCTGAGAGCAGCGTCCTTGCTTTTAAGGCAGACAGCTCAGAGATGGCTTGGATAGGTCCTTTATTGTCAGGCTACAAATAGACATGGGTGCTGGGGAGAAACATGTTGTGAAAACACAGATGACTCACTGCATGAGTGTTGTCTAAGCGTACTCTCCTGCCAGCTTCTGTTCAGGAGGTCTGGCATGCTTGAAGACAAGAATTTGCTTTCAGTCATTACTTTTAGGACTGATGCTATCTATCCATATATTTATATATTGATGTATTTATCTATCATCTATCTTTATCTATCTTTATCATCATCTATAATAACATCTATTTGTCAAATACATACATATGTAACTTGTCTATTTATATGCTTGTATATATATATGTGCATAATTATATATGTGTATATGTGTTTGTGTGTCATTAGATCATTTTGGAGTAGCAAAGATAATTTCTCATGAAACTGCATTCAAAATAAAGCAGTTTGAGGCTATACCAACTGCCAGTATGATTAAACTGTAATGCTAGCACAAATGGCTGCATATATTCCCCATTGTCAGCATATAGATTTTGCCAGCCAGGACGCTCTTAGAAGATGCTAGGGCTTACAAAGAGGTTAGTTACAGATTTCTGATAAAGATAAATGTGGGCAATTATAGTTTATCTTGGGTCCTGAAGACACTGGACTACTTTGCCAAGAGTCAACCTTACATTCCAATAGAATCCAACCTCAGCTTGTGCCCGTTTCTCTCTTTCACAGTGCTGAGATGCATAAGTTCCTGGTTTGGGAGTGGTATCACTTATTCTTCTTGGTAATTCCCATTAAGCTGATGCACTCACTAGTTTTCCTGCTGTATGGTAAAGAAACAGTTTTCTACCTCACTTTTCTGAAATCTCAACTCCTTCATAACTAAGCCATGACACCGTGCATACTGATGTCATATTTACATCCTTGGTGATAGAACAAGTGTATTGCTCTGTTTATTTAGATGCTTTTATTTAATTATTAAATATCAACATATGAATATATTCCATTGGAATTTATTGAAATTGAGGGTTTTCATTCCAAGAGTTAATAGATGGAGTTGGGTCTGATGTTATAGGCCTGTAATTCTAGCTACTCGGGAGTCTGAGCGGGAGGATTAAGTTCAAGGCCTACCTGGGCAACTTAACAGGAATCTATCTCCAAATAAAAGTAAAATAAGAGTTGCAGAAATAGCTCAGTGGTAGAGCACTTGATTAGCATTGGACAAAGCCCAACACTCAGTTAGCAGTACTATAAAGAAAATACTTCTTTGGTAACAAAGTGAGTCATTACTTAGTCTTTGAGGAAGATATTAGTGTCAAGAAGACTCTGATGTTGTGTGGTAAGTCCCATGTTGTTTAAGAATTGTTCTTCTGTAGCTTACAGAAAATGTACTTTGATGTAAGTCTCCACTTGATTGTGAATGACTAAGTATAGTCTAGAGTGAAGACTGAGGGAAGAAAGCCATTTTAATTTTTTTCCAGGAGTAAATATAATCCTATTTTCACGAACCTTTCAGTGAAAGAATGCAGTAAGATTTTTAGCATTCTGTGAATTTTGTGATATTTATGGAACCTAACAGAGCACATTTTAAGAGAACTTGTCTCATAATAAGGAACATTTATAGCTGGCATCTCCAAATTTGCGGCTTTATTTTAACATTCTGCTGTGCTGAGCCTTTTTCATCAATCTGCTCAAGTCAGAAAAGTATAATTTCCTATGTTGGTGAGAAAGGTACTCCTTTGCAATGCCCGTCACGTGTGTGTGGTTAGAGTATGTTGGTGAGAAAGGTACTCCTTTGCAATGCCCGTCACGTGTGTGTGGTTAGAGTATGTTGGTGAGAAAGGTACTCCTTTGCAATGCCCGTCACGTGTGTGTGGTTAGAGTATGTTGGTGAGAAAGGTACTCCTTTGCAATGCCCGTCACGTGTGTGTGGTTAGAGTATGTTGGTGAGAAAGGTACTCCTTTGCAATGCCCGTCACGTGTGTGTGGTTAGAGTATGTTGGTGAGAAAGGTACTCCTTTGCAATGCCCGTCACGTGTGTGTGGTTAGAGTGTGTTGGTGAGAAAGGTACTCCTTTGCAATGCCCGTCACGTGTGTGTGGTTAGAGTGTGTTGGTGAGAAAGGTACTCCTTTGCAATGCCCGTCACGTGTGTGTGGTTAGAGTATGTTGGTGAGAAAGGTACTCCTTTGCAATGCCCGTCACGTGTGTGTGGTTAGAGTATGTTGGTGAGAAAGGTACTCCTTTGCAATGCCCGTCACGTGTGTGTGGTTAGAGTATGTTGGTGAGAAAGGTACTCCTTTGCAATGCCCGTCACGTGTGTGTGGTTAGAGTATGTTGGTGAGAAAGGTACTCCTTTGCAATGCCCGTCACGTGTGTGTGGTTAGAGTATGTTGGTGAGAAAGGTACTCCTTTGCAATGCCCGTCACGTGTGTGTGGTTAGAGTATGTTGGTGAGAAAGGTACTCCTTTGCAATGCCCGTCACGTGTGTGTGGTTAGAGAGGCAGGAATGACACGACTTGGTAACTTACTGAGAAATGGGCAAAAATTCCAGTCTGACGGTCGCTCTTTGGCACAAAATCCCTTTCCTATAGAAGTAGGAGAAGTAGAAACATGTTGATCTGTACAGTAGCATACGCTGGCTTCAGCATGTGGAACAGGAATAATCTGTGGGGACAAAATAAGTTGATATTTCACTCAGCCAAAGTAAGCATGCCTGTTTAGTCACAAAGGAAGGAATCCATCTTGCTTATCCGTGATGCCAGAAAGGAACTTTAACTTTGAAAACATGCTTTACAGGCTAGGAAGATGTCTCGGTGGTTAAAGTACATGTCCTGAAAGTTTGAAGACCACAGATCAGATCTGAAGAACCCACATAAGTGCTTGGAGGACATGGTGAACCTTCTATAGTTGTAGCTCTCTGATGGCCAAGACTGGATATTACCTAGAGCAAGCCATCTAACTAGAGTAGCTGAATTTGTGTGGTCTGGCTAAGCTAAGAGACCCTGCCTCAGTGAATAAGGTGCTGAGTTCTCAGAGAAGACTCCTGATGGCAACCATTGGTCTCTATATACGTGTATAGACATCTGCATCCATGCTCCACTCACCTGAACATAGAAATGGGAGGGTGCACCCCTCCATACACACGTATATACATGTGCACATGCTCCACTCACCTGAACATAGATATGGGAGGGCGCACCCCTCCATACACACGTATACACATGTGCACGCATGCCCACTCACTTGAACATAGATATGTGATTTCACATCCCTCCACACACATGTATACACATGCTCCGCTCACCTGAACATAGATAAGGGAGTGCGCACCCCTCCGCACATGTGCATACACACTCCGCTCACCTGAACATACATATACACACACACTCTGCTCACCTGAACATACATATGTGAATATGCACCCCTCCACAAATGTGTATACATACACACTCTGCTCATCTGAACATAGATATGTGAATGCACTTCTCTCCTCACACAAATAAAAACGTGCTTTACAAGTTCTGAGTTAAATTTAGTTGGTAGAAATTAAGTCATTAGTATTTTTTTTATAAGAAAGACCTTTATCAACTCTGTTTTATTGGTAATCAGAAAATTATAACTACTTGGATAAAATTGGGGGTCCTAAATAACGCGAAGGGTAAATTTTATTTTTAGCTTATGGATATTTTGGAAATAGCTTCTCTAGTATGACATTTTCACTTTATCTTTTTATACGTGTTGTAAGATATCATACACATGTAGATAAACATTATAGGAATTTATGTAAATGAGATTACATATTTATGTTTTGTAAGTTATGTTTCATGGATATTTTCTCCTTTAATAGGTTCTTTAGCATAATTCTAGTGATATATATATGCACTATAACTTATTTAATAAACATATTTTCAGTTTGTCCCAGTTTTCTCTTTTATAAAGAATACAGTGGTCATTAACTATACATTTATTATTTATAACTATCTCCATAGGGTATATCCCTAGCAAAAATTATTTGCAATATGTTGATTATAGTTGTTGTTATTTATTTTAAATTACATCACAGACGTCATACTAATTCATATTTCTACCAGTATTGGACAGGAGTAGCCACTTGCTCACTCCTAGTAGGACAGATTTTTCCCCCTACATTCTCATTTTTGTTAAGCTGTGTGCTGAAAAGAATGGCCTGCTTTAATGTGATTCCACTCCTGTGGTTTTAGTGAGCTTCTATTTCTGTCCACCTTTATACTGACCACCCATCCTGCTCTTTCCGTGTGTCCTTCCGTGTTCTCCTTTGGGGCATTTCAGTTTTCCTCATTACTCTCTGTATAATAAGGATATTTTCTTTTACATGTTAAGTAAAAGTTAACAAAATATCTTTCTAGTACCATGATGTCTTTAGCTGTGTCTGTGGCTTCTCTGACTGTATAGATTTCAACTTTAGCAGCCAAGCCTTTCGTGGGTCTTATTTCTTGTTTGCATGATATATTTAAAGAGACTTCCTCTCCCCCAAGATTAGAAAAATATTTACCCACATACTTCGGTTCTTTTATGTCTTCGTTTACTATTCTACCCATCTGGAATTGATTTTTGTGTAGTGTTAGGACTAGGGCTGGGTGTTTCATATATATGTTCACAGCTCTTCAAAGAATAAAAGGCCGCTGTATCTTGCCCCTCCTTCTGTTTCTAAGAGTCTTGCTGAAGTCCTGGGCTCCAGTTGTTCTCAATCAGAGACATAGTTTGTCTTCCCTCAGTGTGTAGTTTCTGCTGGCAGTGTGGCCTGAAATCAAATCCTGTGTGTAACAAAGCACACAGCAGGGGCGTGTGATTGTGAGGATTGGATGCTTTTTCTGGACAGGACAGAAATCACTGTGTTCTAGGATGAAATCACATTGTGTTTCCCCCACTGCGCATGTGTGGTGTGTGACCAGCCAGTGTTTCCCCCACTGCGCATGTGTGGTATGTGACCAGCCAGTGTTTCCCCCACTGCGCAGGTGTGGTGTGTGACCAGCCAGTGTTTCCCCCACTGTGCATGTGTGGTGTGTGACCAACCAGTGTTTCCCCTACTGCGCATGTGTGGGATGTGGCCAGCCATTGATGTGGTGGTGAAGGAGAAAGGGAGATTGTTTGAATGGGTGTGTCTCAGACTTGGGCTCAAAAGACTCACCTGGGAACTCTAAAAATTGATTCTCTAGACCTCATCTTGTTGTCATTTTCAGAGACCCGATTTAACTGCTTTTTATGAATATGAAGAATTAGTATTATAGCAAATAGACAAACACATATATACCACATGAAGAATTAGTATTATAGCAAACAAGCAGATATATGCCATATGAAGACTTAGTATTATAACAGACAAACACGTATATACCATATGAAGAGTTAGTATTATAGTAAGCAAACACATATACCATATGAAGAATTAATGTAGCCAACAGACAAATACATATATACCATATGAAGAATTAGTATTATAGCAAACAGACAAACACATATATAACATATGAAAAATTAGTATTGTAACAAACAGTCAAATATATACCCTCCCCAGGTAATTCTCATGTAACGTAAATTTGACTTCAATACTTGCATTCTTTTTGTTTTGTTTTGGCTTTTGCTTTTTTGAGACAGGCTTTCTCTGTAGCTTTGGAGCCTGTCCTGGAACTAGCTCTTGTAGACCAGGCTGGCATTGAACTCTTAGAGATTCACCTGCCTCTGTTTTCCGAATGCTGGGATTAAAGGTGTGCACCACCACTGCTTGGCTCTTTCTTTTGAAAAAAAAAATAGTGATTTTTAGTTTATGTGTATGAGTGTTTTTCCTGCCTGTGTGCATGTGAACCATATGTGTGTATGGTGTTTGCAGAGGCCAAAATGATGTCTTACCCACTGGAACTGGAGTTACCAAAGGTTGTGAGGTGCCGTGAGGATTGTGTGAACTAAATCCAGGTCCTTTGTAAGAGCAGTACGAGTTCTTAATGCTGAGCCACCTCTCCAGCCCCACCCATACCATTTCTTAACTTACTTTTAATAGTGGGGTTTAGCATCTGCTGAGGACCTGACACTAAAATTCATGCAGGTCCCAGCACTCAGGTGAAGGTATGTAGACCATGAGTTTGAATTTAGCATAGACGAAACAGTGAGTTCAAAGTCAGTCCGAGTTACAAATCAAGACCTTTTCGCAAACAAACAAACAAACAAACAAACCATCTAAGGCAGTAAAACTTGCAGTTGAGCAGAATTTGCCTTATTGTCGCTGGTGACATCAGCTGCCTCATTTGTCTCGGCTAAGCTTCAGATTCAAGGACTCATCTACATAAATTTAATTTTATTATTCAGCAAGCTGTACACTTCATGTAAATCATCCCAAACATGAACTAAATTTTCTCTCTTTCTGAGTAGAAATAAAAACATCTTTGAAGCTTGTCATATCACAGTAATATTGGTGAATGCATTGCCGTTTAATGCCGCTGAAATATTTTATTTTCTAAGTTTGCAAATTGTCTAAGAAACAGAAAATCTGGTGTTTTCCTTAGCCTTTATGTTGTTTACCCCCTTTCTCTTCCTGCTACCAACCAAGCCCTCCTACACAGGGTAACAATAAGGTCCCTACTCAATAAAAAGGGTATCGAGTCGCAAGAGTTATTTTATGATGTTATATGAAGATCAGTGGCAATGAGGCTGAAGATATATATCTTTAACTCCTCATGTCTAATTCTCTTGAGTGTGCCTGATTGTTATGGGGTGATGTCACTTAATAGTTTTTGTCCCAGGTAGCTTAAAAATTATGAAATGCTGATATTTTAAACATAGATTTTTTTCTTCTAACATTTCTAGACACTTCTTCATATGGTTTAATTTTTCATATGCTTAATTTTGAAAATTTGAGACTTGTTCTGCTTTTCCTGTTTTTTTTTTTTTTCTGAAGAAATGGGCTACTTTGGGCTAAATTTCATACCGCCATGGCAGCAGAGAAATAGTCACGATGGTTTTGGGTATGGGTTTTGATTGGAGTCCTGTTCGACTATTTTGTTTTGTTTGTAAGCATCACTTTTAATGAGAGAAGCAATTCCTGGGGCGCTCTGTTCCTCCCAAGGCTTCTCTATTTTACTGCAGACTTCAAGAGCCCCACCCCTTCCCACTGAGGGCTAATCTGTCCCTTTTCACGCCAGTCCGCCAGTCTGCAGATTTCCACCTCCTTCCTATTTTGAAGGAAGCAGAAGTAATATTTCTGGGTGGGATGAAGGGCATGAGGGAAGAGACCTAATACTGCATCTCTACTTTGTGTTCTACTGTGTTCCTTCTCCTTTAATCCATCAGTTCTCAACCTGTGGGTCATGGCCCCTTTGGGGGTCACATATCAGATAGTCTGCGTATCAGATATTTACATTATGATTCATAACAATAGCAACATTACAGTAATTAAGTGGCAATGAAATAATTTTAGGGTTGGAGGTCACCACCATGTGAGGAACTGTATTAAAGAGTCGCAGCCTCAGGAAGGTTGAGAACCACTGCTCAAATCCAAGTAATTACTAGTGAGGTAGCCATAGGCTTGATAGAAGAATCTAAGGTAGCTGGTGAAGCTGATCTAAGTTCACATAGTTATATCTGCAAGGTTTGTCCCAGGGTTGAGCCAGCTGTCTGATATCTTGAGGTCACCTAGTCCAACCTCCTTATCTTTTATCCAAATAAGCATGTTGCCTATGAGACATTGCTGCTATTCGAAAAGCTCCCACCCATCAGAGACTAGGCTAAGTCCACTCCACGTGTCTGATCTAATACACAGATGAGACTTGCACTGGGGCCATGATGCAGCCTGTAAGTCATCCCGAGACCGTGTGACGCAGAGCCCATTTCTCTACCATGTCACCATTTATTTTATTACTTGAAAGAAGTGAAGTGACATTCTGAAGCTCATCAGTTCTCTTGTGGCAGAGCAGTCTAGACTTTGGATTTCCTGAGTGCTGGCTTTCTGCTTTTTCTACTGCTTCCTACTAGCCGTGCCCTGCCAGCAGCAGAGTGAGGTAGACAGCCAACCAAAAGTGCCAGGGTTCTCTGTGGCCCCCGGTGCCATCACACCCCCAAGCCCAGCCAACGACATCTTCCTCAAGTGCTAGGAAATTGGTTACTTCTACAAGTTAGATGTCGAAATGTCTTTAAGACTCATAACTATTGATAAGACACAATTCGATGCAGTTTTCTTTTGAAATCAAATGTTAGTGAACACTAGATGTGATAAATCAGAAAAGATGAGTATGACATTTTGTTTTGTAAGTTGCATTAAACTCTAGTTACAGTTATGCATTGCCTGGGATTTTTTTTTTAAAAAAAATTCTATGTTGTTAAGAGGGCAGTGTGAAAATATAGTGAAAATAGTTCTTTTCTCAGAAATGCTGGACACTTCCCTCGGTTTAAGCAGCTTCCCAGTGCAGTGTATATAATGAATCACCTGTCTCTGCTCGAGAATTGTCAGCCACAGAATGGAAAACTAGCACTTACGATGGGATCAAGTACCGAAATAAAAATAATCTGCCTTTGGATCATCACATGCCTTCCATAAATCACAGTGGTTTTCTAGAAGAAATCGCTTGCTATCTTTACGGAATGAGCAGCCAGGACTCTTGACCTTTGATAAGGAGACCTAGGGTGTCATCTGGGCATGTCTTCAGTTCCTTCAGCACTTGCTGAAGGCCTGCAAAGCACGTGGTGGAAGGGTGGTGCACAGCACCATGGGAGGAGAAACAGGAGATGCAGGAAGACCTTGTTCCAGCCCTGGCAGAGATTAATGGCTCTGCCAAGCCAAGCCGAGGATCTTGAATCTCAAGTTCCTCCTTTCTGATTTTACACTCCCTGCTTTCACCTAGTCTGAGCTGTGTTTTGATCCTATGCTAAGGGTAAGACATAGAGTTTGTTCTGTTTGATGATGGAGAATGATATACTGTCTTTTTGCCTATTACATGTCCTTAGACTGTGTTATAAACAACACATACCATCATATAAATGGATTATCTGGTCAAACAAAGCATTTAAATCCTTAGCTTTCAGGTGAGCTATAAAAAATACAGATAAAATTATAAAACACTGTGTTTCTGCAAGGAGCCAAGAGTTCCCCTATCCAGGAAAACCCAAGCCTAAGGCACACCTTTAATATTCTCAAAAGGTCACGTGTGGTTAGATGGGCACACACATCCGAGAGTTCTTATTCATGGTGTGTTCATATCATTTAACTCATCTGAACGTCAATATGTCAACAGTCAAGAAATCAAAGCAGTACTGTTTGGGGGCACGAGGGGCTCCATCCCTTTCAGTCTTGGCTGTCTAAACACACCTTGGTTCTGTTGTTTTACTGCCTGCTTGAATTGTTTTCTATGAGGAAGAGTTAGCTGGGCCAGCTACAAATAATGAAAGGCCCCTTTCGCGCTACTCCTTGGCACATGTGTAAGTGGAGTTCTCTAGGTGCCCCTCCTGCTGGATTCAAATCTGTGCTCTCCATTGACAGGCCTTGTCTAGGCTGTAGCACTGTCAGAAGAGCCGGTCTAATTACTTGCCACTTCTTATCTTTTGGCCACTTCATCCCACCGCCATTTCTTTCCAGTGAGGCACTGAGGGATTGTCATCTGCCTTCTGAGTCAAATCCCAATCTTGAAAGCAAAGGTGTTTTCTATTGCTAATGTTGTTCCATGGGCAGTGTTGCTGGCTCTAAAGTGTTGTATACAAGTATTTCCAATTGCCATGGGTTCTAGATAATGGGTAGGGGTGGAACTAATTTTATTGATTTTTTTTCTTTTTAAGCGGGGAGGTCTCATAAGTTGCCCTTTTCTGGAATTTGCTATGTAGACCAAGTCAACCCTGAACTCACAAATATCCACCTGCCTCTGACCCTGGGGTGTTATGATTAAAAGTGTACCACTATGCCTGGTCAGGGATAGAACTTAACGTATTTTCTGCAAATTGGTTTTTAAAAGTCAGTTTTCCATAGTATTTCCTGTGTAGTATGTTATCTTTGCAAATACAAAGTGAGTGAAAAACTGCTGGGAAAGATGTGAGTTGGTGGAAAAGATGGTCCAGTGGGGTGACAGGCAGGTAGGCCGGTGTTCGAAGGGGTCCTCAGAATCCCCAGAAGTCTGCTCAGTCCCAGTCAGCGATGATCGACTTAAGAGGTCTGTTTGATTGAACATAAGTCACTTTCCAAGAGTGGGTGCTATGCTATTTGTGGAAGAAGAGCTTTCCTACATATACTTAACTTAAAAAATTATAAAAATTAAAATATTGTCATGTCATTTTTCTTCTTTCCTTTCCTCCATTGACCTCTCCCATGTACCCCCTTGCTCTCTCATATCATAACCTCTTTTTTCTTTAATTGTTGATGCACATACACACATTCCTAAATACAGAAATATAACATGTTCAGTCTGTATAATGTTATTTGTATATGTATTTAACTTTGTATCGGATAACCAATGAACTATTTGTGTGGCTTTTCACTGAAAAAGGCTATTTATCCTGGTCTGAGCATTCTTTATTTGCTGGTATTTTTTGTCTAAGGGTGGGGCCCTTCGAAACATCCTCTAGGTCTTACTGTACCCGTAAAGGTATACAGATAACACCTTACTCTACTAAGTTACTTAATCTACCCAAGTATGTTATTGTACCTTAAAAAGGTATCGACTACCTTTATTCATTTGGAAAAGATTTGGGGATATAAATATGCAGATATATAACATTATGTATGATCATTTTTGTCATCTTTCTGCATTTTAAAACCTTCTCTTGTGGGCCAGCAAGATGGCTCAGCAGGTAAAGACACTTGCTGCCAACCCTGATCATGTGACTTCAGTTCCTGAAATCCATAAGGTGACAGGAACGTGCCAACAACTCCTGCAGTATGTCCTCTGCCCGCCACCTGTGCACCCCACACACAGCCGAATAAATTAAATAGGATAGAAATTTTAAAACTTCCTCTTGGTTAAATGTTATGTTTGCAGAAATACCCTTTTACAGGCATGCTTTTGCCATTCTGCCTTCTGCCACAGTAAAACTCTAGAAAACAGGTCAGTTTGTCGTCAACACTGCTGGTCCTCAATGACATGACGAGGGAAGGCCATTTTGTGACGTAGTGATTCTTACAGGTATTGCTTCTTTGAAGGCGTAAGTCACAAACAATGCCACACCAATGTGGGATTATGATTAATAGGGTGATATTTATATAAAGGGGAAAAAACTTACAGATCACTGTCCCAGGCAACGGCCCTCTACGCAACGCAACCAGGAGTCTAGTCGCCGGCGGAGCAGGAAGTGAAGAGAGAGAGGAGAGGGAAGTGGCCGCTTTTTTAAAAGGAGAGAGACCACGCCCCAAGGGGCTGGTATCTCAGCGGCGATAGGCTGGAGGAGTGGGAGGACCTCCCGCAACACCTCCCCCTTCTGTTTAAATAAGAGAGTTCTAAACCTACTATGAAATTATATACAATAAGTACAAATATCCTATTCTAACTAGCTTAGGTCTTGTATAATAAATAACTTGGCCAAGTCATGAGAGAAAGTAACTACATTTATATAGTCTTCAACCCCATCAAAGATCTGAGAAGGGAAATAATGTTACCTGGGTAATTAGGAAGTTCAGTAAAACCACTTCCAAAACATGCATCAAATCACAGAGACAACTAGCTACCTAGGCAATCACCCAAAGTCACATTAGCAGCGTTGAAGCAACCAACTTTGGCTAAGGCCTAACATAACTGACACACCATTTTCAAAGGCAAGCAACTTTCAAAACTATCTTACCCTGTCTTGGCAGGATAAGACAGCCCTGTTTTATCCATTGATGCATGCTCTGTATCTTTGTCAGTGGTTGAGGTATGGGCATTTCTTTGCCCCAAGGCCAGTTCTGCCAAAAAGAAATGCTCCAGGTGGAGTGTCTTTGGTGCTCAACATTCTCTCGGGAATAGAGTGGTGTTGCCAGGAGCAATTGTGTCTCACTACCACAAAACTCTGAGTTCGATTAAAGGCCATTTTCTACAGCTCTTTGAAGAAGTTGAAGATTATCTATCTATACTGAGTATAATCTCTATATATCTAAAGAACCTGATTAGTCTAATTAGATGACTATTAGTCTATATAATTCTCAATATCTATCTAACTTAAAGATTAAGACAATAAACAACTGTGAAACAAATGAGGACAATGACCTCCAAATATAAACAATGTACAAATATACATTGCAGTAGGTAAATATATATCAATACACAAACATTATATAAGTATCTTAATCAGAGGTAGAAATGTACACTGCAATATGGTAAATATATACAATATATATCAATACAATATATGTCAATACATAAGAATGTTTTAAACAGAGGTAGAAACATGCATGCATACAATAGTCAATATAATTTAACTTTGTATCAATATACAAGAATCTATATCAATATATTTGTCTAACAACAGTAACTCACAATTACAAATCTATTATCCCATCACTTCTTGTTGTGCTAAAGGAAGTCAGTGGGTTGTTGTTCAGAGATGTGAACGAAAGCTCTAGTGAGTTATGGCTGTTGCACATTCATTTTGTGTAACAAGAAAATTCCTTGAAATTCTTGCGCAGTTTGCCTTGGAAAATGCACGAGCATGTAGTGAGAATTATTATCGTTATGTATTATTATTGTTGTTGTTTTTATAATTGGTCGCTTAAAAATGACAAATGAATAGCAGAGAACTATTGGCGGTTGATGGTTGGTCGTGGGGAGAGTCCAGTTTTCTTCTGTGGTGTGACCTCTCCTGGGTTGATGGTTGGTCGGGGGAGAGTCAGGTTTCTTCTGCGGTGTGACCTCTCCTAGGTTGATGGTTGGTCTTCTGTGGTGTGACCTCTCCTGGGTTGATGGTTGGTCTTCTGCAGGGTGACCTCTCCTGGGTTGATGGTTGGTCTTCTGCAGGGTGACCTCTCCTGGGTTGATGGTTGGTCTTCTGCGGGATGACCTCTCCTGGGTTGATGGTTGGTCTTCTGCAGGGTGACCTCTCCTGGGTTGATGGTTGGTCTTCTGCGGGGTGACCTCTCCTGGGTTGATGGTTGGTGTTATGCGGTGTGACCTCTCCTGGGTTGCTCATGTTCCAGCGAATAGCCCTTTACTTGTGCACATACACGCAATCGCTCACTGGACTCAGTGGGTGACGAAGAGAGAACGGAAGGGGATATTAAGTTGGGGGGTGGATATGGAGGGTGGTGTCTAGGAATGATTGGTATGGACAACAGGAGTGATATGATCAAAAGGCATTGTATACATGTAGGAAATTAAAAAATAGATAAAATAATATTTTAATGTTGCATCACTATTTTTGTCCCCTTTGTTCTTACCTCCCCTTCAAATGTTCTGTTAGAAACAAAGACTTTGTGCTAAAATTATAGCCGCTTAAAAGTACCTACTACATGCAAGGTATAATTACGCTAAAACAAACACTGAAGAACCACAAAGAGAAAAATAAATTTAAAAAAATGGAATCAATTCTTCTGTTTCGTGGGTTTACAGAATATTATTTTTATTGACCAAACCTTCAATAAATTTTTAAGTAATGGTCGGAGACGCTGTTGCCTCCTGTATACCTGATATTGCAGTCATTACGGTTTTACAGAACATCAGCCTTTGGAGCAGGGAAGATTGCTTTTATGTATGGGAAAGGTGCTGTGGTGCTATTTCATATCGGATAAACGTTGCTTGGTTTGCTGGGGAGATTGTTATAGCACACAAAGCTTCATTTTTGGCTGACGTCACACACAGGAAGAGAAGAAGTATGTTTGGTTTTGCTTTGCTTTACCAACTAAATGTTCTTTCTTTTAGGGTGTGTTGGAGAGTTTCCTGGGTACCGCAGTCTCTGGAGCCATCTTTTGCCTTTTTGCTGGCCAGCCGCTCACCATTTTGAGCAGCACAGGACCCGTCTTAGTGTTTGAGAGGCTTCTGTTTAATTTCAGCAAGTACGTATATGTCTGTCTGTCTGTCTCTCTGTCTAGTTATTTGCTCGTGTATGTTGTTCCATCTGGATAAGGCACAGAATAGCAATGAAATAGATCCAAGGATCTGCCAAAATCCTAGAATGATAAGATTTGGAAGTGAAAAGTGCATTCTTGATTAAGTTGTCCCCACTTAGCTGACAGGCCTTTCAGTAGGCCCCTCTGTGCTTTCTGTTTTTCCCTTCCCTAGCAATTCTCTCCCTATTGCTTTGTTTCCTGCCCTGAGGGCTGACTCCCAAGGACTTCAAGCCCCAGATTCCTCTGCCCTCTAGGACTTCCTACTGGTTTAGATAATGAAGAGAGAGCTTCCCATCCTTCCCCATTTTGAGCTCCGCATCCTGGCTTGCTTCCCCCACACTAGCCCCTGTCAGGCAGCCTGTCTAGCCTAGTTTTTGCTCACCAGGCTCTGTAAATCCATTCCTTGTCTGACCTTTACAAGCCCAAGATTGATAATGGCTTCCTGCTCTAGTTAGCTCAGAGTGCCTCTACATTACCATCTTTGGGGGAGGGAGAGTTAGGCTTTCGTAAATAGCCTGTTTATTTTCTTTTCCTTGGATCCCACTTTTTAAAAAAATTTCTTTTTCTGCCATGATACTGAAACTTATGCTAGGTCACGTGGTTCATTAATGAAAGAAACTGAATGTTCTTAGTCCGTAGTTCCTAACTCCAGTTCCCGTGTTCTTCACTGTAGATGACTTCCAGTACTCAGATGAATAATAATGACACCGATATTTTCTTTTAAAAATTAATAGATCATTTTGAATAGGGGGATATTAAAATAAATCAATTATTTAAATTGTTATTTTAGCATATGAGTAGATTCAAAGTAAAAGTGGGTGTTCTTGTCTCTTCTTGCTGTACCTGATAGATTTCTAAGACAGCATTGTCTGTACTGCATGACCTTAGTCCTTAGATGCCAAAGTTTATCAGGTCCTGTGAGTATTCATTTGTAGAATTTCCATATCCTATATTGTTATGTGTTGCAGGATTTTCATTTAGAATAGCCAGTGTTATACAGCACCAGTGTTAGTTACATTTCTGTTACTGTTCTAGGATGAAACTTAGGGGAGAAAAGGTTCATGTTGGGGATGAAACATGAAAGGGTTACAGTTCAGAGGGGATACAACCCATCATGGGCTAGAAAAGCATGGTAACATAAGTGTGAGGAGCTCCTGGCTTTCAGGAAGCAAAAAGAGAACCGGAAAGGGGACCAGGCTATCCAACCTCAAAGCTCACCTCCAGGGCTATTCTCCCTCCACTAGGCTTCCACCTTCCAAAAACGTCCCCAACTTTTCCAAGCAGAAGATCACATGTGTGTAAACCCACAACCCCAAGGGGTATATTCCATATCAAACCTAACCGTTACATTGCTCATGGATTTAAAGGTTCTCACGTAGCTATTGAAACTGTGTGTGTCATTGAAAAGTATCATAAGTTACACGAGCCAAGTGAGGGTTTGATACCTTAAAAAAAAATGTGAGTGGATAGCATCAGCGAGGGCCGTCTGAGCACTTGGAGTTGAACTATTTAATAAAATAGTGTTTTCTGTAGATCATTGCTACAGATTTCTCCTCCGTCATAATTCTGAGGACATGGAAAGAATTTTATTCATGTCAGTTTACAGAGAGAGTCAAACAGTTTTTATATGTTTAAGAAAACATTTTGTGAGACAAGAAAGGCTTCATGGGAAGATTAAACAAGCATGCACTATAAACAGGAACAAACAGGCAGAGCCTTACGGAGAGATTTATTGGATGAAATGCGGTCAGAGTCGGAATCTACAGAAAATGTTTGTGTCTTGGTTTGTTTTAGTCATTGTAGGCTTCGGAGTATTTCCTTCCACCAAGCGAGTTCCTTTCTCACTTTCCCTTCTGTTTCATCATAATTGGTACTGTAACACAGTCTCAAGCAGTTTACTTGAAAACAGTTGTAGCTATGAGAAACATTTGCAAAACTGCCTTAAAGTCAACACTGCCTATTATGTGGCAAATGTTCCTTTTATTCCCCGTGCAGCGAATTTGTTCATCTGCTTCTGTTAGAGCAGTAATGCTAGTCTGGCCTTGTGGCTCACTGTTTCCCAAAGCCAATGTGACCCACACTCTCAGGCTTCTGAGCTGCTCTGTGCAAAGGACCTTCCCAGCATGTCTCGGGAGGGCTGTGCTACAACCTCCACCTCCTCGTCAGTACACTAAAGAATCAACATGGCTGTTCAGCTAAGCAGCTATTGGTTCATTTTGCCTAGTTTTTCTGCAACACAATTTTCCCTTCCAGGAGTGTAGGCGAGTCCTTGTGTAGCAGGATCAAGGGGTGGTTGTTACAGATTGCCACCTGATAGACTCGTGGGATTCTCCTCTCCTGTTTCTTCTTGAAAATTTAAACATTGCATTGTGTTAGTTAGTGATCTCATCTGAGTCATTCGCACTTACCTTGGCAGTTTGAAAGTCTCTTAGAATAGCGAGTTTGGTGTCTACTCTTTAGAGTCTATGCATTTTTTTTCTTTCTGTTCAAACTCATAATGTTTTAACTGCTAACAATGACTGGATTTGTATCTTATCCTCTTCTGCAAACACCAATTCTGTAACTCCCTCTAGCATCCTTGGGACAAATCTGGAGGGCTTTAGTTTCCAATCTGGGCATGGTGGTGCACGCCTGTAATCTCAGTCTATGGGAGACCGAGGCAGAAGAAGTGCTGTGACTTAACCACCAGCGCGGGTTATGTACTGAGTTCCAGGCAAGCCTGAACTATTGAGTGAGCCTCTTTTTCGAAAACAAAGCATAAACCAAGTGAACAATAAAAGATGGTTCTAGTTTTCATCTTCTTAGGGTCGCAAAGCTAGATAGTTGTTTTAAACTTTTAAGAAAAACACCTGTTGGCTCACACAGCAGTAAAATATTTCTTTACTCTTGTTTTTTGGCTGACTCACAGGATAATATGAATTATCTCAATTTTTAGGGCACGTTTTTTTTCTGCGGGAGCCTGCTTATCTCGCACAGATGTGCATTCAGCAGTAGAGATATAGACACACAGAACTGGCAGGGTAACGCTCTGTGGCTTACGTCTGATGATCTGTAGAACATAACTTCATATTAAGCATTCATAATTTCCATTTTTTTCTGTTCTGTTGCCTAATGGGATGAGGCCTGTCCACATTCACCCAAAGTCCATGAATTTAAATGTTAATATCTACAGAAACAGACTTGTGGAAACAGAATGATGTCTGACTACTTATCTGGGAACTCTCTATTTCAGTCAAGCTGACAAAAAATTAACTATACCAGTGTCTAAGAAACTTAAAAATGTAACATTCTTTAATAATGTAACTCACAGGCCACTGTCAGCCACCTTCTTAGTTAAGATATGAACTATAGGCATGCTTTCATTCAATAGAGGAATGTATTAGGCAGTTTTTTAAATGCACAAAGTATTGTTCTAAGTGGCAGATTAGAATTCTGCCCTCTGAGCAGTGGGAAGTCACTGTGAGGTTTTAAACGAAGGTATATGATTAACACTTAAAGCGATCACTTAAGCTCTGGTGTGGAAAATGGCTCTGTACAGGGCAAGCATAGATAGCAGATAATTAATCAGCCCAGAGGTTTTTATCGGGTAAAAATTTAGCTGCTCAAACTGAGATGACGGAAGGAAATGAGGTGATCTGATGCCTTTAGGAAAATGTTAGAACTGTGGCTAGCAGTTATCAGACACCTTGTTGAAAATCAAGTCTTAGAATGTCAGATACGCAGGATCCTTGATGCTCGGGTTCTAGCCCCTTCCTCACCACAGATGAACTATAGGCAGACTTTTCTGTCCCACCAGCCACTCCCTAAATAACCACACAGAGGCTTAATAATAACTATAACTGCTCAGCCTATAGCTTAGGCTTGTTTATAGCTAGCTCTTATAACTTAAATTGACCCACTTCTATAAATCTATGTGATGTCCCAAACCTTGTTTACCTCATGTATGTACTTCCAATTCTGTTGGCTCTGCATCTCATGGCGCCTCCTCAGACTCCTCCTCCTTCTTCTGCACATTCTCTTAGTATGGTTCTCCCACCTAACCTTGTCCTGCCTAGCCATCAGCCAATCACCTTTTTATTCCCAATGAGAACAACACATCTTCACAGTGTACAGAAGGGTTATTCCACAGTAATAAATTATGAGTTAGTGATCACTAAAAACACCCACTCTCTACATAATTTAAAGATAATCAGTATGCAGTCATAAAATGTCAACACTTGACCCATCATTTTCTATTGGTCTTGATTTTAAAGAAGTGGGACGGGAATTGAAAGCTAGTAGCCTAGTCAGATGTTGATGAACTATTATTCTAAGTCTTTTATGGAACAAGCCCAGGAAGGACAGGGCAGACACACCCAGTTATGGTAAGAGGATATCCTGTCTGTGGGCACTCACATGAGAAGCTGTACTGGTTGGCTGTGTCACGCTAGGGCAGCCTCTCTTGATCTGATAAGAGCCCATGCCTCTACTCCTGTCTCCTCTTTATTGGTGATGCTCTCTCTATCCACACTGCTTAGCTCTTGAACTCTTCTTCTTCTCCCTGGCCTGGCTCTCCCTACTCAGTCAGGAGAGTTTCTTCAGAGATGTTCTCAAATACCTTTATTTCCTTTCTACCGCCTCATTCTCTCCCAAAATTACTTACCCTTTCCTCATGGCACAATCACTTAGCATCTTATAATAAAACTGTGTTCATCATGTTGTCTCCCTTAGTAGAAGATGGTCCTGAGTTGAGTGCCTAGAGCACACTGTTGTCATCGTTAACTGGTAAAACTCATGTTGCCCCCCACACACCCGATATCAGTGCTTTTAAACAGTTTACTCTGTATGCGCCATGAATACTTTTTTTAAGAAAACCATTTAAGTTAAGCTTAATCTTTAACAATTTTGTATTTGCATTATAGTTATACTCACCCATCCCCTCTCTTATCGCCCCTCCATCCCCATTAACCCTTTCTTATCCCTAGAAGTCGCTTTCCAGATTGATACCCTTTTTAGTGTATTGTGACTTACCTAGTTCAAGCAGGGTCGTTTGTGTGACATGCTTGGTATTATCCATTGAAGTCTGGTGGATTTGACAGTGGGCAGGCAAGTGAATTTGAATTCTGACAGTGGGCAGGCAATTGTAATTTCTGTGCTTCTCCAGAAGATGGCACAGATTTCTTCTGTCTTCTATAGTCTATATTCTCTATGTCCACTTTGCTACACTATTCCTTCAGCCTTGCACAGATGTTATAAATATTATAAATATTGTAGGACTGATCAATCAGTCATCACTTATCGTCAGTATCTTGAGAATCCCTGAGTCTCCGGTTTCACTGCCATTGACTAGAAAGAGGGTTTTTTTCTGATTAAAGTGAGAATAGCATTTGTCTATAGACATAAATGTTTAGTAGGCATTTTTACACTGTGTCTGTCTATCCCAACAACGTTAAGTTCCTATCTAGGATCTGTGACCTCACCAGCTATGGGTTTGCTTTTTTGGCAGATTTACAGTACCAGGCATGGGGTTCCTCTGGTAGAGCAGGCCTCAGATCCAATCAGAGAATAATTGGTTTCCTCTGGATAGTCAGGCCGCTGATGCACGGCTATGCCTATGTTGTTTGTCAGGTTTGTTCTGTAGTTCTTGGGGTACACAGCTGGCTAAGAGCATGGATATTCTTTCTTTCCCAGAAGTTTATCATAGTTACCATTTGGTTCTGTGAAAGCCAGCTAGCAGGGAGGAAGCTTCTACCTCAGAAGTTACTTTTTTAAAAGAGAAAAGTAGTGGAACTTTATTCTCTAACACTAAGTGCACTTTCTAAGAGCCCCCCCCCCCAAAAAAAAACCTTTTAGAGGCATTCCTAAAGATAGAATAATAATATCAAATAAATCAAATCCTTAAATTTACTATTTCCTGGATAGAATTGAGCTTTATATGCAGTGTCTGAAGGGATATTTTAACAGCCATTCTCTGGGTATTATAGTGATTTTTAGATTCGTCTTGCTTCCTGGTGGAATAGTCAAAATATCTGTTTTTTGGTTTTTCTTTCCAGGGACCATAATTTTGACTACTTGGAGTTTCGTCTTTGGATTGGCCTGTGGTCGGCCTTCCTGTGTCTCCTTCTGGTGGCCACTGATGCCAGCTTCTTGGTTCAGTACTTCACTCGTTTCACGGAAGAAGGTTTCTCCTCTCTGATTAGCTTCATCTTCATCTACGACGCTTTCAAGAAGATGATCAAGCTAGCCGACTACTATCCTATCAACTCAGACTTCAAAGTGGGATACAACACACACTTCTCCTGTGCTTGCCTGCCGCCGGACCCGGGTAAGGAAACCTTGCGTCCTGCTTGCACTCACCCTCTCTGTGGGAAGGTGTGAGCTCATGCTCCTGATGACAGGGTCTGACCTGGCTTTCCCTGAGGAATCGTAGTACTGGACGTGGCATCTGAGGTGTCTGCAGCATGTGATTCAATGAGGAAATGACAGCAGGATTGTGAGGATGGGAACATAGCCAGCTCAGTACTTTGTGATTACCGCAAACAAGGAATGGATGTGTACTTTATTCTTAGTTTTATGAGGTAATTGGGGAGCACAGGCATGGGATATAATGAGTCTAAAGAGCAGAGGAACTTCTAGTTCCTCTGAACTTCTAGTTCCTTTGAACTAGTTCACATTTTCTTGCATCTTGATTGTGATGAATATCTCTTCTTTTAAATGATGCTTAAATAAATTACCTTAAACTATAGAAGGAAATGTACCAATTGAGTTTTTATAAGTTGAATCATAAAATTTAAAAAGGAAGTTAAGATTGGAGGCCTCTAGAGGATAAAGTGGGACCTTTTAGTCTAACTTGGCTGTGCAGTGTCAGTAAGGAAGAGAAGCTAAGAAGAAGGAAGGAAGGTGACCATGTGAGCATACATACACGTGTGTGTGTGTGTGTGTGTGTGTGTGTGTGTAATATGCTAGTGGCAGATTTATGTCATTAACTCAGGAGAGTGCACAGCAACTCTTGGGCAAGGAATGGGACTGTACATCTTAATAATTTAATACCTGTCAATCCAAACTTAAGTCATTATCAGTTTTTTTTTTATAAAAATGTGTTCAAAGTCATTAAAATAGGTTTCAGAATAGTTTAACATTGCTTTATAGAACACAAGGCTTACGGAAAAAGACTCACTCTGAGCAATTTGCTGTGTATTTGCTATAATAGAGTAAGGGGTAGGTGTTTGCATTATACAGTTTAAAGACAAACGTATTATGAATAGATACCATGAGGTAGCTATAGGATGGTGTTCCCTAAAGTAAAAATTGATACGCATTTCACGATTTTTGGATAAAGCCTAGTGAATTGAGTCCAACAGAATCCTGGGATGAGATAAGCTCAGGACATAAATATGAGGCATATTTATGGAATCCACTTTTACTTCTGGATTCTGAGACTAAGAATTTTCATATTTATGGTAAAGGAAATGGGATTTCTCTATAGACCAGATACAAAATGAATATGGATATGAAAGTAAAAGGTTTGTTGTGCTTATGAGAGGCTTTTTGAGATTGCTCCCAGATATACTGGTGTTATAACTCATTCTCCCCTCCTCACAGGTAGAGGGGACAGATACCCTGGGAACACTGATATCCATTTGGGTGGCAAAAAAAGAGAGGAGCCCCTTAGGGGCCATTAGTCATGATACTGATGAGAACAGTGGGTATCTAGGACTTCACATCCACAACTCTTCTGGTCGAGTTGAAGGATGATAAACATGCATTAATGTCAAACCCGTACTTAAGAGTAAGGTAGAGAATTGTAAGATTGAGATTTCATTATTGAGATGAACTTAACTATTGCAGAGCTTTAATAGGCTTTAAGGGGTAGTGCACAGATATCCCACAGATTAAAATGTGACTTGTGTCAGACATGGTGGTGTGTGCCTGTGTATTGCTCAGGATTCTCTAGAGAAACAGAACTGACATATAGTCATTATATATATTTATATATTCATTATATACACATTATGTTTATAATATGTTAATACATTATACATGTATATGGGACTTATTATAATGGTCTAGTTAGTCCAACAATGGCTGTCTACCAATGGAAAGGCCAGTAGTTATTCAGTCCATGAGGCTCTGTGTCTCAACTGGTCTTCACTAAACACTGAAATCCCTAAGAAGTAGGCTCCCATGCCAGTGAGGGAATAAACTTGGCAGTGAGTTCGAGGGCAAACAGACAAAGGTCAAGAGCTTCCTTCTTCCATGTTCTTCCATGAGGCTGCCACCAGAAGATGTGGCCCAGATTAAATGTGAATCTTCCCACCTCAAAAGATATTAATTAATTGTGGGTCTCCCTGCTCAAATGAATTAATTAAGAAAAATCCCTCATGGTGTACCCAACTAGTTGGATTTTTGTTAATTCTGGATGTAATCAAGTTGACAACCAAGAGGTTGAGGCAAATGTGTTGCCACAAGTTCAATGACATTCTGGGTTACGTAGTTCCAAGATGGCCTACAGAGTAAGAATCTGTCTCCAAATCAAAGCCCTAAAGTGGCTTGTGAGTTGTGACAAGTATTAAAATAATTGCACCTGTTCCTACCCCAGAGAAATGCAGCTATGTGGGGGCTCTTCTTGGGAGAGAGAATGTTTAAAACCGATGGAGACCACTAGTCTGAGCTTGAGGGCAGTATGGACAGTGAAAATACTGGATTCAGGGACTATGGACATTACTCAGTAGGTCAGATGCTTGCCTCGTGCATGCATGGCCTTGGGTTCAATTCTCAATACTTGGGGGGAGGGAGGAAGGAAGGGAGGGAGGTAAAGAGGGAGGGAGGGAGGAAGGAAGGAAGGAAGGAAGGAAGGAAGGAAAGAAGGAAGGAAGGAGAAAAGGAACTCACAGGCATATTGATAATGGGATTTTGAAATTTCCATTTTATTTATTTATGTGTATATACATACATATATGTATTTATGCAAAAGTCTGCATGGTGACTTATTACCCGAGTCTGGGTGATCATTCAGCAAAATTTTCTAAAGGAAAATAATTGCCACTCAGCTGTTTTGAGGTGTGAGGTGTTTGTGAAGGTGGCTGAGGGATTTGTCTGCACACCTGTCACACACAAAAGATAGATCAGGTGCTGGCCCCATCCTACCCATCACTAATGGAAACTTCCATTCATTTCTTTTCATGGGATGCCTGCAGACAAGTTAATACCGGACAAAGGAAGGCATCACTGAGTGTGTTCATGTTGAAAGAAACAGACAAAGACAGATAGGGAATGAGAGACAGAAGGAGAAAGAGAGGAAGGGAAGAGAGATGGGGTAGAGAGACAGGACGCAGTTTTCCATGAAGTTTTGACTGCCAGGAGGTGTCTTTGTATGAAAAGATGGCACTTAGGGCTGAGCCAGTTTTACATATGCAACGCAGTTATGGACAACAGAGTTTTCACTTCCTTTTTTATCTGTGTGTGCAAAGTCCAGGCTGTGCAAAGCATCAGTCTTGAAATTTATAACAGGAACTGAACGTTTCTGAGCCTTGCTTGTGTTTTGGAAAACAACATGTAGATATGTCTTAATCACTGCCCTATTGTTGTGAAGAGACATCACGACAAAGGCGACTCTCGTAGAGAAAGCATTTAATTGAAGGCTGGCTTACAGTTTCAGAGGTCTAGTCCATTAGCATCATGGCAGGGAGGATGGCGGCAGGCAGGTGCGGTGATGAAGAAGTAAACGATGCATCCTGATGTGTAGGCCAAGAGAGATTCTGGGCTTGACATGAGCTTTGGAAACCCCAAAGCTCATCCCCAGTAACACACTTCCTCCAACAAGGCCACACCTCTTCATCCTTTTCAAATAGTACCGCCTCCTGACTAAGCCTTCAAATACATAAGCTGAGGGGGCCTTTCTTGTTCAAACTACCACAGGATGTTTGCATTTTTGTTAAGATTCATATTTTTTTTTAATCTCTATAAAGTTAATGACTATAGGTAGTGCATGGTGGCACATGCATTTAATACCTGCACTTGGGAGGTACAGACAATGGATCTGTGTGTTCAGGCCCAGTCTGGTCTATATAGTGAGTTCCAGGCCAGCCAGAGCTACACAGTGATACCCTGATTTTAAAAATAAAAAAAAAGAAAGAAAAGAAAAATGAAAAAGAAAAGAAGAAAAGCAAGCAAATGACTGGATAGTTCCTACACAGCACTCCCCTCTAACCTTTGTCGTGACAGCGAACTGCAGAGACTCATCATAAATGTATTACTTCTGCAGAACAAAATGAAACAGTGCAAAGGAGCGCTGCACGTCCAACTCAAGGAAGGGCTCTAAGAACAACAAAAGGCTGGTCTTTCATCACAACATGCACTCCTAGTAAAAGAATTCAGTCAATGAGTCAATAATATTTAAACTGGCAGATGGCTTGTTTTTCACCACTGGGGCCGTGTGCATCAACGAGCCAGCAACTGCCCAGATGGAGCCGTGATCCTGCAAACAGAGAACAAACTGGAAATAGGGGTCACGAATCACGAAGAGGGCTGTGTTCATGTCCATAATGTATTATAGCCACACTAATCACTAGGAGGATTGTATTCACATCCATAGTATATTATAGCCCTTGAAATGTCTTCATGTTTTAATAGTGCAGACATGTATTATTCTTTATTCTTTGAGAACTTCATAGCACATTTTGAGCGTGTCCACACGCTTCCCTGCTGCATCTCCTTTGAGACTCTCCGGAGTCCCTCTGCCAACTTCTTGTCCTCCTTTCTCTTTGGAAAACATAGCCTATTGAGTTCAGTCAGTGCCATTCACACGCGTGTGTTATAGAGCCCTCCACTGGAGTGTGGGCAGCCTACCAGTGGCCACATCCTGGAAGAGAATGGAGCCAACCGCTGCCAGCAGCTCTTCTGCTCTTGTCTGGGGTCTTGTGAGCTTCTTCTTCATCCATGCTGGAATGCTGACTGGCTCGCGTCTTGTGCAGCGGCCATGGCTGCTATCAGTTGTTGTGTGGACCAGTGATGTCACACCCAACAGACATTTCAGAGTGCTCCTGCCCATCCTCAGGTTCTTAGAGTCTTTAAATTTTCCTCTTCCACAGTGTTTCCCGTGGGGCCTTGGGGAAGAATAGCATCAGAAGGGTAGAGTACACATCTCATTCGCGGCTGAGCATCCACAGTCCCCTTTTCTCAGTGCCTGGGCGAGTGATGAGTCACTTCATTACACACTGCCCATCGCACAAAGAAGCTTCTTTAACCAAAGGGAGAATAGTACTAATCTATGGATATATGCATAAATATTTTAGAGGGAGTTTGACAACAAGACCATTTAGCAAAACAATAACAGGAGATTTCCCCCTGTACCTGTGACTTCCCAGCCATGCGTTTCCTACCAGGCATGATTTCCTTCCTATAGGGGCAGGCCTCAAACCCAATAGGAAAGCAGTTGGTTATTCCCACTAACAGACAAACCACTGTTGCCCTGGTGGTGATATCTTTCCTGGTGTATCTGTATTTTAACATGCAGGGTTCAGTACTGGCTGTGGTCACTGATATCTGATCCCCGCAGCCTGAATAGCACCCCCCCCCCGTGACAGTCAAAGTTAGTCAGCAGAGAGAGAGAGTTCCCCATAATACCTAGACTGGTTTCTCTATGTCCTTCAATGTCTTCAGAAATAGGCTCTTACAACCTAGTTATGGGCAACCAAGAGCAATGCATTAGCCTGTGTTTTCTGGGTGCCGTTGTGGCCTCTCTGACTAAGAATTTGTATGACAGTAATCTATGTCTGGCATTGAGATTTTTGTTGAATAATCCAGGTCCTCTTGGAGCAGTGCTGTGTACCCACACACACAAGGTACCTCTGTTCAATCTCCTCTTCTTTTTTAAAATGTGTTTTTTCTTAGTTTAATTTTTTCTTTTGTGACAGGGTTTCTCCATGTAGCCCTGGCTGTCCTGGATCTCTCCTTGTAGACCAAGCTGGCCTTGAACTCAGAGATACACATGCATCTGTCTCCCAAGTGCTGAGGCTAAAGATGTGTGTCATCTTTATTTTTTTGCATTAACTTACAAACTAGAGTGTTTTCCCAAGATTTCTTCATGAATCTTGAGTTTTGTCTAAATCACCTCTCTTCCTTCCTTCTCCACATCCTTCTGCCCCGTTCTTGCTTTAACTATTAATCCCCAGTATCTCCACCTCTGCAGTTTCATACCACATGTGTCCAGTTTTGTCTTTTTGAAACAATTCTCTCTCCTTTTTTCCTTCTTGATTATTTTTTAAAGATTTCTTCATTTTTATTTGACTTGTAGATGTTTTATCTGCCTGTATATATGTGAACTACATGTGTACCTAATACCTCCAGAGGCTTTGGGTCCTCTGGAATTAGAGTCACAGACAGCTGATAGTCACCATGGGGTTGCTGAGAAATCTGGGTCCTGTGCAAAACCAGCGAGTGCTTTAGACTTCTGAGCTGTCATCTCTAATTACCCTTCCTGATCTTTCTTGTTCCTACAAGTTTCTATAAAATCTCATCACCTCCTGACTGTCCTTTTCTTCATGATCCCTTGTTCCTCTCTTTTAGCTTCTGCTACTGATTGGTAACTCAAGTAGGTCTCAATTCACTGAAGAATTAAGAAGGAAAATTATCCAGAAAGTTTGACATTCATGTGTAGACACATGACTTGTATGCTAACATCCTTTTTTCTCAGACATGGGATAGATGCTGATGAATGTAGAGACAATAGATCTATTTTGCACGATACCTTGTTGGCTGCCTAGCAGAAGTATGTAAGAAAGACAATAATTCAGAAGCCCAGTGTAAAAACAAAAACGTCAAGTTGGAAGCAGCTCACCACATCTTCTCTCATTACCAGGCTCCCTGGGCAGAAAGTCATCCGTGAGCTGTAACGTAGGCTACATGTGCCTTGGA
Organism: Microtus pennsylvanicus; assembly: GCF_037038515.1. Classification (NCBI taxonomy): domain Eukaryota; kingdom Metazoa; phylum Chordata; class Mammalia; order Rodentia; family Cricetidae; genus Microtus; species Microtus pennsylvanicus. The sequence continues at coordinate 15,995,214 of NC_134590.1, read as the reverse complement.
GTAAAATCTGAACTTTGACCTTGGACACCGTGTAGCAGTATGGCCACAAGATAGACTAATTAATTAAGTTCCTTGCTCTGTAATCTGTGAAATGCATTCATATTGTGACTGGGGGTTTGTTATTGACATTTAATGGCATAATGTATCTATAACTGCTTGGTATGTCAATACCGTATCAAAATTTGTCTCTTTTTTCCCCATAATTCTTATTGTCTTACAAGAAAAGCCCCACTCGTTTACACATTTCCTTTCGGTACCATTAAACTTTCACTGCAAGCAGAGCCCGGAGACTCATTAATAACCAGTGTGCTATTGTAGACAATCAGGAAACACTTGCACCTGTGTCTAAGGGAAGGACTCTTGGCTTAGTTTAGCACATGTAGAGTGTTTATTAGTATTCCACTGAGTCCGGAGCCTTATTGTGTACTATATCCATAGTCATGAAGGAGGAAGGAATGCTAATCCTAGCATTAAGAGGAAGGTGTTCAGTTCATCTCAAGAGAATCTATGTAATTCATAGATTCAAGAGTGCTAGGACCTTTTAAGTTGGAAACAGACATGGCCACTTTTCCTTAAACTCAACTTTATTTCTCCCCTAACATTTCTTCTTTATCCATCATCAGAATTGTACTGGGAGTCTACTTCATCGATTTCTAAGAATTATGTTCCTTGTAAAGATATAGAACACACACACACACAACTATATATTTGTTGAAAAAAATTTTCAGCAGTATGTTCTGATCATAATAATATGTTTATTTTATTATAAATAGTGTTAATTATTTTCATATGGCTGGAGGTTCAATTTCCTTTGACCCAGACTTTAGAAATCAATTTTTGCTCTTGTCCCTCTGTTCATTTGTAAAACGTGTAAAGGTTGTGATAAACACATGCTTCAGGGTGTGTTAATAGTTTAGAAAGGTCAAAATGAATTTTCTGGCCAGGTGTTGGTCCTTTATCTGGGAGAGAAAGAAGCCCTGCTAAAAACAATAAATTATAAAAGTAAGAAAAATGGCCTCAGGGGCAGACACCGTGTCGTTAACAGAGGGGTTATATTTTATTGATTAGTTGTTAACCGTTGCACAGAGAACGTGCTTAATAATGGATGAGCGATTAAGTGAAGATTATTCTCTTCCAGACATTGAACAGTTGTCTGTAATCTCTCAGAGTAAACGATGGCCTTTCTCCTGGTGTGGACACTTAAGGCCAAGCCAAGTGACTGAATTAGCAGTGCCTCACCTTTTATTTAAGCACGGAGAGACATCCGAATGCTATGAAGCTGTTGTCATTAAGATAGTATTTCATTGTCATTTCTTTGTACATAGTTTTTCTCTTGCCTAATAGGTAGATACTATGATAAGTTAACACCATTGAGAAGAAATACTGGGCTCAATGTAAATCCTGTGACCCAGTGGGGTAGTCAATATGTGTTTCATAATTATAAAGCCAAGTTATAGAAAATGAGGAAATGTGACATGGTCATAACATCCTTTATGAATGGTGCCAAATTAAATGCAATTCCCCTTTTATAGTAGGTCATTCCTTTTTTTATGAAGTCAGTTTAAATCATAAAGTAATAGCAAAACTTGAAAGTGTGTGTTGCGCTGTGCTGTTCCTCACGCTTGTCCTTGAGACCTTCCTTCATTTAGCACAGTTGGTGTTTTGTCACTCGCGTTCATGGTGGCTCTTGAGAAAGCCACACATGCCGGAAACACTTCCAGCTCAATCTCCTTTCACTGTTCTAACCCACATTTCAGCAGCTTCCCATGATGCTTCTAGAGATCGGAAATGGGCAAGGAGTGGATTTGGATTATCACAGGACCTGGAAATATTCTCTAGCTTTGCATTTATATAAAGCTTGTATTCGGATGACTTCCCTTGGAATAATGTCTGTGGCACATTGGGAACGTGTTGATAGGTGGATATGGAGGAGATATTTTTGTGGAAACAATGGCTAAGCACATTCCACCTGTCCGTCCACTCTAACTTCCCACTCTTTAACACACAGCACAGCGTCTTGGGCAAACTTGTGGGAAGAATGTCAGTGGCTGAAGACGAACTAAGTAACTTGCTACTCACAGAAAATCTCAAGCATGGGGTTTGGTAAACAAGTTCTTAGGGAAATGAAAGCAGTAAGAACCAACAAATTTCAAAAACTATACAACTTTGTTTTTAGATTTAGGGCTGAGAGAGTGGTAACTCATAGCTCTTTCTTATAGAATCATCCTGATTTGCTTTGCCGTGATCTACAAAAGCTGTTTTTGTTCTTTTGCTGACCTGCATATTTAAGGTATAGACTCAGCTGTATTAAGAGAGGTGGTATAATCAAGTTAGCTAGAACCTTGAAATAATGTCGTGCTCCTAGAGCTAGGAGATCCAGTTTTATCTTATATCTCTTTCCCACTTGCTTCATTTCCTTAAGGCAATGAGAAGGCTTAGAGTGGAATAAACCATCGAAGCCTGGTAATTATAGAGTAACCTTAAGGTTCTCCTTGTTTTCAGCTCCGTGTATTGTAGCCATGACAAGCTGTTGTGATAGAGTCAGATTAGACTGATATTTAATCACCACCATCCAAATGGAAGACATTTACCTGGGGATTTCAGTAAACCTGTTTTAATAGCACAATATCAGTAGATTTAATCATCACAAACACCTTTGGGAAGTAGCTGACATCCCCCACTCGAGGTCAAGCTCTGCTTTCTCCGGGTCATTGAGTTAGTAGTAACCTTGCACCATTTACTTAACTGTGACATCAGGCTAGCAATTTTGCCTACAGTGCATCATGTATTCTGCCTCGTCACCTTACGGGGTAATTGGATCCAAATTCTGTTCCACAAATGAAAGATCTGTGATTTGGAATAGTGATGTAACTTCCTCAAGACCAGGGTTAGTGGAAGGAGTTTTAGAGCCCCGTGTTCAAAATCTGGCACAGTTAAAATTTAGGCCTCTTGTCTGTGATTGTGTAACACCATAGCCAGTCCTGTCTGAAGTTACCAGTTGTTGCTCACATTGGACTACCTGGCCTCAAGTGAGCATGTACATCTTCCTATTCTGTAATTCCTGCTAGTATATAAAGACGGACCATGTGGAGCATTGGCATTTGTTCTCTGGAAATTAAAGAGGGTTGGTTACCTTGTGTAAGAGGTATGCCAACACTGACCCGTGCCCCCTCCTGCAGGTGAAGTCTCTCTATCTCCTGGTTCTGTTTCGAGACCTCTCCATAAGCACTAAAAAGGAAAGGCTGGCTTAAAAGATTGAAAAATGGCAGACACACCTTAAAAGTATCTATTCTGACAGCCTGCATTCCACCATTCCAGAGGGTCAGTGAAACACTGATATGTAAGAAGGAAGAGCAAGGAAGTGAAAATCCAAACACTGGAAAGGGGTGAAGCTGCGGGACTGCATAGACTAGACTGCCCTGGCGATGCTTGGCTCGACCTGCATTAGCTGAAATAGAGAGCGGCACTTTTCCCTGCGCCCTGCAGCCGAGCTGAAAGTGAAGACAGAGTGCAGTGTGTCTGCGCTTTTCCTTTTGACCTTTCCAGAATCCTAATTAAGGAGATTGCAGATGCCTTCTAAGTGGATCAGTCTGCAATTGGTTGCCAAAGTGTTTATACTCTGTCTGGATCTCAGTGGTGCCCAATGGCCCTTGTGGATCAGGAGCCCAGCTGTAATCGATCATTTTCTCATCAGTGAGCCTAAAGACATTTACTTTTAATCTCATTTATGGACTTCACCAAACTCTGCCAATATGTGTTTATAGAAATATATATATATATATATATATATATATATATATATATATATATATATATATGCAGAGAAAGTAGAAGACTTCTTCATGTTTTTTAGCTACGGCTCTTCTGGGATTTTTAGAGCCAGTGTGCTTTACTATTTTATCTTAGATGAACCCTGAAAATATAAAGAAATGTAATTGAGTGGGGTTGATGCCTTTCCAAAACTTGGGAGCAGTTCCCGAGAGTCCAGACTCTTGTTTTAATATCTACATTATCTATAATTATTTCCCAGACTTAGTGTCTTGAACACGTTCCCCAGCTATTTAACCATGGTTAGAAGGCAGAGAAGTTTGGGAAGCTGATGAAGTTGCGTTGAAAAGCTAGCTGAGGAAGAGCAGCCTGCCAGACGCTGACCTGTGATTTCACGGATGCTGACTCATTCGTGAGCACTGTCCCACCTTGAAGTCTTGGCCCATAGATGCCATCTCTAGGTCTTGATGAGTAGGGGTGTGGGTAGCGAAGGAAGAGTGCAGGATTTAAGAAGGTCTGAACTCGGGCGATGCTTCTGATTGCAAACTTAGAACAGCCATGGTTTGTGTCAGAGTCTTGTCCAATACTTAGATCACATGGGAAAGTTTGCCTGTGATGTGTTTGTTTGTTTACTACCTATTTTTTACAACAGCGTCTAAATAGCCCAGACTGGCTTCATGTTTGCTGCATAGCCCATGGTGACTTTGGATTGGACTGCTGATTCTCCCCTTTGATCTTTGCCCTCCCACCTGGTTCTTTAGCTAGTCTGAGGTTGAAACCCAGGGCCCCATGCATCCTAGACAGACACTCTCACATCTGTGATAAATCCTTAGGGCCATCCCATGCTTTGAATACTAATCCCATATTTTGGACAAATTGAATATTATAAGAAAATATACTGTATGGCTTTTTTTCAAGAACAAAATACTACTAAAAACATAGTTTTGTCACTAATACTTTTGGTTTTTGAGGAATCTTGTCTTGTTGCTTGGTTCAAGCATCCTTTTGCCTACTTGACTCTCTTGTATTTGTAATGAAACAGAATGAGAAAGCACTGCCCATGCCCATGCTGGGGAGGTTGTGGTAGGCTGTGCCTTCTGGCTAATATTCTCACAATGCCCATACTTCAGTAACCAGAACAGATTTTAATGTTGACCCAAACTAGGACCAAAGCCAAGCATTTCCTGTCCTTTCATTTCTTTGTCTTGTCCATTTCCTTTATCTCTATTTATTCTCATTTATTCCCCCTGGAGGAACACCCCTTCCCCAGCTTTAACTGACTGTGGATAAATAATTGGAGTGTTTTCGAGTTGAGACTCAGGCTAGGTAGACCCAAGGGAAGAGTGGTGAGTAGCTATGCTCTTTTGGTCCTTCTCATGGGTCTCCTAGTTTATATTTCAGCCATCAAGCACAGCCATGCATTTCTCCTTTAAGGTTTAAATAGGCTAGTTCTGAAACACCGCTAAAATGACTGGATTGGGAAGAAACCTAACATCAATTTTTAAATCAAATGTTGAATAAATGATATGATTCTCAGATAAAAGCTTAATAGATGTTGTTTCATATTGCCTTTAATTAAGTGTGTTCTCTATATAACAGTTTAAAATGCAAATCTTCCTGTCAGTGGAAAAATGTCTATCTGATAAAATAAAATATTTTAATTAAAATATTACCATTCAATTTTCAGACCCATAAAATAAAATTAACCAATGAAATGTTTCCAAAATAAAGGTTGGTTTAATAAACAAATTTTTCAGAAGGGTGCATCTTAAGTCTACAAATGATGCCACATTATATGAAAATAAGTTTTTTTTGCTGCTTTTTTTTAATTTATTTATTTATTAAAGATTTCTGTCTCTTCCCCGCCGCCGCCTCCCATTTCCCTCCCCCTCCCCCAATTAAGTCTCCCCCCAGCCCGAAAAGCAATCAGGGTTCCCTGTCCTGTGGGAAGTCCAAGGAACCCTCACCTCCATCCAGGTCTAGTAAGTTGAGCATCCAACCTGCCTAGGCTCCCACAAAGCCAGTGCGTGCAGTAGGATCAGAAACCCATTGCCATTGTTCTTGAGTTCTCAGTAGTCCTCATTGTCCACTATGTTCAGAGAGTCCGGTTTTATCCCAGGCTTTTCCAGACCCAGGCCAGCTGGCCTTGGTGAGTTCCCAATAGAACATCCCCATTGTTTCAGTGTGTGGGTGCACCCCTCGCGGTCCTGAGTTCCATGCTCGTGCTCTCTCTCCTTCTGCTCCTGATTTGGACCTTGAGATTTCAGTCCTGTGCTCCAATTTGGGTCTCTGTCTCTGTCTCCTTTCATCGCTTGCTGAAGGTTAATATTCAGGAGGATGCCTATATGTTTTTCTTTGGGTTCTCCTTATTTAGCTTCTCTAGGATCACTAATTATAAGCTCAATGTCCTTGGTTTATGGCTAGAAACCAAATATGAGTGAGTACATCCCATGTTCCTCTTTTTGGGTCTGGCTTACCTCACTCAGGATAGTGTTTTCTATTTCCATCCATTTGTATGCAAAATTCAATACCCAAGAGAGGCCTTATCATACAACAAAAGTATATGCTCTACAATGTTCATAGCAGCATTGTTTGTGATAGCCAGAACCTGGAAACAACCTAGATGCCCTTCAATGGAAGAATGGATGAAGAAAGTATGGAATTTATACATATTAGAGTACTACTCAGCAATAAAAAACAAGGACTTCATGAATTTTGAAAATAAGTTTTAAAGTTTGAGTATATATTTCTCCTCATTATATCATTTGCTTAGCGTATTTTCACATATTTTGCAGAGATAGACTTTATCACACACAGCTCGATTTTCTAAACACTACAAATCCTAATGCTTAACCAATAAAGCTCTGAAGTGTGAGGTTTTTACTGTAACCTGAAGCCAGTGTCAGCGTAAGAGTAGGCAGGCATGTCTTTCATTAGACAGATGTATACTGGATGTGCACTGGGAACAGAATTAGAGATAGTGAAGATGCCATTGTAAGGTCTAAACTTTTAGTAACTGCTCCCGACTTTTGGATGGCATCAGTTCTTCTCAAGTAGATTTCTTTAGCTTTTCCTCCTCTAAGATAAACCAGTAAAACACTAGTGTGTGGTTGATGAAAAACAACAGAAATGAAATTTAATACCATCTCCTAAACGCCTGTCATGCACACCTGCTTAAATCTTTTGTTATATTTTAATGTACAGAGAATATGGTTACAATACATACAATTTCGTGGTGCTTGTATGTTGCTTCAGAACTTTTAATGCCCTGCCCTGTGTTTCAAAGGTCATTATGTATTTAGTTTGTTTCTATTTTTTTTCATAGTCAAAAATTGTCCTTTTCTTACAGTTAACCTCTCAGTGTCGATCGATACCACAGCAGCCCCAGAGGGCCTGCCCACGGTTTCTGCTACTGACATGGTAAGTGACTTTTAAACGGCCCACATAGTTTGTAGTTTATGCTTGGTGCTGTGTGATCTCCATTTAGCAATGTTTATCATTGCCTGCAAAGGGAAAGAAAGGAAAGGCTGTCATCACCACGGCTAGCTTTTCATCCTCTTTCAAAGATGTAAAATTGACATTCACTCATATAACATTCTTTTTAAACCTTTTTAAAGAATCTAATGCTAGATCCCATTTATTGTGACCTTGAAACGTTTCTACAAGAGCAATGAGAATGCTGGAAAACAAGAACTGATGCCTGATTCTGGCCTGGCGAGGCATTTGTCTGGCTGCCCCAGTGGCCCTGCCCTCCCTTTACTAAGGGTGACGGTAGCAGGACGTTTCCCCCATTACTTAGAAAGGACTGAGTGTCCATCACATGGTGTCCTTTCCCATGGCTTGTAACCAGGGACCTTTAAGGCACTGGAACTAAGTTTTCAAAACGAGCTGTTTTGCACGGAAGGTCACATGCTGGGAGAAAACTTTTATATTGGAGAAAATGGGGAAAGTGCTGTTTCAGGCTTCTGATTGTTCCTCCTATGCCAAATATGGAAGCCGACCAAAGAATATCAATCTCCCAGTCACAAAGACAGAACACATAATACCTTGTATTGAGAGGGTGCCCATCTCTCAGGAGACCAGAACACTTCTGCAGATATTATGTCCTGAGTGCCCACAGCATCCCTTTCAGAGCTGCTGTCTGTGGCCATCCTGGCAGTTCTCACAGAACCCTGTTTCTCTCTTGTTTGTATTCTCTGCCTCTCTTGACTTCATTCCTTACCTCTAGATTTTTTTCTGACTTTTTTCAAACCTTCTCTCTGTCTTTCTTTATGTTTCATACTGTGATGTATATGTGTGAGTGTGTGTCTATGTATGTGTGTGTCATCTGTGTGTATATGTGAATGTGTGTGTGAATTTATGTATGAATGTATGTGTGTGTCTGTGTATGTGTAAGAATATGGCTACATGTTGAAAGTCACTATAGAAATGGATTCAGATTTTAATTTCCTTGCCAGCCAACTCAGAAGAACTTGCCTAGAATAGAGGAGGAAATGCGTCTTTCTAGGTTTTAAAGAATTTTAATTATAATTCTTTTTTTGCTTTTTTTTAAAAAAGCCAATAAAAACCTAAGTTCATTTGAAATAAAGTTTTTCAACACATTTGCTTTCACATTGCTTCTTAGTCTCCCAAGTACCACAGGGGCCAACTCAGCAGCTGGCCAGCACTGACCAGAGTGCAGCCGCTCAGACAGCGTTACTGTCCTCAGATAGATATTCTGACCCCCACCCCCACCTCCAGCCTGAGTTCCCTCCGTAACTGTGATGTTAGTGGAAGCCATTACTTCTGAGAGGCACAAGTTCTCTGTGTGCTTCCGTGCGCTGGCTCTGCCTCCCCGACCTTCTCCTGGGACATATCGTCTTCAGGGACTGAGTTTCCTTCTTTCCCTTTGACCCATAGTTTAGTCATGAGAGAAGGGGCAGTAAGGGCGCCATGCGGCCCCTTTCCAGTGAGCCTTCCTCCCCCAAGGCTCCAGGTGTTGGAGGATCCAGGCCTCTGTCCTCCTGGGCAGTGGGCATGTTTCAGGGAAGAGGGGCATTCCATCCTCGAGACAGATGGGAGCTACTGAGGTTCTCTCCCCTAAGAATAAGGGCAGTGCTTCCTGTATTTTCATTTATTGCTGTCATCATTTTATACTCATCTCTGCCTCCTTTCCTATTGATACCTCCCTGACTCTTTCTCTTTATCGTGCAAACAAATTCTTTACATGGTCGCCGAAGAAGAGACTTTGACAGGAGCTGCAGTTGGTGGTACCCTATATCTGAATGAAATAGGATCTGATGACTTCCAGCTTCTAGCTCCAGTGTCAGAATCTAACTAACATCAGTATCCCGGAGAGAGAGATGCCTGAATGAATTGCTTAGTGCTTGCTTCTTACACAAGATTCCTCTCTGGCCTTATTTTAAGTTTGTTTGAGGCGTCCCTTTAATCCACAGTTCTGGCGCGCTCCTTTTGATGAGTTTACAGTGACATGCTCATGTCACAGTCAAGACATAAGCGGTTTCCTGTTCCCAGGAAGCCCTATGGAATAGTTTTGTTGACTTCCCAGCTCTCTGAGAGAAGAAGGCTTGTCCTGGCCTTTGTAGGGCAGATGCCTAAGTTCTTTCAGCAGACACTGAACACGGCCTTGCTGCTCAGGGGGTCTTTTACCATGAGGGACTTGCAACATTTCAGAGTTTAGTTTATTTATTTAAATGGCTTTGCATCCTCATCTCTGGTAGATTTTAAACTCTCTGATTTTTTACAAATTGCCTAGCTTGCTTTGCATGTTTTTCTGGGAGCAATAATTCCAACTCTGAAATCAGAGAGAAACGTGGACAGGGGCTCAGCGGTTCCCTACATTTGCCTGTTCTGCCTCATGTTTCCTACTTTTGGGGGAGGAGATAGCATGGAACTTTATTTTTTTTAAGAAAATCCCTGTAGTTTTAAGAATTGCGGTGAAATCCACTTAGTAATTCTCTTGAAAATGAGATGCAGAAAATTGATTGGACATCTCTTTCCGGGAGATTGTTCTTTCTTGAAACCCCCTGCTGCTTGCTTCTCTTTGTATAAACCTTTCCCCTGGCTACCCCCTTACACAATGTCGTTTAGCCCATTTGACCACTTGTAACTAGCTCCTCCATGGTGAGCGCTCATATGTTCTTCCCACAGGGCTCAGTGTGTCTCCTCCTGAGCATCTCTGCTCGCAGTATCTAATTCTTCTCCTATGTGTGCGCTGATACGTAACACAATGCACATCACAGTCTGCCGCTCATTTTCCTTATGTGTTGTTTTCTTTCCCTGTTGTTTCTTAGCTTTGCTGGCCTGCTTTTCCCGCTACCTTTGAAGGAGAAAAGTGCTTTAAGACCTGACTTGCTCTCAGGGCTCAGTGCAGATTTTATTTTCTTTGTCCTCAGTGTAATAGCTGACTTCCTCGTCTGGTCTCCCAGCCATGTGCATGCACACTTTTTATATTATTAAGTAATTTTCAAGCAAACATTTTATTTCTCTAAGGAAACTTGTAAACACTGTTGCTATTTCTTTAATCAGTTTTACTCCCTTAAATCTTGTATTATTTCATCCATGTATTTGGATTCAGTGCACTCTCAATTTCCCTGTGGGAAATTTTTGTTTTTTTATTTTCCACCGACTGTTGTTAATTTAAAATATCCTATAACTAAATGAAGTAGCATTGCCAGATTTAACAAACAAAATATGAAATATTCGATTACATTTGAATATCAGGTAAATATTAAATAATTTTAGTGTGAGTATGTTCTGAATATTGCATAGGACATGCCTGCACTATAAACACTCATTGTGAAGGTTGAGTGTTATGTGAAAATCTTTTATTTTACCTGGTCATTTTAAGCCGAACGTTTACTTTAATTTTATCCTCTGCACAGAGGGCTGACAAATTGGCACAGTTCTTCTTTGAATATGTCATATACTCCAGGTCCAGTGAAGGATTTTATTCACACAGTTAACGGGACCTCTCTGGTGCCTGCCATACCCTAAACCAAATCCGCTCTCCTTTCCTTTGTCCTATTGTAGGCACAGTCCCCTTGGTCCTTTGACGGTGTAAGTTATCATTTGTAGATTTGGCCCAGCACCAGACCAACGTCAATATCTGTGTCTGTCACTTGTCTTTTTCCTTCATTCTTGTGTTTCTCACTACCGCTTTTTCATTTTTCATCTCCACAAGTAGTTAAGTTTGGGTGGTTTGTATTGTCCGATGAACAACTTTTGTGTTTACTACCCTGAGGAACCCTTATTAAAAACCTTGCAATTCTCTTGTCTTCTAGACTATCCTTTGCTACCGTATTTTGTTTTTAACGTCTGTAGTTGCTATTGCAGCTTTTCACTCCCACTCCTTCCTCAGCCCGATGTGCTACTTTGCCTATCATCAAAATCCATCCTTAGCCTTCTCTGTTGTCTCACCGCCCTCGTCGGTACACTGGATGCTCAATACATTTTCACTCAGTGTATTTGTAGCTGTACTGAGTCATTATTCCCAAGTGAGATTTCTGCAGTTGATGGCTCCAACTCTGGCATCTCTCCTAGTCAGTTAGACATCTTTTCAAGGATTTCCAGATTCAGATCACTAACCATTGAGGATGGGCTGCCATGTAACTGCTATGCAAAATTCTGAGCATCTTAATAAAAGATAGGTTATGTGAGAATTCTAACAGCTAGAGAGTCCTGAGATTATATCCCCTTTATCCTTTTCATAAGGACCAAAGAGTACTTTGCATAAGAAATAAAGACGAAAATTATAGATATGAGAAACACCTATAAAGAGATAAAAGACAGTGGCAATGAGATGCTGAGTCTCCTGGATTAACCCGCAGCAGACAATGATGACTTGAACTCAGATGGTAGCCATTGCTCTGGATATATTTCTTTATGATGTAGATTCTATCTGAAGTCTTAAGGAATTAACCTTCGCTTCATGTCAGCTTACATGAAATAATGGAAATAACACAAATCATATTGGCGTGTTTTCTGTGGTCTCTTAAGTTGAACTAGGTTGTCAGCTACACTTTAGGTTTTATGAAAGCCACAAATTTTATTTAAAAAAATTACCTATGTTAAGCTATATGCTAGTTGCCTGATGTTTTTATATGTGAGACTTTTGTTGTACATGGGGTTTGGAGGTTAGATTTTTCACATAACAATAAGAGATTCATTTGGCACTTTTGCAATATTGGCATGGCCATTTTGAACTAACTGGAAGAAGTTAAACTACCTATCTCTGAATCTGTATCTGTGCCATTTTTCACCTGAACCTTAATCTTTGTTAGGAAATGGATAAAAAATCCTGTTGGGGTTGTTTCAGTGTCTCGTATATCCCTGGGGAAATTCCAGCTATAGAGAAGGACTTTGCTGATGTTACATTGCTGATGCAAAATTAGGGCACAATTTTGCTGATTTTAAAGCAGAGAAATATGTTACCAATTATGACCTCTAAACGTTAGCTCTATTCTCCTGAAAGCATCCATATGCGGAAATCTAAAAAAATAAAACACACAAGACATGATTAATCACCTTGCAGAGTTCGATGAAAAGCAGTTATGCAGCTCAACTGTGTACAATTGGAGGGAACAGGACAATATTTCAAGTGAAGATCCAAAGTTGATATTTATTACCTTGGACAGGCATTTTGCCTTTTGAGCTCTATGGAAACCTCCTCCCTTTCAGGCCAGGCTCAACCAGTGATGGTAAAAGATGTTGATTTATTGGAGGTGATGTAGAAGTATTTCCTTTAAAGGACAGCAGAAATTTGCTGTTCCCGCACTTCTTTGCAAGATATTTCTAAGGAACTCATTACCATATAATGTCCCCTTAGCCTGGAACCCAAGAAGATACAGATAGTGAAGTAGTTAGACTCTTTCTCAGATGAGATACCCAGTCATTTCCACTAACAGTGTTGACATTCATTTAGGTGGAGAAGGTCTAGGAAACAGCCATTGCTGCCCCAGTATGAACAAATGCTCTTTGTACAACAAAAACGGTATCCTTAAAGGGTAATTGTTGAATAAGGCTCAAATACAAGAAATAGCTGCACAGAGATGGTTTTACATAAAGAATGAGCCACCCCGTAACTTCATCACAGAAAACCGTCAAGCAGAGGAGGAACATTCACCCCTGCACTGTTGAATAATACTAAGGGCGAGAAGCCTGCTCAAATGACTAGGGGTTTCCTTCAGACTCTTCCATGCTAGAAAAAGTCTCTGGGACTTCGGGACCATTAACTTGTAGTTGTCCTGTACGTAAAGTAAGCCGACTGTTGTAGAAGCAGATCCTAACGCAGCGATTTCTGTATTTTGTCACTAGTTGAGAGGGTGCCTCAAATTCGGGTAAGAAAAACATTTCAGGACTGGAAAATCATGAATAAGGATGTGTCTCAGCTGAGTTTAGTTCCCCGTGGGGGCTTTCTGGAATACAATTTGTTCTAGAGTTCCCCCTCTTTGAGCAGAAAGCAGGTAGCCAGAAGCAGTTGGATGTGGTTGGGTAAGCGCCGAGGTGGGTGTGCAGGTCTGCTCATGGCATCAACAAGAAGATTCCCCTATGCATTAGATACAGAAAATAGGGGGAGTAGCCAGAAAGAAGCACACTATTGACAGCGACACATATTGATTGACCCGTGTGCTTGAAATCCCAGGAACACAGAGCTAGAGATCTCTCACACAGCTGAAGGGGTGCAAAGGCATCACAGCCCTTCTGCTCATGGATGTCCCAAGTGCTGACCCGTAGTCAACAGGAAAAAAGCCATGCTGCATTAGGATTGACACAGAGAAATCTAGGACTGGCCACTTTGATGGTATCATTTTTTCAGTCACTAAGGTGTACTTATAAATAACCTGCTTTTGGTTTAGTTACTATCCTTTGACATTTAGAGCATCGATCATACCATAAGGTAGGTGACTGTGGACCCAAGCACACACAAGTAAGTAGTTTGTGAATGATAAAGGTGTTTCTGAAGTCTCCTGTTTTGGGATTTAAGATATTCATGTATCTCATTTGACCCACAGGAAGGCTGGCAGGAAAGAGGGACTTTGTAGTTTGTTTCTGTTGAACAAATGGTGGATTGTAAGGTGGAGGAGCAAACTGCCTACCACACTGTGTCTCTCGCGGTGCCCTTTGTAATTGCTGGCCTCTAGCATGGCCGCGACAGGTGACTGCCGTCTCCAGCGGTTATCTTCGGATTGTTTTGTGGGTGGTTCTAGTGTAGTCCATCAAATATGAAAAGCTGCTTTAGATGTTTCAATGTTATCTAAAAAAAAAATCCCTGTTTTCTTTTCAGTACCATAATACTACCTTTGACTGGGCCTATTTGTCAAAGAAGGAGTGTTTGAAGTATGGCGGAAAACTCGTAGGAAACAACTGTGATTTTGTTCCGGATATCACCCTCATGTCCTTCATCCTCTTCCTGGGCACTTACACCTCTTCGATGGCTATGAAAAAATTCAAAACTAGTCGTTACTTTCCAACAACGGTAAGTCCCTGGGGTTTAAATACTTTTTGTTGGGTTTGGCCTGTCTCACCTCTAATGCACTTTTATAGAGTGCAAAAGCTACCTGCAGTTCACCTTGTCCAATATTACTTTGTACATTTAAATGATGCATTCTGGTCTTTGTTCACGTGAATGCACATTTAACGTAGTTGTAGTCCTGCTTCAAGAAACCTTCCCAAGATTTGCTTTCAGAATTCCCTTGTGAGTTCTGGCTGTAGTGTTTGTTAGTGTGGTGGATTGGAGCAATTTGACGTGCTCCCTCTCCAAATATATGGCTGAGGAAAGGACACTTTAAACCCACAGTGTTTAAATACAGAAGCAAAACCTTTTCATGTCAATCAGGAATTTTAATGGTGTAGAATTTCTCAATCATTGACTATACATGTATAGAAATTCATAGAAATTCTCAAACATTGACTAGACATTAATACTTGAATGTAATCTTTGGGCCTAAACCAAAACAATGTTGTGCACTAGGAATGGTGTGGCTATTTGTGTGAAATTTTCCTTCCCATAATACTCTGTAGTACCTAGAATGTATATGGTTTGCGTACACTTCCTTGGCCCTGCTAGTGTGCTGACATAAACTTAAATTCAAAGATGCAGTTCTTTGAGAGACTAGACCAAAATTTTCAAAGCTAGGAAATGATATTTCCAAGCTACTGTTTTGCTTTATAGTTCAGTTTGTAGTGTTTAAGAGGTCAAGATTTCCAGATAATCTGCATTAAGCATGATCTATATCAGTGGCCTGTTCCCTCATGAAACTGCTTCATTGTGGTTTGTCTAGAACTTCAGTAGACAGAAACTTCTTTCTAATCCCTAGAAAATGAAATTTAATATATTCACTTTCACCTTGGAAGCTGTGGACCTTCTCACTTCTTCTTACAAAATAGAGACTATAGTTGATGAGATGTCTAAAAGTAGATGCCTAAGTAATAAAAATGTTCCAGAAAGAGAAATGGGGAAAGTGTTTAATTCAATCTCTTTAAAATAGACTTTATTTACTGGAGTTTAGCAGGCTCAGAGCTGTTCTTTGTTTAGTACACAGTGTGATAACAGACCTACACACACACACACACACACACACACACACACACACACACAAACCAAGTTACCTAGAACCTGGCTCTGAAGGTGGTCCTCCTCTTTACCACTTTCTGCTGTTTCAGGCTTTCTTTTTTCACTTGCGCAGGTTAGGGCCATTCCTGAATGCATTTGACCTTGTGGTCACAGCACATACCCAGGATGTACTGAACCCCATTGCTTCTGCAGTGGATGAGTTTTATATAGAATAGATTCCTGGGTAGAAGGTTTAAGGACAATTTTTTCTGGATTGTGGTTTTTGCTTTGTTGATACCAGTTCATGGGATCTTGGGCTTTGTTTGTTTTTGTTGCATTTTTTACAGATCATTACTTCTTGTCAAAGTCTAATGTGTTTTGAGCATAGTCAGTAGAACTGTGGAAAATTTGCAAAGCTCTTATATGTTGCAGTTTGTAAAACAAACCCATGCTGAACCTCAGATGGAAGCCAACTATCTTTTCTACTCTTTATTTTCATGGGCAAATAACAACTATATGCATCTATGGAACACAATGTGATATATTAGCATATGTTTATGTTGTAGAATGATTCCATTAAGCTTCTTAATGTATCTGTAATTTCACATGGTTAAATCATTTCTGCAATGAAAACAAAATCTCCTCTTGGCAAATTTGAAATATACAGCATCATACATGAGTTGTAATCACCATTTTATGTGTGATCTCAAAATCCTACTCCTTCTTTGTAACGGGACTTTGTGGGCTTTGACCAGTGTCTCCTCTTTGCCCTCTCTCCCTGCTGTCTTGGTCTATGGGCCTCACTTTCTGAGTTTCCACACGTAAGTGAAATCAGGAAGTATTTGTCTTCTGCATCTGGCTTCTTTTACTCCAGTTTCCCTTGTTTTGCTTCAAATGGTAGAATTTGCTTCTTTTAAAATGCCAAATAGTATTCCAGTTACATGTATAATTATATAATAACATTGAAAATGAAAATTATATGCATATACTAGATTTCATTCCTTCATCTGCCGCTGACGCGTAGGATGATGCTACAGATTGGCTCTTGTGAACGGAGCTGTGATACAGGGAAGCACACACAGGCTGTAGCACACTCATTTTCTTTCATTATCAGTTGAATAAACAGAGTGCTGGATCTTATGACTGTTCTCTTAATTCATTAGGGGAACCATCTCCCATTATCTGTAACAGCTAAACTAAGTTACATTCCCAATCATAGGATGCAAGGGGTCCCTTTTCTCCAAATCTGTGTTAAACATGTTATCTCTTGTTTTCTTAATAATAGTGATCTTTGACATAGTTGAGTTCACACTCATTATAGATTGAATTTGCATTTCTTGGGCAATTCTATCATTTAGCCTTTTTCACAGATCTCTTGGCCTATACGCCCTTTAAGGTTTGACTTTTAAGTGTGCTGTCCATTGAAAATGGGCTGTATGTGTTTTGTGCCTGAGTTCCATACAGATTCTTGGCCTTACCCTCTTGGCAGGCGAATGGTTGGTGACTATGTTTACAGCCTTGGCACTTGCCTTGTTGCTCTGCTAATCGCTTCCCTTGCTGAGGAGAAGCATTTTAATTTGACACAGTCTGATTTGTCAGTAAAACCTTTTTCCTATGGTTTTATTTTATTTTTTTTGGATGGAGTCAACTCTTGCAATAAAATTAAGTACTATGTTAGTTTTTCTCTTTGAGAATCTTTGTCATGTTCACCATGAACACCTTTTGTTCTGTTTTCTTCTAAAGTCTTTATGGTTTCAGTCCATCCAGTTAAGGAATCAATTTTGAGTTGACTATTAAATGTGTGAGGTAATGATCTGCTTTTCTTCTTCTGCATGTGAATATCCAGTTTTCCTACCACTGATTATTGAGGAGGTTTATTTTCGCTCCAATGTATATTCTTGCCACCTTTCTTGAAAATCAACTGACTCTTGATGAATGCTCTTATTTCAGGGATCTGACTGTTCTACTTGCCTATATGCTATTCTATTACATTATAGAATTAATAGATATATAGTAATATAATTTCCATACATATATTAAATTATATGCACACATAACTCTATCTCTGTCCATCAGTCAGTCTGTCCATCCATCCGTCCATCCTTCTGTCTATCTCTATGTAGCTTAATTGGAAGCCAAATATTGTGATGGCTAGAGCTGCATTCTTCTTTACTCAACATTACTTTGGCTATTTGGGATGCTATGCATGTCTATGCAGATTTTAGAATTTTTTTATTCCTCTGAAAAATTGTCATTGGAAATTTTATAGGCATTGTATTAGATTTCTTTGAGTACTGTGGGCATTTTAACATTTATTCTTCTAGTCCATGAATATGATCTCTTTTCATTTATTTGTGCCTTTATCACTTTTTTCATTAATTTTTTTGTACTTTATAGTTTTAAAAGTATATATAATTCATCTTAGTTAAATTTATGACTCAGTATTTTATTATTTTGTAGCTATTATAAATGGGATTGTTTTCCCCTTATGATTTTAATTTTTTGAGAATTTCATACTTGGGTACATTGTATTTAAGTCATTTTCATACCTTCCTCTTCCTTTCCAACTCAATCTGTGTCTTCCCCCAACAATCCCCTCTTGAATGCATGACCTAGTCAATAATTATTGTTGTGATTTGCATATAAACATACATAACGTACTGTCACAATACCTACAGAACACAAATAGTCTTTCCTATATGTACACGTGTTCAGGACTGTCCATTTATGATTGTGTAACCTGTTGGAGAGCTCAGCTCTGCAGAAACTGATCCTTTCCACTTCAACAGCCATTGTCTAGCTCTAGACCTTTGTGTAAGGGTGAAAACTTGTGAACTTGATTTTGTTTTGGGGGAGTTTGTAATAGTGTTTAGAAACACAATTGGTTTTGTATGTTGATTTTATATCCTTAATTTTACTGAATTTACTCAGTTCCAGTTTTTTATTTTGGTGGCATTTCTAGGGTTTCCTGTCAATAAAGGCACATTGTCTATATTTTAACTTCCTTTCGTATGTGGAGGCCTTTTGGTTCTGGTGTGGACTGGAACTTACTCAGCCTGTAGTCTGGGAATACAGATGCTGGCCTGGTGCTGAGTGGGCCTAGAGGCCAAGACATCCTAGGGGCTGAGCCCATTGCCTCTGATTGGTCTTGGGGAAGTTTGTACCCTAAGGCTCTGAGGCTAGTCTGGTATGGGATGGAAAAGAGACAGACTTGTGGGGAAATTATAGAACCCTAGCTTCTGAGTTGACTAAGTCTGTGCAATCCTCTGCACCCACCTAGAGGCTGAGGCAGTGGGAGCTCGTCTGGACCTCACACTGATTTCCTTGCGCATGTTTAGCGTTTGTATCTGTGGGCTCACTCCCTAGCCTGTCTCTCAGGAGAGGGCAACTGTTTCTAAGTTGGTTTGCCTGGCCTTGGAGAGGGGGTGATGTGTGTAGCATGTGGTTTTCTTAGCCTCTTCTTTGTATCTTACCGTACCTGTAGTCTACACAGATGAGCTGTAGAACTGCTCACCTGGCTTCCTTAGGCCTGGCGACATTATTTCTAGGGTAGATAATTGGTCAATCTGGTATTTCTAGGAGGAAGAGCATCAGACAGTCCTGTTCCACCATCTTGCTAACTTGCCTCACAGCCCACTAGTGATTATCTTAACTGTACTTATTAACGTCACTTTTATTTTGAAATAGTAGCTCCCAAATTCAGACGTTGAAAGCTTTTACTACATAAGCCCAATTTTTAATAAGTTAATTTTTTGCTCTTGATCAATGCCACCAAGAAAGTAGGAAAATTGAGAAAACAGAAAAGTGATGGCGTGGTAGCTGGGATTTCTACTGAGATGGTTTTCAGCTGTTACGTTGTCTTTGCTTACATGCCTCTTATACAACACATGTAGGTAATAGCACAACCATACCGTGTACATATTCAGAAATGAATACTAACAGTGTTTGTCTCTCACGTGTTTACCTGTGCTTAACTCAAGCTGTCACACCTGCTGGGTGTGTCTAGATGGGTGGCTCTGTGGGTAGAAATGGTCAAATGTCTAGATTGCTTGCCTGTTAGCAATGAAAACTTGCATGCTTAATACAAGATCATTGTTTCATTCCTATATGCTTGGATGACTTGTTAGTTTTGTGAACTGAAAATTGTTAAAATGTTATTTTGTCGTTTATGTCAACTTTATACTAGGAACTCGGTATTTGCTGGCTTGTGGAAGTCACTTAAATAGCGATAAATGCTATATTTTGTATGAAGAGTATACATATAGGAATCCAGAAGATTCTCATTCCTAACTCTCTCATTAGCTAACAGTGTGCCCTCTGAGGCCTAACTGCAGACTTGGTTACCTCATCTACCCTGGGAGAGCTCAGCTAGACAATCATTCATGTTGTTTTAAGTACTAGTATTTTTGTATTTTTAAGTGGAGATTTGAGGCTCCATCTCCTAAATGAAATAAATTCTCTATATCCTACAAGTTCTTATAGCAATGATCACAATCTTGCAGGCTTCTACACATTGATAGTTAGCTCATTGTTCAGGTCAGCTTTCTCTTGCAGATGCTGTGAGTCTCCCAAGCATCATACTGCTAATTCAGAATGTGGTTTGCTTTATTTCCACAATTTGGGCTTACTTTCTTCCTATATTTCTCAACTGGTCACAAAACCTATCTATCTATCTATCTATCTATCTATCTATCTATCTATCTATCTATCTATCTCTCTATCTATCTATCTATCTAATCTATCTATCTACCTATTTCTACTGTCTCTCTGCTCTCCCTACCTCTCCCTCTCTCCATTTCTCGTCTATCCATCTCTTTCTGTTTCTTCATATACCTCTATTGACAAGACCCAGATGGAAAGGAACTAACTCATTGTACAGAGGGGGTAGATAATGGAGCAGTGCAACAAACTAAGATACATATTCTATGCTATGTAAAAGAGCTTTCCTTTCTCATATCAAACTGGTTATAGGTTGTTTGGTTGTTCTACCATGGTCCTTTCCCTTTACACCAACACTTAGATTTCCCTCAGTGTGATCTTCATTGCCTTTGACTAGAGTAGGGCTAGTGACTCTCTCCCCTTCTGTATCTTATGGAGCAAATAGCAGTGCATCAGTATAAGTCCTTTCGATGAAACAGATCAGTTAGGCTGATTACACAATTCATACCTCAGGCCTGCTACAGAGCCCTGACACTTGATGGAACATGGCTAGAACGCCAGAATTCTACTGGTGCCTAATGCTCCCCCATTCTTTTCAAAGAGGCACATCAACCCTCCGTCCTGTAACTGTGGCTGGTCTATTAGATCAGCTTCAAAGTCAGAGTCGTTTAGCATCAAACTTCTAGGAGGACCATCACAGCATAATGTGTGATTGTCTGTGGCAGATGGCTCAAGGCATTCACATGAATGCTCTCCCAGAGTCCCACGGCTGTGAGTGATTGCCTGCATGGAACAATGTGGCTGCTATTCGTCCATACTTGGCACCGAAGGGGAGTGGGCTTAAAGGACAGCAGGATCGGACCTTGGCAGGAAAAGTTAGAACACTATGATTTAGGCAAAATTCTTGGTCCTGTGGTGTGGTTGCAGTCCATGCGGCTGTCTCACTTACGCAGTAGGCACAAGAATACCTCCTTTCAGGAATCACTTTCTCATCCCACACCCCTAGAAGACGAAGTTTCTAATCTAAACCTGAAGTAATCATTAGCTATTTTTACATATACATCCCAGTTATAGAAATTATCATCCCTAGACTCTGGCTAATACCAACAGCTGAACTACCTTTCACCTTTTATTTAGGTGGTGTAAACTCTTCATTGGTGTTCTTTCCTGGACAAACTACTACTAAGCTAACATGAATTAGCGTCTTCATCCCATATAGAGCAAAAAGATGGCTGTTCTCATGTGTGCTTCATGTTATATGAGGTGAAGGAGAGAAACATGAGTAATTCAGGAGCCTGACACATAGTAGGCACTTAATATATGTGATTGTTAAATAAGTTGAATTTTTGTGCTTTTAAATAAGAATGACTTTATGTCATTTATTTCCATTCATACTGAAGATCTCCTGAGAAATCACATTTTAGCATTATTTTATGGCCCATGCTAATGGCTGGTTTTGAAGAAGTGGCATTAGGAATTAAAACAAAGCATAGTATTCCAGAATTTAAATGAAAACATAATGAGCATTCTGGCTAGGCAATCCATCTTGTTTTTATGTGCATAAACCACAGAAAATCTAGGATTCCATGAGAAGTTATGATTTTGAAGCCATGACTCTTTGTTGACAGTTTGGCTGTCACTGTTCCATTAAAATTGGCTGTGAGCAGAGGCAAGAGGTGTTTATTTTGTATACAATTCCTTCTAAGAGGTGGGTGACATTCCGCTTCTATTTTCTTTGCCCTAGAAGTTCCTTGTTGAAAGGTAAAAACTGTCAAACCGAAACCACTCACATATTAAAAGTGAGTATGAAATAATAGGTGTATATTCTACGTCTCATTCTGCTGTTCGTAAAACTGGGTGACATTTGTATAGTTCAAAATATCAAGCCATATCCCATCATTGAAGTTCATTAAAAATATGATTTTTCTGTCACGGAACATATCAGATCTTTTCCCAGTTTTTTTGATATTATATAGCTGGGATAGTCATTTTGACAGTCAATTTTGCTTTTGTCTAGCTTTTTTTTTTTCCATGAAGAATGACAAAGGGATGTTTAGTTATAAATGCAGTTCAGCCTTTTATATATTCTACACTCACAGATACTTTAGCTATTACAGATACGTGACAAAAAAAAATCACAGCTAACTTAAATTGAGCCCCAATGAAAATAAAGCTCAGAGTGATGGTTGATTGCAGAGTTGCGAACAGGCTTCTCCTGATGGTACAGAGGCAGTCTCTAGATAGAAGAAGTCATCCCCTCTGACTGCACCGTCCTCCTAGTTCGAAGCACATTCAGCTAACTTGTCCATCATAGGAAAGTCAACAACATTTGGACATATGATATAAAACAGAAGTGTCTTGTTCCTGGGCTGTCTCGTTACTAATTAGTCATTTAAAACTTAATTCTTGTATTTTAATATAAATTCTGAAATTAATTTCCTTTATTGGACCTGAACCACTTTAGTATATTATTATACTAGTTTGAGTTACATCCAAGCAGACCTTAGGAAAAGAGTTGGGAATCTGGGGCAACTGGATTTTAGTGGATTTTAATGTGAGTGAGTCTAATCTCCCTGCATTTCTGAAAAACCACAGTCTTATGTTTCTTGAGAGTCTCTGAAACAAGAACTCAGCCTCCCACAGACCTTTGTCCACAGAAATCTGCCTTGCCCCTGCTCCAGCCGCTGTCCACAGGGTCTGCTCCTATTCCTGAAAGCGACACAGGCAAGCTGAGGTTTCCTTCCGTGCTGTGGACTTCCAATGTTGGAAGGATTCTTCCCACCGCTTCTCAGAGATGCTGAAAACAAAATCAGCGTGTCTGTTCTGATACGTGGCCTACGTCTTGACTCCTCTGCTTGCTTTTCCCTAGATCAGCCTAAGGAGTTTTTGGTTTTTTTGTTTTGTTTCAGTTTCAATCTCAAAGCATCGGATCCTAGTTTTTCCCGTGTAGTTTGGTTATTTGTTTCTGGCACGTGGTTACTTGGTGTCTTGTTGGAATGCCCAGTTTTGAGGCAGGATAGGAGGAGTGTTGTGTTAGTGGTTGCTAAATTCCGAGTCTCCTCGCTGGATCCCTTCTCTAGGCCTCCTTAGGAAAGTTCCACTGGCACGCTGTGAGCCCTGCCCTGAAAGATGACCCTGTCTACCTCCCATTTCCCCCAAGTCTCCCTGACTTGAAGCTTTATAGAATTAAAACCCTCCCATCTGAACCAGACTTTTATTGAATTTGGAATATAGCAGCAGGCATTATTGGATCAAAAATACAGTGAATTAAGATCACTACAATGAGTAATGTTAATGCTTTTTTCAAAACAAGCTTTATAGTACTGGCTACTAGAGAGATCAGATTTCAAATTGATCATGCCGTTTTGTGACTGTAACTGCCAAAGGGTACACATTTGTCTAGTATTTTTTTCTAGAATAAATGCTTTTTTACACTATTGTGTAGAACTTCCAAGCATTACTCTCACTAGAGGACTTGACATCATAGATTAATATTTACTGAGAGCCCACAGGGCGTCTGCTGCCGCTGCACTTGTCTCTCTGAAGCAGCTCCATCCATTGAGAGCGGCTCTGCAGGCTCCCAGCACCCACAGCCGCCCCAGTTAATTTAAGAGCAGCTGCGGTCCAGGCAAAGTGAAAACTGAATGTCCTCTGGGGCTTCCGAGGAACCAAATTTGTTTTTTTTTCCCTGTAAATTAACTAGCTTCTCGCTGTTGGTGTCTCTATGATTATGACTCCCTCAATAATTAATATGGTATCATCCTTTATAAAAAGTGCATTTATAATAGATTTATTAGGTTGTTTTTGCCTGAGAATAAAAGAACAGCATATGATTATTGGAATTTTCTTTCTCATCCACTTAATTTTTTCTTTAGTTTGGTAGTGTAAATATTTTATATGTTTACAGCATTCTAGATTAATTGAAACAATCTCTAATTCATTTAGCAGAGCATAGAAAATGTTTTTCAATTAATATTTTTCCAATAAAAATAGCAAAAATGTCAAAACTAGTCTTACTACACAAAGGTCATTATAGTTTTAATTTAGACATGCTCCTCTTTCTTAAGCTACTACAGCAGTACATATTGTAACATATCCATATACCGTGAAAAACAGTTTTTAAAAATACCAAAGTTTTGCTCTCTATAAGTTATCTTCATTTTTTTCTCTCAGATTGAGAAAACTTAAACTCTAAAAGATTTTGGAAGTTAGTCCAGAGACACTTAATACTGGTTTTGGATGGATGGATGTAAGTGTCCATCCAAACTAAATCTAAGGCCTCAGACTTCACAGGGTTGAACTTAAGCTCCTGTAAATATATATATATATACACGTATATATATATACGTATATATATACATATATATATGTCTTTCTCATGAAAACATTCACATGTTATTTTCAACCAGTAGTAGTGACTAGAGAATTATAAACTATGATTTTCTGATGTGTTGTCTTGCATAGATGCTGTTTTGAAAGAGAAAACAATGAAGGTAAAGAATATACTTTTCTTTTTCTAAATGTGTTTGGAAATATGAGAAGGGTCCAAAGAGATCAACTCTTACTGTCTTCAAACCCATCCTGACAATGCCTGTGCACAGAGCCTCATCTGATGGTCGTCTAGTTGTCTTGACATCTTTTGGATGCTTTATGATTCTTAGTTTCACCCATATTAGTACTGGGTAACTCCTGTGTATCCTGCTAACGTACCACTCCACTTACCTTCCCACATTCGAATATTTAGTATTGAATATAGAAGTGATCTGGGGAAAAGCAATGTCCTTGCCATAAATGTTAAAACTGGATCCTGTATCTTAGAAATTAATTTCCTAATCATACACATCCCTAGGAGTGATTTCTGAAGTTCCTCAACTAGATATTGTATGGCTTAAGAGGGAGGAAGGGTAATGCATATTAAAGTGCTCTACAGAATGTTATGGCTCTGCCAGAGATGTTTAGTGAGGTTTAGCAACATTCATAGGGTTGCTGTTTATTTTCTATAAATTTTAAGAGCTATAATTCTTACATTCATTAGAATTTGTCATTTCAGCAGCTTTTCCATCCATGTTATAATAGTGCCATATTTAACAAGATGGCCATTGTCCAGGAATTCTACCAAAATCAATATATGCACACAGATACATATTACTCTGATATATTTGTATGCATATTATATATATACATTATATACACATAATACTACATATATGTGTATATACATATTTATAGTATTTATTAGTTTCTTAGAGTTATCTAATTGCCTTACTCATTACCAAATTATCTTATTAAAAGTATCAAATCATCTTAAGAGTTTACCACAAACATGGTAGCTTAGAAAAACAAGACATTGGATCTAAGAGGCAGAACTGGAGGTTCAAATTAAAAGTGTGAACTTGGTCCCACTAGAATGAAAATCAAGGCACGAGACTGTGTCCCTCTGGAGGCCCTAGGGGACAATGCATTTCCTGCTTCTTTCTAAGCATTGCCTGCATTCATTGGTGCTTGGTCCCCTTCATTCACCCTCAAGGCCAGTAGTGATCTCTCAGACTTTTTCAGACCTGAACTTGCTATTTATCTAGACTTGCCCCAAATTCATGGTAATCCATGACAGAGGTACTGAAGGCAGACAGAGGTGAAGCACAGAAACCGTGTAAGATGCTAAAGTAGTAAGTCAGGGGAGGTAGCATAACACGGTCCCAGGTGTGAGTTCAAGGAAATTGTTAATGGGTTGAGAGGTATTTATTTTATCCTGAACAATAGGGTACATCAAGCTTCCATCTGTTAAGATGGAGAATATTATAAAAGAAGGCATCAGTGGTCAGGCAGGCTGGGCTTGAGAGGATGAACTATGTATGGGAGGTTAAGCGTTTAATTTTTGACATAATTTTGAGATAGCTCTAACAAGTACTTCCAAGTGGCAGTATGAGATGGAAAGATGGTTCTGGACTAAGGAAATCTGTTTTTCAATATGTGATTGAAGAAAATCATTATGGCAAAGAGTCTGATTAGAAGGACGGAGCATGAAGAGATGGAAGGAATTGAGAAGAACCCAGCAAACAAACCTGGATTTAACCAGTAGAGTAGACTGGGAAGTCTACTAAACTCCATTTCCTAAATGCCTGCAGGGTATTGTAGCATCCCTAGATCAAACCACGATAGCTGTGAAAACTGACCTTGGTTGTCCGGGCTGTTACCCTGTGAGTACTCTGCTCTTGGAAGGAGCTCCAAATCACTTAGAAGTCTGTGTTTGCTTTCTGCCCATGTAGTGCTGGCTTTATGCCACTGAAAGAGATACTTCTGAGAATAAATATTAATGTCATGTTTAAAGGGTGATGCATTTATATAGCATCTGTATGAAAGATGAAAATCAAAACAGAGCAAGAAATAGAGTAGCTTGCTAAGCCACACAAAAGGACAGTTTTAGGAGATTTGGCTATTTTATATTCTTTTGAATGTTTTCAGAGATAGCAAATTGTTTTTCCTTTGACTATGGATTTAACTTTTTACATTATCCAAAGTCATTTGTATGTTGTGTAGAGTGAAATTGGTAAATCAATATTACATTCTGGCTGGTAATTTGGTGTTATGTCCCCAAAGCCTTACATTTTTATTTGCACATTGACAGAGCAATTCTGCCCGTAGTAATTTGTTCCAAGTAAATAGCACCAGGTGTTTGCAAATATTTCTTTATAATACTGTTCATTGTAGAGAAGTTGGGAGCAATCTAAACAGTAGGATATTGGAAAAAATGACTTTCGTTCTCCATTCAGCATAATACTCTGACATCATTAATGTCTCTGTTTTGGAAAATATCAAATGATATGGGAAAAACTGTCCAAGGGGCACATAGAATGTGAGCTGAGGATGATAGTATGCCCCTGTAATCTTAGCACTTGGGAGATGGGGCAGGGAAATCATGTCTTGAGGCAAACCTGGAATGGCATAGTGACACCTTCTCTCAAAAAAAAACCCCAAAACATTGGAATATCAAAGATTATATGTTCACATACTTTTGAATAGACTTCTATACAGTATAAAGATATGTTTTCATATATTTCAGATATTAGAATATATTTCTGTATAAAGGAATTGGGAAACACTATTTTTTATTCTTCCTAAATACTCTACAAAGACTACATATCACTTTTTGAAGTGGGAAATTTTTTTTTCAAAATTTAAATAAGGAAGAGCCATGGATATTTGAGACAAATGTCTGATAGTTAATATGTATAATCCAACAAACATCTATCCACTTTAATCATAAAATGATAAAAAGAATTTTAAAATGATCTGGAAAAATAGCAACACCATTGAAATAATTATATAATTTCCCAAGAGAATAGCTGGGAGACAATACTGATTTGGATTAGAAATTATAGGAATTTTTTTTATGTGGGTAGAGGCATATTTTACACTGAGTTATTTAGCCCAGTGCGGTAGTGCATACCTTTAATTCTAGCTCTAGGAAGGCAGAGGCAGGTGAATCTCAGTAAGTTTGAGGCCACCTTGGTCTATAGAGTAAGTTCCAGGACAGTCAGGGCTATGAAGATATTTGTCTCAAAAAAAGGAAGAAAGAAAAAAAGAAAGAAGAAAGATGAGGTGTGATCTCTATAGCAAAGTGATCATTTTTGTAGGGAGATCACTAGTTAGTCCCCAACTGCTTAGCCCTGAAATAATCACACAGAGACTGTATTAATTAAATCACTGCTTGGCCCATTAGCTCCAGCACTTTCTTGGCTAACTCTTATATTAATTTAACCCATTTCTATTCATCTGTATGTCACCACGTGGCTGTGGCTTACCAGAGGCTCCATGGCTTCTCTCTAACTCTGCCTTCCTCCTCCCATGCTATAGGCCAAACCAGTTTTTTTTTATTGATTAACCAATAAAAGCAACACATAGACAGAAGGACCTCCTACACCAGATCATAGTTTCATAGTTTAACAAGTTTTAGAAAATATTGTATATCTCATATTTAAAATATAGTTGAAAATAATATCTTACATAGATGAAGACCTTAAGTAGTTTCTAAGTATTTTTGAGGGGATGTTCTCTCATGGTAGTTTCTGTATTGTGCCCTGATGTCTCCTGAGTATAAAGACCCGTATTGCCCATACTTTTTTTGAGCCTGATAGAGGAAGAGTTTCTTCTGCCATGGTTCAGGGATACAATTGCCCACAATTGGGAAGGCATGATTGCTGGGTTATTTATGTCTCTGGCTGCAGGACCATGCAATTGTGCCTTCCCAAATGGTGACTAACCAGAATCGGGACCAAGTTATCACCTCCACAGGTTTTTCACGGAGTTCCACCCCTGTTGGACAGGCCTCACATCTTCCCAGACAGTACTATCAGCTGGGAACCAGGTGAAAAATACATTAACCTATGAGAGACATTTGAGTTCCAGAGCATAGCAAGGGCCAAGTTAGAAACTCCACAAGTAAACTCAGTGATGACATCCAGTTTGCCATGCTGGGTTGGTGGGGTAGTCAACTTCCAAAAGACCCAGGATACTGTCCCTCTTCTGCCAGGTGCCAGTAGTGACCGCAGTGTGGCAGGCTCTCACAGATGGACATGGAGATCCTATGGGAACTTGGACCATAGAATTGCAGAGTAATTTCATTCGCATCCCTTCTCTATTACAAAAAAAGGAGTAAACTGTTTTAAAATAACCATTCCCATCTCTTTGAATGATGCATAGATATTTGAGTTGTTTGGTTAGATTATTGTAGGAGGGGTTTGGGGAAATAATAAATATTAGTAAGAACTACTGGACTTGAGTGAACTCTGGACTTATGTTTTTAGGGATTTGTGGCCTCCTGAACAAAGAGGTGATTGTAACATCCTATCATATTACTGAAATTGCTTCCTAGTACCAACCTAGGACCAGACTATCCCAAACTGCTGTTGTCAACACTACTTGCATAAAGCTGAACTGATGAGTTTTATCCAGTATTGAGGCCCTGGGAAACACCAAATCCTAGGTATTTGCAGTCAGAGTAGTTTCTGTAACAGTCCCATATGATTTCTGGATTTTGAATTCTTTGTTTCTTAGAATTAAAGATCCATCTCAGAGACTTCTTGGCAGTAGATAATCTAATTATTTGAGTGTCTTTGGAGTCAAGAAGCCTTGTAGAAGATAAAATAATAATAATTTATTCAGAGATTATGTTGAGTTCTCTCATGGTATATCATATTTAGTTCTGATAAAGAAAACCAGTGTGAAGTTGGTAGTATTATTCTGACTCCCTTTTGCAGATGATGCAATTAAAACCAATAAGGCTGTGTATTTTATATTGTGAATAATGATACTGAGAGTCCCATCCATCTTGTCTACCTATAGCAACTGTGATCATAACTCTTAACCTATGTTTCCCTTATTTGATTTCTGTCACCAACCTGCTCTTGACATTATTGTGTGTAATTGAGGTGAACTCATACCTAATAGCAAGTATTTTTCTTTCATGGTGTGTACTTCTTGAGCAAAAGCTAGCAGCATCTGATGAAGAATTCCCAGCCAGAAGAAGCATCTTTGGTCCCACTGCTAGTTAGTTCCATAACCCCCTGATTCCTGATAAAGAACTAAGCCCTGAGCTCCTTCGAACATGCTGCATTGTCATGTAATTTCCATTCCTTACTTCAGCCCCTGTTGAACACACAGAGATCCTTACTTCAGCTCTTACTGAACACATGGAGACAGTTTCAATTCCTGGAGCCCATGGTCTTGAGAATCATGTGCTTCCTCAGTTCATCTGTGTCATGCAGCAGCATCAGAAAAATGGACCATTTGCCTTGTTCAACTTGATGTTGAAGTCAACCCTAATTCTACATAGGAGCAAGCTTTGTTGGCTATAACATGGCTTGGGGATTCAAGAAGACATGGATTATGTCTGTTTTACTCACTAAGATGTTCTTATCACCAAGTAAAATATTAAGAACCGAGTAATTCTAAATGAACAATTAATGAGACATGTAACTGTGTGATTGCCCATGAGAAACTCAGTTGTCTGTTCTAGTTAAGCTGTTAGGCCCCTAGTAGTGCCTCTAGTAACTACAGAGATACCCTAGTACAACCAAAGGGTCCTGTGCTCCTCTTAATGACTTATAAGTAGTCATTTTGCACCTCTTCATGGAAAAGCATGGGGTTTAATGCTCAGTCCTTGTACTGGCTAGAGGAGACACTTAGGACATTGGATGACCAAATAATGGTGATCACACTTTTGCAATTGTTGACAGAGGTTTCTGTCCCGCCTGGTCATGCAGCCATTCTGTCCCAAAGAAACACACAGAGGTCTACATTAAATATAAACTGGTTTGCCTAGTAGCTCAGGCTTCTTATAAACCTTTATAACTTATATTAGCCCATAATTCTTGTCTGTGTTAGCCACGTGGCTTGGTACCTTTCTCAGCAATGCAGTCATATCTTGCTTCCTCTGTATCTGGGTGATGGCTGCAGACTGACCTTTCCTCTTAGCAGAATTCTCCTCTTCTCGTCTCCCCACCTCTACTTCCTGCATGGTCACCCTGCCTATAGTTCTTGCCTAGCTACTGGCCAATCAACGTTTTATTAAACAAGTACAAGAAACAAATCTTTACACGGTAAAACCATTGTCCACAGCAAGCAGTGAAGACATTTCTCACATCAAGGAATGTTCCAGCACTAGTCCAAAAAAAGATGCTTTCTTAGACAAAGCCTATGCAGCCTTCAGTTCCTATATACCATCTCTGGACTTTACTGTGAATTGTAATAACTGATTGTGATCATGAGTTAGAACTTGTAATCTCCTGATAGATTTGTACCATTCTCAGGTTACTTAATGGGATTTCTGTTTGTGGTGGTTTGAATAATAGTGTACCCATAGGTTCATATATTTGAATACTTAGTCACAAGGAAATGGAACTATTTAAAAGGAGTCTAAGGACTAGGAGGTATGGCCTTGTTGTTATTGGAGGAAGCATGTAACTGAAGGTGGGCTTTGAGGTTTCAAAAGCCCATGCCAGGCCCAGTCTCTTTATTCCTGCCTACAAATCAGCATCTAGCTCTCTCAGATCCTTCTCTATAACCACGCTTGCCTGTGTGCTATGGTGATGATAATGGACTAGGCTCTGAAACTATAAGCAAACCCCAAGTAAATGCCTTCTTTTACAATAGTTGCCTTCATCATGGTGTCTCTTCTCAGCAATAGAACTGACTAAGACACTATTGTTTTATTTATTACTTATATCACTGCTTTCCAGATAAACTGAGTTCTAGTTCATTGTGGAATATTTGCATAGATTTTATTCTTATACAAATGTCTCTCATGCTGCACGTAGGACAAAGGATATATCCTGATTGAGTGATATCTTCTATGTCTGGCCATTGGATAATTTGTTGACAAATTGTTAGTAAATATCAAATTCTTTTTCCCTTCAAACATATGAACTGCCATGTTTATCTAGTACTAAGTAATTCTTTGTTTTTTTTTTTTTATTTTTCCAGGCAAGAAAACTGATCAGTGATTTTGCCATTATCTTGTCTATTCTCATATTCTGTGTAATAGATGCCCTAGTAGGTGTGGACACTCCAAAACTAATTGTGCCAAGCGAGTTCAAGGTAAGTGAATGTCTCT
The DNA here is from genome assembly GCF_037038515.1 of Microtus pennsylvanicus. Classification (NCBI taxonomy): domain Eukaryota; kingdom Metazoa; phylum Chordata; class Mammalia; order Rodentia; family Cricetidae; genus Microtus; species Microtus pennsylvanicus. The sequence continues at coordinate 15,963,622 of NC_134590.1, read as the reverse complement.
CTTTTGCTTCTTCCTCAAACCCTTTGGCTTTTTTCTTTTCCCCTAATGTAGTTTATTGTGAATTGACTTCAGTTAGTTTTGCATAATTAGCCTTTTTCCCTTCAGAGTAATCCTTTTTAGGCTCATTTATAGTTAGTCTAGTTTCTTCACTAAAATTAAATGCCACAGTTAGGATCAAATTCAGACTTTGTTCATTACTGAATTTTATTTTAAAATAGCATATAGCATGAACTAATTCTGCCTTATATGTTTTAGAATATTTCAGATACTCTTTTAGAACCAATTGGCCTGATTCATATAGCAGTTCTGAGAAGTGCATACTTCTGTTTTATAAGCCACATGCTCACAAACACTAAGAAAAGCGACCATCACATCTTAAGTAGTGGGGGGAAGCTGTGAAGGTAGAATTCAAGCCTTCATGTTCTAACTTGAAGGTCTTTTCCTCCTACCTGCCTACCTGTCAGGAACACTTACAAAGTTTGTTACAAAGAGGACAGAAGAATTATGTATTTTCTGGATTTACTGTGTGTGTGTGTGTGTGTGTGTGTGTGTATACATACATGTTGTATATATGTGTATAATATATAAAATTTACATGTCAATTGTTCATAGTTATATTTCTATGTAGTTTTCCATTGCAAAATTATAACCTATTTTCTAGAACAATCCTTAGTCTGTTCTCCACCACTGATATAATAATGTCAAACATTATTAAGCTGATGGCAGTTTTATATAACTAGCTAATGAGAAAGGGATATGCACATGTACACACATACAAAACAGTAGAGAATATCTTTGGCATAATATCATATTCATTAGCAAACATAAATTCTAGTTAATATAATAAGTAATGCATTTACTCCAGTATTTTCTAAATGTTTGCTTGGAGCCAGACTCCATCCTGGGTGTTCAAAGTGCTTTAATAAGCAAGATGAAATGTCTTAATGTCTTGTCCTACAAGCTCACAATGTGTGGTACAGGTAGCGTGAAGGATGGGTTTTGTTTCGATGGTGGAGTTTTGAATAAGAGGAGAGGGAACATACATTCAGGGTTTGTGTTTATTCCTGTAAGCCTGGCACTCAGGAGACTGAGGCAGGAGAATTTCTGTAAGTTCAAGGCCAGTCTGTATTACGTAGGCAATTCCTGGCCAGCCTAGACTGTAGAATAAGACCCTGTGTCAAAGGGGGGGGGGGGAGAGAAAAGAAAGGAAGGAAGAAAGAAAAAGAAAGGAGAAACAAATTTATAAGTAGTGTTATATTTATATTTATATGCTTTTCTTAAAGTGGGAAAAAACAGAACTTTTTCTTTCTGTTAACAGGCATATATGATCTAATGAAAGTAGAAAAATGGCAATCTTTTTCTCATTTTCTGAAACAGTTCTGGGGATTTAATCACTTCTAGATAACTTTCACTTGTAAAATAAGAGTTCCAAATGTTTCAGTTAGTTCAGTTATACCATGTAAATAGTCTGATATATTATGAAACCAATTTTTGGCAAAAGTAGAAACAACTTCTGTTCAGTGCCAAAATTCAAACAGAATTTGTGGTGGCTTTGTAGTTTTATTACCTTTTCATAGGATATTACATTTGGGGTTTTCTTCTGTGTTTCTTAATGTTAGAATTTTGTGTTTTCCATCTGATGCCATATCTCAACTAGTTTAATGTATTTAAAATGTCAGCCTCTGCTTTCTCAATAGCCCAGCTTTTTCATTTTCTTTCCTTTAGCGATCGTCTCCAAAATAACACCTTTTGGGAAGATTTCTGTTAAATGATCTTTTCCTCCAGATTATAGCTGTTTCTACTTTTTAATATGTTGACCCTCCAAACCCTGAATATTTTTTAACCATGTAGCATATATGAACATTGTTCTGAAAAAGTTTCTCTTTGCTTTCAGCCAACAAGTCCTAACAGGGGCTGGTTTGTCCCGCCATTTGGAGGAAACCCCTGGTGGGTGTGCCTTGCCGCTGCTATCCCGGCTCTGTTAGTCACCATTCTGATTTTCATGGACCAGCAAATCACAGCTGTGATTGTGAACAGGAAAGAACATAAGCTCAAGGTAAGCGTCCGTGAAAATGGGGATCTCTGCCTTCTGCTGTTTTCTTCATTCTTGATAATATCTACTGATTCAAAACCAACTGGGCTTTATTGAGAGTTCTCATTATCGGAGAACTCATCAAAGATCCATTTGTTGACAAGGTCCTTGGTGCAGCAGCTCAGGACACACTCTCTTCAATATGAGGAATACATTTCAACTTGTATTTCTGTCACTATCGAAGAAAGGGTGTATGCAACAGTCGCCCCACTTCTGATTTGGGAGTGGTAACCACCTTCCTGAAGACGTGGTAATCAAAGATTTAATTAAGGCTCCTGCTCTCTGTTAAATAAACTCAGTATCTTTTTCCTTTCCAAGAACTTTATAGGGACTAGGAAGTGGGTAGCTAGGTAAATAGAGTGCTTATGTACATTGCAAGGCCCTAGGTTCCTTTCCCACTACTGTACACACTAAAAAGTTGATTGCCTCTGTTTGTGGGTCTAATGTGACGATTTGAAACATGTAGACGGTCTATAATGACCAGTTCAGATCAGAGTAGTTGATCTCTTTAATCACATAAATCTTAGTGCTGGAGAATGAGCAAAGATTTATTGTTAAAGATTTTTCAGATGTGCAGTTACAAGCTGTTGGTAAGTCTTCATACCCCGCTCCCTTTCCTTAAAAGATTCATCTTAGAATCTTAAAGATCATCTTAGAATCGGTAAAGATCATAAAGAATGGAGAAAAGTTTTTATTCTTATATTTTAAGTTTGCAAACATTAGTTGACTGACACTGTCATAGGCCCAAATAATGCTTCAGTGGTACAGGATATTTTTCAAGAGAGCTGCGTAAATTGTTACTATATTAGATAAATTTTATCCATATTTGATGATATTTTAGGTCACTGTAGGTCACAAATAATTTCAAAAATACCATGTGGGGGATGAGAGAGGAATAATAAAAGTAAAAAGGATTAAAATTTAATGGTTACTGACCATGAATCAGGTTATTTTCTAAGCACTTCATATTATATATTAACTCATTACCTTTTTGGAATCTTTTTAATATAAGAGAAACCTAAAAAGGTATTAGAATCATACCCAGAGGCAGGAAAGTACATTGCGCAGAATGAATTTAGCAAAGGATTGGCCGAAGGGAATATCCAGAGAGAATAAGAACATTTGAGTATAGAAACACACCAAGCAGATACATAAACCAGAAAGATGATAAACCATTTACTTAGAACTACAGATGAGGGTGAGGGAGAAGTAAATCTCATAACTCGTAAAACTTGGAATAGAAGAGAACTTCGGTAAAGAGGAGCTGTTTCCATTTTGAAGGTTTCAGGGGAAAGAAAGCAATGATGAACTCCACAGTATGTGAGTCATTCCTGAAGTGGTCTGGGAAGGTGGGGGTAAGGACTCTCAGTGAAAGCCTAGCCTGTGCAGTTGTTGACTTCCCTGGCACAGAGGGTCACCATGAGGAAATCTTCCTGCACAGTTGCTGAAGTCCTAAGGAAGATAGTGATAAGGGATGGAGCGATTTCCTGGTGTATTCAGAGAGGTGGAAGGGTAGAAGGAAGACTGGCCTGTATTTCAATGGAAGGAAAATACGGAAGCATGAGAATTACTAGTGAATTTTGAACTAATGCTGGAGGTCAGAAAGCAGAATTTTATAGAACGAAATCTTGAGGTGGTCACTGATATAAAATACTGCACTGATTCTGCATTATCAGTGGGGGAACAGTGCAATATTCAGTTGGAAACTCCCATTAACATAATTGTATATGTATTGTACACCATGAATAGATAAGGTGCCACATTTTCCATTTGAAGACTTGTTTAACTGCTAAGGTGTGTATGCCTTGCTTCCACAGCAGAACGGCAACCCATTTGTCAGGCTTTTAGTGAATGCTTTACAGTGTCCAATTCTGAGTCTCCTATCCTAATCTGTTAATTCTATAAGGAACACAGTGGAGGACAAGTCTTTCTTGCCATCTTGTTTTGATTTATATTTATATATGTGTGCCTGTGAGAGTGTATATCACATGTGTGTGAGTGCCTGTCGAGCTCAAAAGAGAGCACTGGATTCCCTAGAGTTGAAATTACAGGCAGTTTTGGGCCACTTGATAGGGTTCTGGGAAATGAACCTTGGGTCTGCTAGAAGAGGAGGATGAGAAGCTCTTAACCACTGAGCCATCTCTCCAGATCCTCAAAATTTGTTGTAAAATCTGAAAGTTCATTAAATTCTTCTCTGCCCAAGCAATTTATTTGTCAAAGGTTGGGGGCAGAAGCAAGGGGATGGCATGTTTCTTTATGTGGTTGTTTCCCATAGGGAACATTTAAAAATTATTAAAATATTGTTGTATGAAAAACTTTACAACTGAATTTTATAACAAGACTTTAAGTACGGTTGACTAGAAACAAGTGAAATATTTGTTTATTAGCTAGACTACTAATTTTTATTAATGTCCTTCCGACATGTTTGCAGATATATTAGCAGAGATCACATGTAAATACAGACAGGTTCTAATATCTGATACCCACTACGTACAATCATTTGATTAATAGCATTAATTTTTATAGTGTAAAATACATCACAGTTATCCTCAGCCATGCGGCAAGTTAGATGTCAGCCTTGACTTCAAAAGTCAAGTAAAGAATTTATTTTATTCTAGAGGAGCTTTTATTTGCTTTAGGGAGGCACTTGATCATGTTACTAATAGGAGAAAATAATTTTTGCTTATCCTTAGAAAAATCTATTTATTACTGTTGAACGTTTCAGACATATAAAAAGTAAATACAATGATAGAGTAGTCCCAGATATTCCTTTATTATCAACCTGTGGCCACTACTGTGTCACTTGGGCTCCATATTCTTCTCTGTATGATGCTTTAAAGGAAGTCTGGGCGGCTTGCTGCATTCCCATAAATAATATATGGTATGAATTTCCAAAGGGAAGATCTCTTCAGAACGTAGCTGTTTGTAAGGCTGAAAATACTAACAAAATCACTATCCTCTGAGTTTTCAGTAAATATTATTTCCAAAGGTTTTATAAAGATAGCAAACTAGAAGTTGTGTGTGGATGCATGGGCTCCTCATCGGTGTGAAGGCGCTCATGCAAGCCAGAGGGCAACCTTGGCTGCATTGTGCCCACCTTGTTTTTTGAGACAGGGCCTGTTGTTTGCCTAAACTCACCCAGCAAGGGTAGACTGGCTAGTTAACATGCCCCGGGATCAGCAGTCTGCCTCCACAATACTGAGCCTGAATTCCATCATGCCTTCTTCATGTGGGTTCTAGGAATTCAACTCAGGTCCTCATTTTTGTATGAGAAGCGTGTTGCCAGCCCAATATAATAAACTTTAACGATATAGATTATTTGTTTAAATCTGGATCCAAATGGCATTTGCACACTTGTCATTTTAAAACATTTATAAATTTTTAGTCTATAGATTTTCCCCCCTCTGATCCTCTGTTTTTCTTTCCTTTTAGTTTTTTTCAGAACAATAAGGTTGTTTGTTGCTCTTTCTATAACATCACTTTGTCATTGACAAACCATTGAACACCTTAGTGTGGCTTTTAATGCAACAACAGAAATGGACTGTTATTAGTTTTTATTCCATGGATTTCCTGGTTCTGTGGGGCAGTTCTTGCTGATGTCTCTCTTGGAATTGAAGCTAAATAGTATTGGGTGGTGTCACCCAATCTCAGTGGTGCTGGTTGTCCGTGGTTACTTCTTCACTCGTGTATGTGACTTATATGTTCAATGCATTGTTTTCCCATGAGTTGTCTGCTTCCTCTGTGTCCATTTTCCTCCATGCAGCATGCTCATGCACTATTGCACACTATACATATAGTCTTGCATACTACCCCACCGCATCGCTTCTTAGCCTCCAGGGCTTTTCTATAGGGTTTGAACTTCTCAGAGCATGGTATTTATACTTGTTCCATGGCAACTGATTTCCATGAGTTAAGACATGCAAGATAGAAAAAACAAACAAACAAACAAACAAAAACCAAACAAAAAAAAATTCCTGGTTATACCTGCAGCTGACAGCTTTGCTTCCTGACCTGACCATAATCAGTTAACTAAAGAAGTCACAGTCACTCCTATGGGGATGTAGAGGGAATCCATCTTTGAATGTAGAATGGTAAAGCCATGTTAAAAACAAAGACAGCAGCACATTACACGGGGGATATTTCCCAGCCATTTTTAGAAAATAAATTTTTAAAGATACCAATCTTTATTAGAGATGGCTTCCCCGCATAGGGTCATATACTGTGCGCTACGGTCTTCAGCATTTTCTTTCAATGGTCACTGGATTTGGAAACATGGCAAAGTATAGATTTGATATTATAAGTAAACTATTGGTGACATATATTACTTATCTGCATATCCATCCATCTCTCTGTCTGTGTCCACTCATCCCTTAGTACATGCACACAGATGCACATCCACAGGGAGGAAAGGGCGAGAGAGTAAAGCACCAACCACTTTAAACTGTTTTTAGCTTGGGCTTTTCCAGGCCACATAGGTAATGTGAATTCCAGTCACAAAGTCAACTGCAGGTTTATGCTTCAGAATGTCCTTGGAGATTCTTTTTCATTTGGCAGGATGCTCATTGGCAAGACGGAGAGAAGCCTGACTCCCCATTGACTTGTTTAGTATTGGGAGGGGCTGAGTGTTGGTTTAGTTTACGGTAAGGCTGAATATAGACTTGGACTAATGCATTTTTAATCTGAAAATATTGGAAACCAGCTTTAAATTTTAATCTGTCACCGGCAAAATTTGGCTGGGTACATTTGGAGATACACTTCTATTATATTAATGCTCATCACATTTTCTTATTGATAATTTAGAATTAAATGCATTTAGGATTGATATACTTTATAGGGATTTTATTTCCCTAGACCTTGTAGGAAACATTAGAAACTAGAGAATGTGTTTGCCTTTAAAATGAGATACGGGTATACAAAAAACGAGTTTCTGCCCCTTTTAGAATTGTTTACTTGAAACTGCTCTTTCTCGTGGTGATGGTAATGGTGTGGATGCCAGGCATTTGCCACAAATCCAACACCACCAGTTGACATTTCATCATGAATCAAAGGCTTTGCACTCTGGAAATGGTTTTGTTCTCATTCTGCTGGGCAGTGAGAGCTATGGAGTACCCAAATTGGAGATTCTGCCTGAAACTGTAAAAGACACTAAATGCTCTCACTACAGGCCCTGAACTCAATTCAGAAGAAAAACATGAGGCAGCGATAGCAGTGGGGTCACCGCAGTGTTGAGAGCCGCACACTTGGGGCGGCGTTTGCTTTGGTTCTGTGTCAAGAGACTCTGGCAGTCTGTCCCACTGAAATGACATCCACCTCTCCACTGTGCTGACCAACCCCACACTGAGCTGGCAACACCAAAACTCGTGGCTGTTTGGGGCCATTTTGGCTAGTTACACCCTTTGTCCTACCTGCAGAGTACTCAAAAGCAAATCGAGTTCATCACGGTCAGGCTGGAGCAGAGCCAGCTTCAGACTGCAAAACCAGAGAGATGTCTCCCACAATGGTGACTTCAAGAGCTGTTTGTCGGAGGCAGAAATCATTTAGAAACATTATCTGGAGAAAGATATCATATAATCCTGGCAGTCACTTTTCCTATAACATACTTTGTGGTGAAACCTTTTAAATATGATATTTTCATGGTTTGTTTTTAATTAAAAAAAAACAACTTCCAACCTTCACCTAGCTCTGTATTCTTTGTATCAGTCCTTGTTATCATAATCTTGAATTTAGCACTCTTATTTCAAGCTCAAATTTTGTAATAGTTCAGCCAGTGAAGCATCATAACCAACCTCCCTCGCTTCTTCAAACACATGATTTTTTTTGTTTTGTTTTTAAAGTGACATTCTTACACATTAGTCCTATGTCTAAAGAACCTCGGCCATCTAAACTTTCGCCTCTTGACTATCTGTTTCTCCCAGCCTGACATATAAAGAACCTTGTCAAACAATGGCAACCTAGATTTCAAGCACTTGGTTACAAGTGCCAGCCACTGCTCTGCTTAAATGGTTTGTGGTTTCTTGATTCTCACAGTTCTCCTGCTGCTGTGGGCTGGAAGATCAATTCCTCACTCCTCGGTCATCGCTGTTCATCAAAAGTGGCTCCATCCTCAAAGCATTTCTAAATATAAAACCCCCAGTGTCACCTTGCTTCACCCCAGTGTAATTCTTATTGCCCTTGCTTTTTGTTTTTTCTTAGTGATTTATATTATTCTGTGCCAGTGGTCACATGATAGCTCCTTCAGGGCTTTGTGCAATTACTTCATCCTTACTTCTCAGCCAAAAGAGTTTCAGAGTAAGCCCCACGGTTTATTCCTCTTGCAACTTTTCTGTGGCCCACCAAAATTCTACGTAGCCTCAATAAACACACGTAACTGAAATGCTTTATTATCTTAGTCATGTAGTTCCTAGCTTTATGATACAGGGTGTGAGACAAGAACTGAAGAACCTGCAAGTCATCCCCACTCCCTTCAAATGGCTTCTTACACGGTCCTTAGCCATAGTTAGATGAGACACCCCGAAACACTCCATCTTAGTTTTTAGGATCTCTTCCAAATTCACGTGAATTTCTGTGTAGAGTCCATTTAAATTTCATGCCAGGCTGAGCCCTCTTAGCCATCTCATCTGCTGCCTCTTGGTGGGAAATTCTCAGCACCCCAAATCCCGTGAGCTCCTAGCATGGTGAGTGCTTGCCCCATGTCTGTGTTTTCTTTCCAGTTCTTCCTCTCTTGTCATCCTTGTACCACACCGAAGTGTTAAGCCTCTGGTCCTTTTCTCTCTTTTCTATTTTGATTTATGTGGACTTAGTCTTCAATGATTGTTTTTTTGTTCTGTATTAGCGAGGGATATGCAGTTTCCAAGAGACGATTTCTTGTTTCGTGCTGAAAATACTTGGCCGTTTCAGAAGCTGGAGTCTCCTTTGGGTTTATAGTCATGAAGTCAAGGACATTTTTAGATTGCTTCTTATATACAGAGCACTTGTGCTGGATAGTGAAGGTAAAACTGTTTTAATATCTGGTCTCTTCCCGGAAGGAAGTGTCGAGGTTAGCGCTCACCCACCTGACTTCTGTCCTTGCACTGGATCACTTGCTAGTGCCTTCCTCCAGCTAGTCACCTGCATTCTCTGTAAGCTTATTGTTTAATTGAGCATGGGGCCTAGTACAGAATAAGTGTTTAGTAAATGTGTATCCAATAACAGTTTGCCACACAGAAGCCCCAGCGTGAGGAGGAGCCTGATGTATCAGGAGGCAGAGAGCCAGCCAACAGGACACGTGACTCCAGTCGAGGTCAAAGGGAGTGGGTTCAGATCGCACAACACAAGTTCTGTCAGCCTCAGCGTCCTTGCCAGTTGGAGCAATGCTGTTGGCAGTGGCTGTATTGTGTCCTGAGAGCCATTTGTCAGTATGTCTGGGCTCTGTCCAGGGTAGCCTCTTCTCTCAAATTGCGATACTCAAAAAACGTCTCCAGACACTGCTAGATACTGACAAGAGTGTGGGGTGGCCAATAGTTATAGAAATAAAAATGTCCATGCGTGTCCTTAGAGATGGTTTTATTCTGTTCAGTTTTCACTATTATTGTATTTTAAGTGAAAACTGGAAGCCATCGAACAGTCTTGATCAGGAGAGAGTCATATATTGATTAAGATGTGTGAAGATTAGCCTGTGAAGAGAGCCCATTGTGAAGGGGCAGTAGTAGCATCCTGTGATAATGACAGCCTGGAGGGATGAAGGATGCTGGTTCATGTGGAGGAAAGGGGGATTTGAGTTGAGACTCAACTTGATGGACTTTAACATATGTTAAGTTGGGCAAAGAATACAAGTTTGAAGAATTGCATTTGAAACGCTCACACTAAGGAAGGTTGGGAGAATTGAGCGAAATGAGGCTGCTATATAATCCAAGAGAATCTAGAAAAACCAGTAGCAAAGAGAGACGATAAGGAGCAGATAAGTTTTATGCTATTTTTGAATATTTCTATTCCCTGTCCTCCTTCCAGTTTTTAGATCAGGGGTGGCAGTATTGGCACATTATTTTATTTCCATTCAAACTGAGCCTTTCAAATGCTTCTAGCTAAGGGGTGCCTTTGGGAGAGCCTTGTTTCCACGTGTCTCTGAGCTGATTGTGAGTGTGGCTTCTCTAACACAAGTGTTGGCTTTAAAGAGTTTACAGCAGTAGCTTGGGGGCAAAGCTTTTACCATCTTTTCAATATTGTGCCTCTAGACTTTAGTGTATGGAGGACATTGACCTAGACATAGTAAGTTGTGAATGTTAGTAAACCTTGCATGTTGATATTCGGCAAAATAAATTCATTAGGCATACACCATACACACACACACACACACACACACACACACACACACACACATATATATATATATATATATATATATATATATATATATATATATATATATATATAGAGAGAGAGAGAGAGAGAGAGAGAGAATCTCCGTGTCTTTAAACTACTAGGAAATATGAAAGCCAGTGTCAGTCTTCGATCTGTAAAGACTAAGCCAAGGAGAAAAGTGGAACTTATGGCAGGCAGATGTTAACACGAGGAGTGACCCAAAAGGCATTAATGAGGGAAGCACACTGAAGGATTCTCATGTGTGGTGTTGGTGTAGAATTCAAGGGGAACATGGGTCAAGAAACATGGGCTGGAGACATTGGTTCTCATACCAAAGGCCAGGTCCTAAATGGCCCTGCGGTAGCATCGTAGACATGAACACTGGTAGGGGAAGGCAATTCTCAATGTACAGAGTCCAACCACCTCCGTCTTCATAAACGCAATATCCTCAATGAACTGTGGCATCTGCCTCTTAGCTGGTTCTGCTGGCCTTGCCCCTATTCAATCTGTTCATAACACAGTAGCCACAGTGCTTAGATCATAGCAGTCAGATCACTCTGTGGCTAAAAGTCCTCCAGTGGTATCCCGTCTTACGCCTGATGCAAGCCAAAGATATTCTGACTCCTCTTGGGGCTTACTACCAAGTAAGATGCTTTCAAAATGTATGCTGTTCATTGCTGTCCCACACAATAGGAAGGCAAATACATGAGAGCAGGGTTCTTCTTATTTGTTCACAGACGTATCAGCAGTAGCTAGAATCATGCCAGGTACTAGGGTGCCAGTGAATTATTTGTTGAGAAAATGAATTTGATTGAGATCTCAAATATATCATGATGCTCACTTCTTTGGTCATTATAGAATACATTTATGTCACCCTACCCCATATGTGCCTTCTTTTCTTCTGTCTTACTCCACTTCCAATTCACATATTTATGCATTCCTATAGCAAAATGATTCTATACATGTATGAGTGAATGTCTGTCCGCAGTCAAACCTGGCTTTTTGAGACCATGCCTCAGCTGTGCCAGCTCTCCTGCCTGCTGTGCATTCTCTGGGAATCTGGACCTTGTGTGCGAGCCGTGGATAAACGTGGCGATGCTGTTTGAGGAGAGCGGTGTTCTGACAAACTGTAACAGGATCCCAATGATAACACCCTCTGGGTTGGTGGTGTAAAGCACATCCCCACTCTCCGGGGTTAGCCTCTCTATTCTCTTGGATCAGCCATGGACTGACTCTTGATACCACTCCCTTCATGCTGTGCAGATGGGCAGCTTTAGTTTCCTCGGTTCCACAGGGGGATGAGCCTTTGATTTCTTCATAAATAGAGCAGAGAAATATAACCACAGAAAAACACTGGGGACATGATAACAGTATTTATCTAGTGAGTAAAGGAGCTAGACCTTTCGTTGTGTTGTCTGCCCGTCCAGTCAGTAAATGTTATTGAGACCACAGGGTGGTCTATTTTGATTAAGGGAGTATTCTTTACTTTGACCATGGTGGCTAGTAAGCGGTTAAATGGCTATGCTCAGACTATGAGAAAGGAGAGATGGTTAGCTACATGCCATCTCAGGATTGTGTAGGGTATCTTCATATACACATAGTAGCATTGTAAGTAGCATTCTGCTAAGGACTGTCCCACAGAGAGGATGGTCTGTTGCTTTGCAAGCTCTCTGGTCATGATACCTTCACAGTCGCTACCATGCTGGCCACGGCCTCCCTCAGTGAGCACACACCATGTCCCATGTCGCAGCTACACCCTTGGAAGTTGCTACCAGGTCCTTTGCTGTGGTTCCCTCACCAAATGGTCCCAGGAACTCTCCAGATAAGGGGCCCCACCTTCATTTTGGGGGTTTACAAAATTGGATACAGAAAGATTAATTCATAATGAGTAGATACCAAGAGAAATGGACATATGTCTAAATTAATATTTCAGAATTGTAATAGAACAGTATCTGTGCAGGTGCTGGAGGAGCTGGTTTTGTGTTTAACACTGGAGGAGTATTATGAGCAAGGGGAAGTCTCTCCTCAAAGGGTTCCCTTATGAGAGATATTGTTAGGAAGCAGAACAAGGTTCTTTTGTTAACTGTAATTCCAGCACCTGACTACATCTAGAGGACAAGTTCGGGTAATCTCTGTACGTGTGCTGTGACTTCTTTCTGCAGAAGGGAGCTGGGTACCACCTGGACCTATTCTGGGTCGCTGTCCTCATGGTGGTGTGCTCTTTCATGGCTCTTCCCTGGTATGTGGCTGCTACGGTCATCTCCATTGCTCACATCGACAGTCTGAAGATGGAGACAGAGACTTCTGCACCTGGAGAACAACCCAAGTTTCTCGGAGTGAGGTGTGTTGTCACAGGGTCATGACCCCCTAAAGCCCATGGGTACACATCTTTGTGTCAATCATGTGGAGGTGGACACCGTCTGGGAATGAGGTGGATGGTAGTTGTCAATCATGTGGAGGTGGACACTGTCTAGGGATGCAGTGGATGGTGGTTGTCAATCATGTGGAGGTGGATACCGTCTGGGGATGAGGCGGATGGTGGTTGTCAATCATGTGGAGGTGGATACTGTCTGGAGATGAGGCTGATGGTGGTATTTAAGTAAATTATCTTTTCCAAAAAGGACCTTTTTTCTTTTTTAATGTTTTTTTCGTTTTTCAAGACTAGGTGTCTCTGCGTAACTCTGGCTGTCCTGGAACTTGCTCTGTAGACCAGACTGTCCTTAAACTCAGAGATCTGGCTGCCTCTGCCTCCCGAGTACTGGGATTAAAGGTGTATGCCATTACCACCAGCAAGAAAGGACTTTTTAATAAAAAAGATAACTTGTTGCTTTTAGTTTGATTCTTATAGTATGTAAATTTTCTTGATTTCTATCATCTTAAGTGATGCAGCATGAGAACATAAGTGATTTATTGTCTTCAATATGCAGCTGAGTGCTGCAGAGTGCTGGAAATCAGTCATGTGTAGACCTCAGAACCTTAAGTGTGCCATGATTCCTAGTATTCTATGAAGGAGTCAGGAACTCTCATTTCCCAGCCAATTTCTATTCCCACAAGAACTTGAGAAAGTATAACCTTCAAATATTAAATCAGAGTACTTGTGAGTGTTACTAGTAGAAAACCTTTATACACCATTGAGTGTCTTGTTTTTGTTTTTTTGTAGTAAGCTTTGCTCCCAAGAGCTAGGTTGCATAGCTCACCCAACGGAGCCATCATTTCCCACGCCCCAACAGTGGGTGATTCTTTCTTGGGGGTTGGAGGGTGTTGGACTGTATCATATTTGTTAAAAAGTACTTCTGTTGTTGCAGATTTGGAAACTAGACTGTTGCGATTTATTGCACTCATGAAATTTCCCTGAGCTGTTTGTTAATTAGAATGTGGGACAATGTAATATCTGTCTCCCATGAAAGAAGGTATAATTACACAACAGCACAAGTTGTTTGAAAAATAAGGGCTTCCAAGAAGCCAGTAATTGATGGACCAAGTGCAAGCGATTTTTCTTTCTTGGTTCTGAAAGGAGCAAAAGCATTAGAAGAATCACTTTTTTTCTTCATGAGTTCAATAGTTTCAAGATATTTTTAAAGTTAACGCTTATATTGAATTCATAGGATATTCTTGAGATCTGAAGAACATCATAGCAATATCGTTGATGCTTTAGCCCAACACTGATTTGGTCTTTTTTGAAGGTCTGTGAAAACTGGAATTGGATTGATAATCTTTGACTTTGTTTCAGGGAGCAAAGAGTCACTGGAACCCTTGTGTTTATTCTGACTGGCCTGTCCGTCTTCATGGCTCCCATCTTGAAGGTAAATACATACAACATGTACCTCTTCCCCTTCCTTGAAACACTCACTAACAACCAGACACACAAGTGTGAAATGCTTACAAGATTTCATAGGACATGGAAGCAGGGGTCCATTAGAAAAAGGACTTTAAAAATACCTGCCTTGGTTTCCCCTTCCACCTGCGCATTCTTATTTATTTATTTTTTTGCTGTTATTTTTGTGGTGTGACATCAGCAATATTGAAATACAGAAGGGCAGTGGCATACGTGTCCCTCTCACTGGTCTTCCTCTCTGCCCAGCACATGCTCTTTATTCCCCTTGTCTTCCACCCCTCTATCCACTTGCTTGTCCCCAAGTCCTGCCCCTTCCCAGACCCCCACAGAATGCTAATGATCACGCTGAATTTCTTTCCACTCTTTTGAGTTATGACCACATTTCTGTTTTTCCTTGAGTCAGAAGGCCTATTAGTCCTGAAAGGGAGATGAGAATAAAATGACTGATTTATAATTGGAAAACTTGAGAAATAAACTTTTTTTTTTGAGAAATGAACTTTTGAAGAATCATGGCATGATAGAATATTTAGAAGGTTGGAAATCAGTGTTTGGGATGATCGATGGGGTGGGCATCTATGTAGACAGAGCAACACACATACAATGGCCCCTTTGGGAGAAAGAACTAGAGATGAAAACTGACGTTTTTACTCGTGAAGCTTCCTGTTTTTATGATCCAAGCTATCTTCTCTCTCTTCTTTCTATTATAAAAATAATCTTCTTTCTATTATAAAAGTAATATTCCTCACCAATGAGCGGTAATTCGCATTTTATACTTAGTGCAACTGTGACTTTGCCCAGACCTGACAACCGTGAGCAGCCACTGTTAACAATAGCTTACTGTTTTTCAAACTGAAACATTTTATTTTTAAACAGCTTAGCCTTTTAAGACTTTTGGATGCTTATTTGGCTGCACAAATAATGTAGTGATATTGCATGACTCTAAACACTTTAAGGGATGTTCAGGCATGACAGGGAGCAGCAAAAGCTTTCTCCTTCTCTCGGATTAGCAAGTTTCTTTCTGTGATAGTGGAGGGAGCTCAACTTCTGAGTCTAGAGACCAACTTTGCCTTTCAAGTACTAGGCTCATGCATACATTTGGTATGACATAATTAATAAATAGTTAAAATACTTGCTTATCCACCATTTACCCTTGGTTTACATAGTTTCCGTTTTCTGGTTAGCTTCTGAACAGGGTCATAAAGGACCCACAGAGGAACTGAGGTTAAACATGGTGTCAGAAAATTATTTCTGGCCTGTGTTCCATAGAGACAGGAAAATCCATGGTCAGTTCTACAAATGCAAGGAGGTGGATCTAAAGGCTTAGTGCAGTGGCTCTCATCCTGTGGGTTGTAGCTCCTTTGGAGCTGAATGATTCTTTCACAGGGGTCACCTAAGACAATTCGAGAACACAGATATTTATGTTACGATTAATAATAAAGGCAAACTTACAGTCATGAAGTAGTAATGACATAATTTTATGGTTGGGGGTCACCGTGCGGAACTGTATTAAAGGGTCGCAGCATTAGGAAGGTTGAGAACCACTGGATTAATGAATTTGAATCATTGTACCTTCTGCCAAGGACTTTTAGCTGTTTCTGTTCCCCTGGCAGGTCCTAGCATATGATGTTGGTGGAAATGCTTAGTGACACCCTTATTTACCTCATGCAACGATATCACATTTGGAGGGGATACTGTGGGCAGCTGGGACCCTGTACTGTGGGAAGGAAGCACCAATCCCTGGCAGCTGGGCTCATGCAGTACACTGTCACAGTGTATCTTGCTTTTCTGGGGTCTCCTAGAAACGAAGTTTCTATGGAGTGGCAGCTGGCAGAAATCCTTCCAGTTTTCAAATGTGCTCACCGTCACCCAACCCTCCATTTTGTCTTGTATATGATTTGCTGTCATTAAAACAATATAAAATCCTCCTGCTTCAGGAAAGGCAGTTGTACTTAAAACTCCCGTGTTTGTGTTACAGAAAATTTGGTTTTAATTATGGGGAACCTGTTAGTAGGTGTGTATGTGTTGAAGAACATGGGTCAAAGAATCCCAGGCTAACTCCAAGATATGCCAATTATATTTTTCTCTATTATAAGGGGCAAACTCACGAAACAGGAATGAGAAGTCCAACCTCAGCTGTGTAGCATGGGAACCACAGAGAGAGAGAGAGAGAAGGAGAGAGAGAGAGAGAGAGAGAGAGAGAGAGAGAGAGAGAGAGAGAGAGAGAGAGAGAGAGAGGTTTTCTCCAAGTACCCAAAAAATCACATCCTAACCTGGTCCAACCTCTTAAAGATCATTGGCTGACAGAGATTCCCCAACAGCTCCCCCTTTTGTCTAAGAAGAGAGTTCCAAACCCAATACAAACTATATATATTAGGAACAGATATCAAGTATAAAATTAGGATTGCAACCATCACATACAATATTAAGCAAGGAATACATGCTAAATGTTTTAATAAACATTCTATCCTAAAGAGTCTAAGTCTTGCATTGGAGCTTGGCTAAATAATAAGAGGAAGGTAACTATGACTGTCTAATCTTCAACCCCATCAAAGGCCTGAGAAGGGAAATAATATTACTTGAGTGGACAGACATACAATCAAGCAGCTTTCAAAATGTAAAGTATATACAGAGACTACTGGCTACCTGAGCAATCACCCACAGTGTCATTTGCAGTATTGAAGCAACCAACTTTGGCTTATGCCTAGTGTAACTTACAGGCCATCTTTAGAGGCAGGAAATTTTTCAGAACTGTCTTACCCTATCTTGGCAAGATTTGGCAGTCCTTTTCCTTGTATTCTGCTTATACACCATGTACTTTGTCAGTGGTCAAGGCATGGGCATTTCCTTGTCCAAAGGCCAATTGTGCCAAGAAGAAAACAAACTACAAGTGGAGTGTCTTTGATGTTTAACATTCTCTAAGGAATAGATCGGTGCTGTCAGGAGCAATAGTGTCTCACATCAACAGAACCCTCAGTTATTTAAATGCCATGTTCTACAGATCCTTGAAGTGGTTGAAGATTACCTATCTAGGCAGAATACAATCTCTATGTATCTAAAGAACCTAATTAATCTGACTATGTGTATAACAAACGTGAGTGACTATTGACTTATAATGCTTAATACTTTTATAACTTAAAGAATAAGACTTCATATTAGAATATTAAACAATCTTTAAACAACTGTGTACTAAAGGAGGACAATGACCTCAATATATAAACTGTGTATAAGTATCTTGATCAGAGGTAGGAATATATATTGTAATATGATAAATATATCCTAAAATTGTATTAATATACAAAAGGTCTTAAACAGAGATAGAAACATATATACATACAATCTGACAAAATAACTTTGCATAGGTGTACAGGTATTGTAAACAGAAATAACAAATATAATTTAAACTTGTATCAATATACAAGAAACTATACCAATGTAAATTTTCCATAAATAATAGCTCACAAGTATTTACTTTATTACTCACTATTAGTATTATTATTATTAATGTGAATAAATTCACACTAAATTACCTATTAAGATTCCCCATCATGTATGGCTCCGAAGGGGCACACAAAACAAAACCTGTTTAAACTGTTAGCTTTAGAAAGACTGACAAAACTCATAGTAACAACACACATTATTCCTTTTTTTTCTTCTGGATTTTTCGACACAGTTTCTCTGTGTAGCCTTGGCTGTCCCGGAACTCACTCTGTGCACTAGGCTGGCCTGGAACTCATAGATCCTCATGCCTGTGCTTCCTGAGTGCTGGGATTTAAGGTGCACACCACTACTGCCCAGCTTCAGCCAGCGGTTTCCCCAATGTAGGAAATGAAATTGTTTTGCCAATCTAGCTCACAAGAGACTATGGAACCCCTGATGTTAAAGCAGCAAGGGTGAAGCCTTTCCTCTCGCTTGAGTAAGCTGACATCTCCTGATAAGGATGGCTCTTTCAGATCACGTGCCCTTCTCAGCCCTGACAAGTTCTATGGAAATATCAGAGGTGCCTTGTTAGCATTTACAAAGTCAATACAGGAAGAAGCAGATGTTAAGAGCACAGTTTAACTGAAACGTAAGCCATGGCTAAGGAAAAGGTATAATTAATAATTAACCTCAAAATTCATGCAGAAAGTGGTGTCACGGGTTACCCTCCCATGTGACTCTCTCTCTCTCTCCCTCTCCCTCTCCCTCCCCCCTCCCTCCCCCCCCCCCCCTCTCTCTCTCTCTTTTAAGCAACAGGTGATAACTTCAGAGAATAGTTTTACTTAAGATTCTGCCTTTTAAAGTTAGATCAAATGTATGGGAAATAGAGTTACATGTCAGTTTTTTAAAAATGAAATGGTTCAACTCCTTCTCTGCTCAACTCCTTTTCCTCCTCACAAGTTTAGTGGCCTGAGATGAGATCAGAAATTTTCTTGCATGTGTGAAGCCATAGAGGTGCTTGCCTGCTTACGCAAGGTTACTTTGAACATGCAGTTTATGGCCTCCGTTTTGATCTCCGTGCCGAAATCCGTCTTTCATGTGGAGGAATGTAAGAAATGATAGTGTACCAGCTTTAAGTTCGTGAGGATACCATTGACCCTGGCCAGCTGCAGTCACAGATGCCTCAAAGCACTAAATCGCGTCATCACTTAGTTCAGAACTGCTGGGAAGTAAGAATAACTGGCTTCCCAGGCTGGCGACCTGGCTTCCGCTGAGCATCCACAGTGGACAAGCTGCCGGGGACTGCTAGTGTTCTGTAAGTGGTGACCGCGGAGCAGCAAAGAGATGAAAGGCTGCGCTGCCTTTCCCTGTTTTCCTGGCACGACTCAAGAAATAAAGATCAAGTAAAGTTCACTGCTGCCTCTGCTTAGATTAGTTTATCTTTAACGTGAGGCATGGCCAAAAGTGATCGTTAAGATTTGTTAGTGCACTAAAGTGTGGAAGACAGCCTTTAATTTGTACTTGGCAGATGCTTGATCTCCACATGCATCCTGGACCATGGGCGCAGGGCAGCCATGGTAGAGATGACCGCGGGTGGTGATGACGTTAAGCTACTGTCTGTTGAGCTGGGCCTCAGATTAAAGAGTCATCACAGATTTAGAAAATTGAGTCTTCCACCGGTGCCTGTAAGAACTATATGAATAATATTTCTGCTTTAAATAAAGGGAAATTATGAATAACTCATTAGATTTCAAAATGCATAGGTGATAGAGACAAGATTTGAACTCAGGAAGTTCTGGCAAAAAACCAGCTCTGTAGCCTTGTACAATGTGTGCCTTTCAAAATAAAACGTGGTACTTGGCCTTCAAAGAATCTCTGCTTTCTTTTCTCATAAGATTATCTTTCCCAGATTCTTTGATCTCACTTGGAATCCTTTTTATGTCGAGAAAATGATGTAACTTTCATAAACCCCTCTTCAGACCTCATTCCAGGCTGTGCACCGGAGGCTTCTTTATCCGTATAGATTTTTAAGACTTAAGAGAGTTAGGGAATTACATTAGTAACATATTGCCAGGGCAGGCTAGCTGAAAGAGTAATATAGTAGAAATTAACTCAAGCAGGGCTTCAAGTCAGACCGTTCAGTCGGCCCTCCCTGCACCCTAGCCACTCTCCCCACCTGCCCTGCCCTAGTCCCTCCGTGAGGAATCAGGGAGACCTCTGGTTGGGAACTGCAGGCAGCTTCCTCGACGCATCCGTCGTCAATGCCCTTGGGATAAGGATGGGATAAGCTCTACATTCATCATTTGTTCCTTGTCATTTTAATTAACTAATTGGCAAGATGTTTTTCTGTCATGTGGTCCTACCATAGGTGCTTTCTACTGAAGGGGGCTCAGAGTAAGAGAAACAAGCAAGAGTCTCAGTATCCAGTAGCTAGAATCCAAATCCAGGTCTGCTCAACTTCTGTTACCAATGCCTTACTTTTAGTGATAGACACACACACATACACACACGAACACACACGCATGAATGCACGCACGCTGAATATAAAGCCATCCAGAGATCTTGGTCCTTACTGAGTTCTTAGCCGTTGTTGGTAACCACAGTTTCCCCTTTTTATCAAATGTCCTTGCACATTTTTTCCTCTGGGAGTGTTCCACTACAATTCACAAATCATTAGGAGATACACGGGAAAATATAGAGACCAGTTCACCAGAATTAGAAAATTTGGTGACATAGTATTAAGATGTTAAATCTTATTTTGATTTTGTCTCACTTTTATTATTCCATATAGGTTCAGCCATTTAATTCTTTCATTTTTTTTTTTAGCGTTTACTGTATATAACACTTCCTTGAAATTCTCCTCTTTTGCTTCCTGGGTATCATTAATGATATAATTGTTTACATGGGTTACCACTTAGGAATCTTGACATGCCTATGAAATGGGTATTTTTAGTTTCTCCTGCCTTGCTCTGTAAAAATGTCCACTATCACTGTTTTATTGTACATGTTTTGTAGAGTTCATTACTTATAGATATTGTCACATGGCAATCTTTCTGCCTCAGCCTCTTACACAAGCATGAGCTATCCTACCCTGGGTGGCTCTCACTTTTAAAAGCATTTTTTTCTTCTCCTTTTGAGAACTTTCTGTTTTGGTGAATGATTATACTGTAATTAATTTTTAAACATTGACCTTCTGATGTGATCCATGAACTAATTCTATGAAAGATACCCTCTACCCCAACAGGTCTGTAAGGGTTCATTAGTTTCATTTATATTTATATTGATACATAAGCATTTGTATCATATTAATCTAACCAAAAATCAATTTTACAACCTATGTGTACTGTTTTTCTCCCAATTGATATATGTGTTAGTATCCCTAATTATTTTCTTACTTACATCCATGCATGCCATCCCATGTTGTAGATTTTGTGAAATCTGTTAACGTAAGTTCAGAGAATGAATTTACCGCCCAAGGCAAGGCACAGTGTTCCTCTGCTATAATAGCAGAACACAGTAGGGGAAAAAAAGTGTAGTTAAAGCCCAGGGCGGGTTAGGCCTTTTGTAACACTTCCAAACTGGAGAAGTGCTTTACTCAGATTAAAACAAACAAACAAATAAATAAATAGCCACTGCATGGCTGGAGAGATGGCTCAGCAGTGAAGAGCCCTGACTACTTTTCCAGAGGACCTGGGTTCAATTCCTAGCACCCACATGGCAACTCCCAGCCGTCTATAATTCTAATTCTGGGGAAATTGACACCCTCACATAGACATGCATGCAGGCAAAATACCAATGCACGTGGAATAAAAACTAAATTTTAAAAAAAGAGGTAACTACTGAAGAAACCCAAGCAGTTTCCCATGAATCAACTGTTCTTTCCTGCATCTACTCCTCCTTTTTTTACTTGGAGCATTAGAAGTGTAATAATAAACGAAAAAATATCATCACATATCTAGGGAAAATAGGTGCATTAAAAATGATCAGAGACATAAATTAAATCATTTACGCATCTTATTTTTTTAATCTTTGAAAAACGTCCATAGAGAGTCATGAGTTAACCTAAGCACACATATGCTGAAAGACTTGGAGGCTTGTGTTTGAGGCCAGGTGGTTTGAGTGTGATGTGCCTACCGCTCTGTGGTCACTGCCCAGTATTGCAGCAAGCTGGCTGCCTGCCAGCGTGGTCCTCCTACCCACTCCATCATTCGGTTCCTTTTCTTTTTCATTCTTTTCTGAGCTCAAGATTAAAATGAGTTCCGACAGAATTGCTAATCCTTTTTCGAGCAAACACTTGACGGTTTTGTAGAAATGTGTATTTTCCCTACTGAACTTTGACCATTTCTGTAACTAACCGGTAATAACTGGAGGCAGCTGCGGTTCATTTTAGACTTCACCAGTTCTCAATGGTGACCAGAGGGTCCCAGGCAGAGCAGAATGAGGGAACTGCAATAAGATGGTTCTAGAAATGATGCTTCATTTAATACACACAGTAGTTTTAAAATTCTACCTTAAAGGAATACTCTGTCTGCTGGTTATAATGGCCTCCCACACGCGGATTTGCTGGCTGACTTTAATCACGTTTCCGGTTTTGTATTTTAGCTTTGAAAAGTCCTTTAGGTTTTGGAACTTCTTTTCAAACCCAAGGCTGATGCCTGTTGTCATCCGGACAGATTTCTCAGAATTAGCATATTGCTTGATTCCCTAGTGTGACAACTAGCATTTCACAGGTCTAGGGGCAAACAACATGCCCACGTGGATTAGTCCTTCTCATTGTTAAAACCCTTCACGCTGTTGTGGATATTTTACTAAATAACGCATTAAAATATTAATGGAGTTTTAAAAGATGCGCATTAATCCATACGTGTAATTAATTGCTTCCAGGTGTTCCCTGCTGCTTTCAAGCCACCTTCTTATTAGTTTGTAGCTAAATAGTCCTGACAAGCAAAGGGACAGCCATTTGATGTTTATTTTACTGAGAGAGGCATTTTCTCACAAGCTGATACATCTTTTGGCAGAAGTTAGTAAGGAGAAACCAACAGACTGTTACAAAAGGATGTTGGTTCCAGCACAAGGCAATTTGCTACCTCTGCCTGTACCTCATAGCCCACACAAACATCTGGGTTGCATAGTCCAATGCTTTTAAGAGCCAAGGGAGCCCAAACAGTTTCCCATTAAAAAAGTATTGTCGAGGACATGTATGCTCATTATTAGAAAAAAAGAAGGAAAAGTTAAATTAATTTGAAAGTTCCCTTTGTCTTCATTTAGTTCTAATCCAAGCTTAGACTTTTATCAGTTGATGAGCTATATGCACTAACCAGTTTGAGGCTGCTCGTTGTTACATACTGGGTTTTCGTTCAGGTTTAACCTCCATTTAAATTCTCCCTCTCCCTAAATCTCTGCAACACTGTTTTAAATCCGTTTCCCTTGTTTTCCTTTCCAGTTTATCCCCATGCCTGTTTTGTATGGTGTGTTCCTGTACATGGGCGTGGCCTCACTTAACGGTGTGCAGGTAAGGTTCTCCAGCGGTCTGAGCAAGCTGCGTGTGTCTCAGAGAAGGATGGTTCTAGATCTGTGATGGAGGCGCTAATCATTAACCACACACTCTTTATAAAATACGTTCATTTTCTACTTCCTCAATCTTTCATCGGCTTTTCAATTCTGATGTCAGCAACGAAACTAGCCGGTGTCAAGAAATGCTGTTCTGGACGCTTATTCCTGCAAGGGGTCATCTGGTGGGGAAAGGTGCTCTGTCCTGCTGTCACCACCACCGACACCACCACCTCCCCCTCCCCACTCCTCCATGCCCCTCCTTTCCCCATCTTCCCTTTTCTCATCTTTCTCTTGACCTTGTTTGATTCTGCGTTGCCCACTTCTAAGCTCAGTGATCAAAAGTTTGGCAGCAATAAACAATTAGAATTCATGTGTATTGGGTATTTCTGTCATCGAAAATTTCAGCTGTTCACAACTTCAGTTAAAATGTCCACCCCTGCCCTTGCCAATGGCCCTGCCCCTGCCAGTGCCCCTGCTTCTGCCCTGGTCCACTTTTTAAAACATTTGCTAGGGAAAACATTGTGAGGGGCTTTGTCTCTCCGCGGAGGTTTAATTTAATTGGCAGCAGGAAACTGGAAGTTCCGCTGCTTTCTGGCACCCTGTTAATTGTAGCCTTTTTTTAGCGCTCAGTAATGCTTTAATGGGAAAAGACTGCGTGTTCTGTGAACATCGTAAGAATTCATTTGAACTCCTTCAAAACAGCCCTTGCTTTCATTTATTGCATTTGTATTAACTTGGTTTTAAAGTCAGATAGATCTGGGCAAATGGCCAGACCCCCCAAAAAGCGAAGCAAAGCTCCTTCACTATTCCTGGTTTTGATCCAGGAGAAGAGTTCTTCCGCACTGGGATATTTGTTAGGAATCATAAAGTAGTTCTTCATGGGCCACACCAGGTGAATGGCAGCATAAGTTGATTTGTGCCAGTGAAGCGTTTAGGAAGTATAGCTTTGTAAAATATTTTATTCTTGTCTGTCATTAAAAATACCCTTTCTTCTCCAATATGAACATTAGATGCCTCGAAACTAATAGTTATTATTTTTTTGTTTGCCCTTAAGGATCCAGTGTAAATCAGAGATTTGTTTGAGGGTGTTCCAGGGAACTTTATGAATGGCTAGAACTGAGTGCCTGTCTATACAGAGAAGAAAACAGCCAGCCATCTTGCAATGATGGGTGAAGGAAGTGTTGTGGGAACAGCTAGTGAACTGTGGAACTCCCGACGTGTTATTATTATCCTAAATGCCTTTCCACTGTTCCTTACTTTTCCTTTGATTCTTTCTCTTCTAGTCCCTTTTGACAAACTTGGTTTAGCAAAAAAAAAAAAACAAAAAACAAAAACAAAAAAACAACCGACTTTGAAATCTAATCTTTATAGTTAAAAGTTTTCTAAAGGGAGAAGGAAAACCTTCAAAAGGGTAGTAGCTCTGAAGAAGGTTGTGATCGTGTCACTAACTGTTCCTTCTTCTTTCTGTTCAACACAACATGATTTCTGAGTTCTCTTTGTTGGTGTTTTGAGACTCACTGGAATGGGCATGAAACCCATCTCCAAAAAGAAATGCTAGAACACTGGTAGATATGGCTGTGCCCATCAAATGATAACCTAGAGAAAGAACGTGGAATTTATTGGTGTACTCTGCATTCCCATTTTCAGGTTAGATGCGTTAGAACAACTCTGCAATGCTTATAAGGTTGGGTATCATTTGTTCTTCTTTCAGATAAGACAACTGAGGCAGGAACACATGCATAAGTTAGATTTCTTCCTTCAGTACACCATACCAAAATAGGTTCAGAATCCTCTGTGTTGAGAAGCAGAGAGCAGAAATAGAAGGTAGAGGATGAACAGCTAGAATTTATGTTTGCTTTATAACTTTATCCTTGGTGCCCACTTTATCTTATATGCCTGCTAACAACTCTGCAAAAAAAAAAATGATCAGTTAGAAGACTGGTAACATGACCTGGCTGTCCTAATGTATGTCCCCTACTCCCTAAGCTGAGCTTTGTCCTTTGAAGAGGACATGGCTAGCCTGAAATACACAATGCAAATCACTCAGGACTGGTTAAGCAGAGCCAAAATGACTCGGATGACTCTTCAAATAATATGTTGGCTTATCTTACACCTTCCTCCCCAGTTCATGGACCGTCTCAAGCTGCTTCTGATGCCCCTGAAGCATCAGCCTGACTTCATCTACCTGCGCCACGTCCCCCTGCGCCGAGTCCATCTCTTCACCTTCCTGCAGGTGTTGTGCCTGGCTCTGCTCTGGATCCTCAAGTCAACAGTGGCTGCTATTATTTTTCCAGTCATGGTAGGTTTTCCTAATTGAAAGTGTCCATGGCTCTATGCATATCACATGTATGCATGACTATATCCATGACTGTATGCATATCGCATAGCTATTGTGGCAGGGAAAACTCAGATCGTGTAAGTGATAGTCTTTCACTGTCTTTCTAGCTTTCAGTTCATCATGTTGACCAGTTGGAGCTTAAGTTTCCCATGGTAGAATCATGCCCTCCTGAGTTCAAATACTGGCTCAAGTTCCTGCTGGTCAGCAAACATCCTTTAGCCACCATGAACTCATCAGTGGGAGGGTAGCATTGTTATTGTTCTAAGCATTGATAATGAATGCCAAGTGTATAACACAATGTCTGGCAAGCAGTACACATCAGTTCACATTTTCAAGGTATTGTATAATAGAAGCAATCTAAATAAGAATAAAGTACACTTCAGTCCAAATAGTAGAAGCATCTAGACTTATGAGAAAAGGCAGGGCTCATAAGAAGAAGTAGAGTTTATAGATTCATGTGGTTTTCATTGTTTTAAGGATAGGGCTGGACTCCAGTCTTCCTGTGATAGTACTCAGAGTGAAGCAAGTAACTGTCCCAATGAATCAAAAGTCAAAGAAGAAATGCAAGCTCTTTGTCTTGCCTCCTTATACTTTATTGTAATTCCATTGCTTGCAAGAAACTATGTGTGTGACAAAACTTTTCCTGGGGAGATGCAACACTCTTGTGTGCTCACCCCCAGATAGGGAGCCTACCATAGACCAAGGTACCAATACCACCTGAAAGGAAAAGTTTTAGCTCAGGACACCCCAGGGCCAAGTCTTAGCGCAAAGGAGATTTATTTGCCTCAGAGGGACAAAGCGTGGGGATTAAGAAACAACTACGGGAGGTAGAGGATGAGGGAGAAAGGGAGAGGAACAAGGGAGAGGGGATATTTGTCCCTGAGGGGAAAGAAGGACAGCCTCAGGATAGAGAGGAGATAGACATGACTCATAGGCGAATGGCAGTTTATAAAGGTAAAAGGGGAAACCCCATGTTAGGATGAGGTGGTTAATTTTAATTGGGCTTCTTAATTAGGTGAGCCAAGGGTGGCTTTTAATTGCTGGATTTCAATACTTTGCTGGCTGGACCTTGGAAGTCAGCCACAGGAGGAGGAAGTGGCCAAATAAGGGAATGGACCTTAATGGCTAGCATTAGGAATATAATCAAAGAGTTTTTAGCAAGGCAGAGGGAATGGGGGAGAAGGGTAAGGTTTGCCAGAGCCATGCTCAAGTGGGCTAGTGTCCTGTCAGTCATTATGAAATTCCAATTTGGTGAACAAATGAGTTTTATTGGGGTTATTTATAGGAATATGAGTGAGAGGTTACTTATAGGAATGGAAAACACTCAAAGACGGCTGCATCACCAAGGGTCACCCCAACATGAGTGACAGCTCACAAAGCTGGGGATTTGGAGCACACTGCAAGAAGGAAGTGTGCAAGAAGTTAAACGAGTTGTAGAGCAACCTTTCCAGCTCTCTCAGTTGGTCTGAGAGCCTTCTGAAGCTTAGCTCTTTTGGTCTGTGAAGGACTTTCAGGCTTTATTGCTTACTCTGGCTGGGAGAGGCCCAGTGAATCTAGTCAGTTTCAGGAACTTCCTGAAACTATTTGGAGTTGTTTACATTCCTGTTTAAGGATCTTCCATGCAGGTATAGTGTTTCAGTCTTGGAGAAAACTGATACACAAGAGTAACAACAGTACCTAAGAGTGACCTCAAAGCCAGCATCTCAGTTCTGTTCCATCATCCCTAGGATTCTGGAAACCATTTCTGTACCATATACTTAGCAGACTTTGTTATGAAAGTCTTACTCATAACAGGGATTTTTATTTGATTATGTATGCATTTTCTGTTTATGATTGTATTTCTTTTTATTCCCAGGGACATAGGAAAAATGGTTTAAAATATTACTGACATTTTTTAAGCAAGATCTTTTAAAATGATAGTCCCTCACATATTTTTCCCTTTTAAATTGTATTAACTTACTATAAAACAAATGGAACATGAGAAGAGACTTCCCACTTACCAGTTAGTGCCTTCTTTCTACCTACCTGTTAATTTGTTTTAAAAAAAAGGAAAATTTAGATACCCATAATAAATTTGAAATACATCCAGTAAATTATATATTGTTTATACTAAATATAAGAAAAACACTTTACTTTTATAAAATGTTATTTTTCCAGAGATTTCCTTAGCTTCATAAATGATTTAGAATGTCCATGGGGCAGAGGTTATTGTTCTCTCAGGAGATGGATGCTTCGCATAAAGAGCGCAGTGTGGATGAAGGTCCCCGCGTTTGGCATGTGGCTATGTGTGACTTTTGTTGTTGAACAGCTGAACCTCCACAGAGGAAAGGCAGGAGAGTGAGTCATGTGATGAAACTTGGTATTTGTCTGAAGAATAAAAAAACCTAATGAAACAATGAACAGTTCACAGAACCAAAGATGCAGAGGTAAAAATTGTAGGCCTCAGAAGCAACAAAGTGGCCCCAAGAGATTAAATATAGAATATATATCAGTTATCGTGAGAATTGGCTAGACTGATGATAGTTAATTAAGAGTGCCTTCTCGCTCACAACTCCCTGTAGTTCTGACACTCTCTTCTGGCCTCCACTGGTACTTACACATGTGTGTGTATACACAGACACACATATAAATAAAAATAAAATAAATGTAAAAAGAGGCAGATACCTGTCCACATTGTGTCCTTTGTTTACTGGTATCACAACCTTGGACAGCATAGCATTTATAAATTTCAGTTTTCTCAGCATAAGAGGGAAATAATATATTTCTGGAATTTGTTGTAAAGAATAAATGAACTAATATTTCCTAAGTGTTCATCAAGGACCAGTAATATGATAAACATTTAGTTTATAATATTGACTAGTTTTTAGAAACCTGTATAATTTAAAATTTTCCAATAATTAGGAATTACATGCAAAGTTTTTTTTACCTTTAAGCTTTTAATTTTATTAAAAATCAAACATGCAAGTAAATGGTTTCAGAAAAAAATTACCTCTCATTCTAATTGATTTGAATATAAACATACATTTTCTGATCAAATATAATCATATTTCTTTATGAACAAAACAAAGTGGATTTTGACTGGTATTTTTATCAAATAACTTCCCCAAGGAGTTGGTCACTGGGTAAGCAGTTCTGTTGGACCCTGAGCCAGTACGGATTTCTGCTGATGCTGATGGGCTTATGACATCATCTAACATGACATGTTTGCTGCTGATGTTGATGGGGAACAGAGCAGCATCCTTATGACATCATCTGACTTGACCTGTTTGCTGCTGATGTTGATGGACAACATCATCAGCATCCTTATGACATCATCTGACATGACCTGTTTTATTATTGTATTTCCAGATCTTGGCACTCGTAGCTGTCAGAAAAGGTATGGACTACCTCTTCTCCCAGCATGACCTCAGCTTCCTTGATGATGTCATTCCAGAAAAGGACAAGAAAAAGAAAGAGGATGAGAAGAAAAAGAAAAAGAAGAAAGGAAGTTTGGATAGTGACAATGATGACGTAAGGGAAACTCCCAGCTTTCCATGTGAAACCAGTTAAAGGAACATTGTTTGCATGTATTTGTGCTACATTAGCCCTGTACTTACACGCAAATAGTTTTCATTATCTCTCCATAACTCTTAAAAAAGATGGGAAGGTCTTTTTCTTGAATTATCCTCATCAGTGCCACAGTCCAGATGGTTCTCCTATAGGATTAATTATAGTTAGGTGATTAATTTGAGAAATGAAAATATTCATATTCTTTAGATCATGTCATAGAAGTATATATGCTTGAGATCGAGTGTGATATCTATAATCAGTGCCCACAGAAAATTTAGGCTTTATTTTTCTTATATATGCATGTGAGTGTGTGCACGCACACACACACACACACACACACACACACACACACATGCACAAAGAATATGAGAACTCAAACCAGCAGCCTTTTGAAAGGATTGTTAAAATGGTGCTTTCTGTGGATTTTTTTTGAGGGGGGATTACTTAGCCATATTAGAAAATAATGGCCTCACATTAAAATTCTGATTGAATATGATCATTCATCTCTGTGAACAAACAAAGTGAATTCTGAATGAGACTTTTATCAAACAACTCCCCTTTGAAGACTGTGTGTCACTCAGTGAGCAGTTCTGTCAGGTTCTAGATCTATGGAGATTTCTGCTGGTGTTAGTGTGGCAGCAGCATCTTCAGCATCCTTATGACATCAATTTGCTTGTCGCCCTGCAATCCTAAAGTAGGAATATAATTAATTTTTAATTCATAACTTCAACCCAGCATGCCTTATCTCCAGCTGTCATAACAAGTCCTTAAAGTGCATATTTTTGTTGACATTTTTAGATAAGGAAATTTATAATGATAAACATTGACTTTTTATTTTTCAGAACCTAAAAATCATTAGCATGAGGTATTATTGACAAATGAAAACATACACATTTAAAGTGTATAGTGTAGTGCCCGGGCATGTATATTAAAGTCATTTTTCTAGGTGTGCACAGCTGGCCAAAGCAAAGCCAGAGCTCCTACCCGAGCTTCTCTGTGTGTTCATAGTTGATCGGGCTGTCTGGTTGTATTCTTCTGTAGAATGTGGATATAGTACAGTAAAGGGAAGCAACAGACAGAATTGGATTTCAGATAAATTGATCCAATAAGAAAAGGCTAAATGTACGAGACACATTTAGCTATAGAGAAAAGGGCTCTGAGGGGACGTCTGTGACTATCACCATCCATCTTCTGAGAGAGCAGGTCTATAGATTTTCTTTCCACTGAGGAAGAAGGAAAAGCAGAACATGTGTTTAAACTGCGGCCGAGACGAGCGTGCTGTATTAAAAAAGAACATTAACTAGAAATCAAAACTTGAAGTGAATTTTTGGACCATTCAAGACAAAAGCAAAAGGTTGGCTGAAATATTAAAATGATTAAAGCAGTATTTCATGTTGAATTTTTAAAATAGAGACCTCAGTTCATGCTCACAAACATCAAACCTAAAATCATCGCACATCATTAATGTGCAAGCTAATATTATGGATTGTTCTCTATTACTTAAAATATTACACAACCTTTTGGGGTTGTCTTAAATTTGTCCCTCTCTTTCATGACAAAAGTTGAGTCAAATGAGTTCCTTAAACGAACCCAGAATTCTTAGATATGCTTTTTGATGACTCAGACTCACACAGTGCTCTTGTTTTGATAGTATTTACCACTTTCTACTGCATCTTGCATCTAAGTTCTTGGGAAATGTCTTGGGTGATGCTAATTTCTGTTCCTCCTCTCTATCACATTCCTATCCAGACAGTAGATGTGTGCATTTGGTTATACACAGTGAGCATGTTAGGCAGTGTCGAGTGTATCAGGGCAGTCAGTTCTATATGTTTACCCCATTATTTGAAGGCTACGCATTGGAAGTGTCTCTCTTGATACTCAGATGATGTGGCCTCTTGGGTTACATGTGTCCATACTGGGACTCCAGGCTCACAGTTCTTATATTTATTGCAGATGTTGTGAGAATTAGGCCTTACCAACATTTTATCTGCTCACAGTCACTTTTGAGCCTGCGTAGTAGTCTCTAATTAAAAGTTGGTTTGCCCAAGTGTCTGGGTGTAAGTGCTATTATTTGGGGAAACATTTGAAAGGAGACTTCTGTTTATGGCATGGTCATAAAGGAAAATCCCCATGTATTAATCATAAAGGAATTTTCATTATAAGCAATAGATTTTATCTTAAAATTTTTAAAGATTAAAAACTCAAACACCCATTTCTTTTTTTATTTCTGAGCTCACGATGCCAGAGAAACACTACTGAGTCTACACAGTCCCTACCCTATTCCTTTTCCTCATCCTCTTCTCTCCTGACCCTTTCTCTCAATTAGAGATTGTTCCCTTGATATTTTCAGTTAATACATAAATTGGATCTCTTTGGTCCAAATATGGACTTGGAATCAATATGCTGATTTTCTTAATTAATTAATTTTTAAAATTCTTGCATGTTACATTAGTATATGTTGAGCATGGTCCCTCTCATGTCCCTGCCCTCACCCTTCTTCCGCCACTAGTTCCCTTTGTCTCCATAGACAGTTTTACTTCATGATTTTAGGTATCTATATAAAATCTAAAAATGATAAATGAAAGAAAACTTATGATATTCATTTTTCTTAAACTGGCTTAATTTGACTATTGTGATTGTCTCTAGTTGCATCTAACTTCTTTCAAAACAACTTGAGTTCATTGCTGTTTATGGCCAAAAGAAAAATAATGTATTCGTGTGTGTGTGTGTGTGTGTGTGTGTGTGTGTGTGTGTGTGTGTGTGGTGTTTTTTGTCCAGATTCTGCTATTGGACACTTAGCTTGGTTCCATAATTTCACTATTGCATAATACTGATATGATCATTGAAACTTTAAAAAGTAAAGTAATAATTATGGAACTCTATGATATTTTGGGCTAGTTGGCCTGCTTTTAAGAAGTTCTACAACTAACTATCGAATTTTATCATTTTCCTGATTATGATTCTCTGATTATCCTTTTATTTTTCTTGGTATTTTTTTGCTATGTTTAAAATTATTTTTGGCACAAGCAAATTGGAATGAATTTTTCATCATGAAATAGTTTCTGAGAGTATTAACGTAAGGAAGGGAGACAAAGTCTATAGTGCATTCCTTTCTAGTGGATGTTAAAAATGTTTTCAGATTGTTTTGGACAGGAATATGGGTCAAGGTTTCCTGGAGAAAGAATCAGAGAACATTGTAAAACAAAACATGAAATTTAAGACCATATATAGTTTGGAAATTTTCCTGGGTTTAATCTGTTTTTACAGGGAGCATTTTCACTTCACACCACCAAAAATCAACCAACAAAGTTTGCCATTGGGAATGCAGTTGTGGAACACTGTTCAGTTGTGTGTGGTTTGCTGATTCAGAATCTAACTATGGAACACTTTACAGTGTGGCTGTAGGAGTCTCCTTACTGTGGTTCAAGCCTCAATGAGCTCAATCCCATTAACTCAGAAGGAAAACAAATGATGGGTAGAGATATGGAGTACTTGAAAAGTTAGGCAGTCGGAATGGTACCCAGTGCTTTTCTCTTTAGTTGCCATAAACGACAAAGTGGTAGGTTTGCGCAAACACTGGGGAGCAGGAAGGGCTGAAGTGATAGAAAACATTCTGAAAATTGTTGTACATTTCTTTCACAGTCTGACTGCCCATACTCAGAAAAGGTCCCCAGTATTAAAATTCCAATGGACATCATGGAACAGCAGCCTTTCCTAAGTGATAATAAACCCTTGGACAGTGAGTAGAACTAACCTCTTGCATGCTTGCCTGACTACAACCCACGCTTGTCCTCTAGGACGGCCCTCGGTTTGCCTCTCTCCTACGTGGTCTTTATTCTTTCCTGTGTGAAGACTGAAGCAACTCACTTCTCAGAAGACTTTATTTGAAGCTTTACCCATCTTCCTTTTATCCATAACCTCTTATATATTTATTTAATGGTCTTTTTGCTAAGTCATCACCAGGGTTCTTTTTGTTCGTTTTGTTTTCAATAGCTAAACCTATAACCGTATTTTTAATTGATTTTTTCCCCCTCACTGATATTTAGAACTGCAACTTATATAGCATTACATCACTGTCTGTTACTGTTTTTCCTCCTTAGGTCTCAGCCAATCATCTAATTGATTAAAAGAAAGAAATTATACCTGGGGTCTCTCTAGGATCAATGAATTATTAATGTTTAGAATTTAGAATACTTTCAATTAAATTAGCAGTTGTGAAATATTAGCAAAACTCTCTAGATACACCTGATTTATGTTTTTCTTCCTTCTATTTCATATTCACAGTTAGAGTTGCTCTGTTCTTTCTCCAGTAATGAGCTGGTGGCTACCATGTAATAGCATGTGAATTGTCATGTTTTCGCCTGTGCTTGACAGATCATGCTGTAGTAACATCAGTGAACACAGGAAGCTTTTCCAGTAGCATAAAGCAACTGCCTCCAAAACAGGTCACACTTTGGGCTTCCAACTGAAGAAAATGTGTTCCTTTAGATCCAGCTATGCTGCAGAGGGTACTGAGCTGGTGTAGGAACAACAACAGAACCACTTTCATTTCTAGTGGATAATACTACCCTCTGTCAGTAAGAGGTTAGGGTTATCAAGACAATTTGAAATTGGTAACTATTGATAAAATATGGGGTTTATATAATTATCAATTTCTCAGTAACAAACTACTGCAAACCAGCACCACAGTCATGGTCTTTGACATTCAAAAATTCAAGAACTGTTGAGCTGCTGGGTCTGGTGCGGGGTCTCATGAGCTTGCGTATTCTGCTGTTGGCTGGAGCTGCGGGTCTGTTTCCAACCAATGATCTTTGGCAGGAAATTTCACTTCCTTGGCTTGTGAACATTTCCATAGAACTCCAATGGCACAGTGCTATGGCTCTGCCCAGAGATAGAAAATTCAAATAGAAGCCATGGTATTTTATGATAGAATCTAAGATTCAGCTGCCCAGAACTTGGCTCGCAGACTTAGCAGTGTAGGAAGGAGTCACAAAAGAACATAAACACCTGAAAATGGGATCATTGGACACCATTTGAAGGCAGAGTACCCACTGCTTTTACAGAACAACCAGTCTTACCTTTGTTGTCTAACTTGTAAATATCAGTTACGAAAAAGCTAATTTTATGCCCATCCTTATCAATGGAAATTTGTTAGGAGTTTCTTTTAGAATTTAAGTTCCTCTATCATATTCTGCTTTCATTTTTCATCCCTGGATAATTAAAGGCAAACAAAGGCTGTAAAGGTTACTTTAAAAAAAATTACCAGTCCAGAACTTAAGACTTGTGATAAAAACTTATATACCATTTGTTTGCCCTGAGAAAATACTTTTACTGGTATAACTTATGGTTGATGTAGAAGCTTATATATGACCATTTTGACTCAAACTTTTCTAATGACGTGGTGATCTTTGTAGGCCAATGAAGAACAGAGTTGATTAAACTGGAGTTATATTGGATGCACCTTCAACATCTCTTTACCTCTTGAATAGCAACAGCTAGGCAAGACTGGGGGTTGAACATGGATGGAAGCTCAAAGACATGTATGAGACACAGAAAGAATGTTCTAGCCCCCATGGCAGGGACTCCCCTCTTACCCTAAAGGGGAGAGAGAAAATGATTTGGGCGCCATCACACTGCCTGCACGCTTAGCTTGTTGCAATGTTCATCAATGCTGTCTAAACCTGATTTTCCTACTCTTTCCAGTTCTGAAAGGTGCCTTGGTTTGCATGAAGATTTTCACACTCACTCTAATGTACATTTTTTGCCGAAGATCTATTTTGTTTCATTTTTTATTTTTATTTATTTTTTGTCTTTCCAGGAGAAAGATCATCAACATTCCTTGAACGCCACACATCATGCTGATAAAATTCCTTTCCTCGAGTCGCTGGGTATACCAAGGTCAGCGTTTGCCTTGTGTGGTGGGATGCTGCAGCAGTTGGGGTGATGGGCAGAATTCCTTGTTCTTAGACTTAAATAAATTACCTGGGGACACAGGAGTCACCCTAGACTTGCTGATGAGAAGCATTTGCAAAGACTGAGCTTTACTCTTAAGAATAATGGAAAACTTCAGTGTCATTAAATTAAAGGCCAGGATCCATGTTAGCCCTTATGATTTCCTTGTCATGCAGGGTGACTGGAGTTTCCTAGCAGCTTTCTTCAGTAGTTCCCTTCCCTTTAGCAAAGGTCTTGAAATGACAGGGCCTGTTTGCATCTCAGAAAACAGGAACGTGTGTGTCTTCAGGGCGCTTGTTGTGGCCCTCAATTTCTAACAGTATTAACCACACAGTAGTTTCATTTTTTTTATTTTGAGAATTTTTGTTAAATATGAAATCTTGGGCAATTTTACCTGAGTTTGCTTTTATTTAAAAGTCCCTGTTCTTAATACACATGGAAGGGAAGGGAACAAATGGAACAGGTCGATGGATTTTGAGGGAGCCCCGAGCATAGGCATTTCGGGGATGATGATGAAATCTGTATTTACTCATTGCTTTTCTTCTTCTTCTTTTCTGTTTTGCTTTAGTCCTCCTAGAACTCCAGTGAAAGCTGTGCCTCAAATTAGAATAGAACTTGAGCCTGAAGACAATGATTATCCCTGGAGGAACAAGGGAACAGAAACTACATTGTAACCTGTTTGTCTTTCTCAAGACTGACAGCTGTGTTGTTAACCGCTCTAATTTTTTTTTCTTTTTTCTTTTTCTTTTTTTTTTTTTGTCTGCGTATTTTAAAACTTTTGTTCGGTCACTCTCTCTGCTTCTCTCTTGCATAGGTAAAATCAAGACAATAATGTCCCTTTCCTTTAAGAAAGAACACAAAAAAGCACCTGGGGGATCATGCTTTTGTTTCCAGGTGTTCAGACGCATCCTCTGACATGTAAATCCCTGTCACTCAAGACACACGCACAGAGGCTGCCCTTGTCAAGCAGAGATCAAAAGTATTAAGCATTTTGTACCACCTTTTATGAACCTGTTGAAGGAACTTATGACCCAAGCTTAGAGCTGTGCTTACTGGCTTGCCATTGTCTGGTAGAGTGGCCCTTGACCTCCAGACTGAGTCCCTTCCTGCTTACAGAGCCCCCGAGGCTGGAAGAGTGCTGCTACCAACCTGCCCTTGCTCGTCAGCCCTGATCTTAGAGTTATCAAAAGCAGAAAACACTAATGGTACTTGGCTCCCTGTAGAGAAACCTTTGCCATCATTGTAGCAAGTGCTGGAATGTCCCTTTTCCTATGCAACTTTTTTAACCCTTTAATGAACTTATCTGTTGAGTACATTGAAGAATATTTTTCTTCCTAGATTTTGTTGTTTAAATTATGGGGCCTAACCTGCAACTTATTTTTTGTCAATTTTTTAAAACTTTTTTTTAATTACTGTAAAGAAAATGAATTTTTTTCCTGCAGCAGGAAACATAGTTTTGAGTAGTTCTACCTCTTACCTGTAGCTGCCAGGCTTTCTGTAAAAATTGTATTGTATATAATGTGATTTTTACACACATGCACACACACACACACACACACACACACACACACACACGCCAGAAGGCTAGAACAAATTAAAAGAAAAACAAAACACCATGTTTCTAAGAATCTGTTGGGTTGCTGTTTTTTTCCCCTTTCTTCAAAATAACTGTAACTGTTGTGTGAAGGAGCTGGGGAGAGAACCAGTGGAAGAGGGTTAACTCACGCGGCGGGGACGGTCACGCTGAAAGCAGATGCTGGTGTGTGGCATGTCCATGTCCCGTGCAGTATTGGTAAAGATTTCCTCATTTGAATAATTTGTGTGCTTGTGTATGAGCTCTGTGTGTGGCCGTTGCACACTTGTGCAAAGTCAGATAAAGAGCAGTAGACAGAGGAGAAACTTGCCAAGCCCCTTGTGTCCATTTCCATAAAACCAAACCACTGCTGAAAAATCTCCTAAGGGCCAAGAAATTCATCATGGAAATTCAGGAGAATATATCCTATTAATTACTCAGACATTCATCAACATCACAGATACAGTTCATGTCTGTATTTGCAGTACAAAAGCCATAAGAATATTAACAGCCCTGTCACACATCTCTAACGGGAAGAATGCACATAGACCTACAAAGACAGTTTAAAGTGCTCAAGTACATGGGTTTATAGAACACGGTGGTTGGATCACTTAGAATATATATGTGTGTGTATGTGTG
The DNA here is from genome assembly GCF_037038515.1 of Microtus pennsylvanicus. NCBI lineage: Eukaryota > Metazoa > Chordata > Mammalia > Rodentia > Cricetidae > Microtus > Microtus pennsylvanicus. The sequence continues at coordinate 15,926,337 of NC_134590.1, read as the reverse complement.
TGTATATGTATGTGTTTCATTATACCGTGTTAACCTTTATTAGCCAAACTGACTGTGGCATTTGATTTTTAGTAAGTCACACTATATACTGAGTGTATATTAAAATAACGGTTTAGATATGAAATCCACACTTTGGGATTTGTATAACAACAATTGTAATGTACACTCACTGTCAGGCATTACTAAAAGAATTAGAGAAGCAGAAACGAGCCACATTTTGGTTCTGTGGTGTGCTCTTATGGACCCCCAATTTCTTATAGTAACTAAAATATAATTCTGCTCTCCTAAAACTTTGATGATAAGCGTTCTATTATCTTAAGTTAACTTATTTTTACAGTATTTGGTCATCTTAAAACTTTAAATTTTATAGAAATTAAGCAGAAATGACATCATAAATAATCATTGAAATGATAGCAGGAAATGACATGGTATTTGTAAACTTCTCAAGTGATGATTTTTACATCACATTTGTATCCAGAGCTATTAAATGATAAGATGGTTATCGTGTATTACCTAGTTTTCTATTAAACCATGTAAGTAATCTTACCTTTTTAGCGATAGAAACCTCAGTAGAACATTTAAAGGCATGCGTAGTAAAGGCAAGTCCTTCTTGATGTTAAATCAAAGACACTTTGTTTACTTTTCTGAAATCTCTGGAGATATAGGTATATGTTTATATATTATACATATACACGCACAGATATATTCTAATAATGAATCAAGTTTATTTAGAGATCCATGGTCCCTTTCCTCCTTTTCCAAGAGTTCCTGAAGTAATCTAACTCAGGATTCAGTTAAATAAAATCCTTTTTTTTTGACTGGGTGGATGGTTAGCACTCACGAAATGAGCATAAACTCATACCTTCCTTTTGCTGCGAGGAAGAGTTAGCACCATGCCCTCTCATGACTCCTGTAGTTCCCGCACTAACCAGCAGATCCCCAAATCTCCATGGAAACACCCCATTATCTGAATCTGGCTGAATTTGCTTCTTGGCTGATAACTAACCAGATTTTAGGGTGGTTTTGTTTCTATGTAAACTGGACACAAATATAGCAATGGATTCTTTATAATGCCTTCCTACCCTTCCTTCCTGGCTGTGAATTTGGAGATTAATGTTTCTTGAAGACTCAGAGGTGTTGACCAGGAATACTGTGGTTGTGCAGACCGACTGTGCAAAGGAAGATATGTGGGCTGAACCTGCCTGTGGCTTGCAGAAGCCTTTGGTGATGCTGTTCCTTTCCTACTGTGTGCAAAAACTACTTGGAATCTTAACCATTTTGTGTGTCGGAGCCAGTGTTGTTTCAGCTTCTCCTTCCAGTAAAGTTGAGGGATGGGGCTGGGAAGTACTCCCTTGAGAAGAGGTAAAGAAAACCTCCCTCCTCATCCCCCACCTAAGAGAAGGGGTGTCTGCTGTCAGTAATTCAGCTTATGTGCATTTTGGGCACATGTAACAACACACACAGAGTAAAACCTTTGTTGGCTATGTATCGGTGTTTAATAGAGCAAATGATTGTCTTCCATGTTTTTGTTTCTTTTTTTTTAACTGTGTTAAAGTACTTGAAATGTATCGACTGCTGACTATCTTTCAAAAACAAAACCATTTGAGTTATATTGCAGAGGTTGGCATTGATCGGAAATGGGACAAAGTTTTCTTCAATCTTTTTCAAACCACTTCATGATTTTGGTGCAAGAACCTGAGATGCTCTTCTTTCTAGCCTGTGCTATTCCCCGTCTGCTCTCATCACTCTAAGTGACTGGAGACAGTCAGCAGACAGCAGCTCTTCCCTGTCGGAGGAGCCTTGGGAACGTGCAGATGACTTCACTGAGCCTTGTGGCAGCCTGAAATGAAAACCCTTTTGTAATACCTGTGAATCTGGCGACTCGCGTGTTGACCAGAGATTTGGATATAGCTTATTCCTGGTTCATTTCATTGTGCTCTATGGATACACACAAGAATCCTGAATTCTGTTTCCTAGGCAAATACTGCAACTCAGGGCTATTGTCACCCAGTGAATCCTTAGAGCCTGAAGTAACTTTGTCCCAGGCCGGCAATGCACAGCGATGCAGACTTGCCTCCTTGCAGCCGTTTCCAGGGCTGGTCCATATCCGTACACATTACTGCTCACGATCAGTACGCACTTTCAGATAGTCTTATTTTTATTCTCTTAAGTCTTTATTAACTTTGGAGAAATGATGCATCTTTTTATTTTAAATGAAGTAGATCAACATGGTGGAACAAAATGATAAAGAACAGAAAACATTTCAATATATTACTAATAATCTTTTTCCAATATGAAACCTAAAATTCCTATAACATAGTATTTTACAGTTTTATGAAGCTTTCTATTGTGACTTTTATGGAATTAAGAGATGAAGAAGATGAGATATTTTAGCATTTATATTTTTCAAAATTAAATGTATACTTAAAATAAAGTAACTTTATGCATTTGTGGGTGTCGAGTGCTTCTGTTCAACTCTGACTGAATGCTTTCTTATGTTGCTTGGATGCTGTGAAAACAAGTGAAGTCTGAGTGAGCGAGAGCACCTGCCCTCCGACTGTGGCCATGTCCCCAGGTAAAAGGATATAATAAATGCCCCCAAATATAGAAGAGTGAAGTCATATATTTTATTGTTAATGAGGTGTTCTTGTTCAAAGTTTATAGTACATTCATAATGAATAAGGACAATGAGAGAAAAATACTGTCATTCTTTTTTTAGCTACTAAAATAAAAAATATATCATTTTCCTGAATCTAGGATGACATATATACTCAATTAATTCCACAAGCAAACTGAAAGGCTACAACGTATTAGCATCCATTAAAAAACAATTACTCAAATGAATAAAATACAACAATGATTTTTTCCCCATCAAAAATTGATTCCCAGAAGATATATTGCACACACTTCTCTCGGGCCAGCTTGAGCTTTCATCTAACATTTAAATGTCTCTAGGAAATGTCAGTCTGGCCCTAAATTGTCGTTAGAGAGTAGTGATAATGGCAGGTGAAGCTGATGGTGGGGAAGATGAGAAATACTATTAGAAGCAGAGGAAGTTTGTGTTGGAATGCAAGCAGGAAGGCTTTGTCTAGAACAGTCATTTGCTCTAGAAGTTTCCTGAGGCTCTTTGCACATCTGGGTATGTGGTACGGTGATGCGATGGCAGACTTGATGGCTGAGCTGTAAGAAGCAGCCAAGCCTGACTCAACAGAGATCAGATATGGTAAAGGTTTACTAATTCTCTTAGAGAATCCATTAGCTATTATCTTGTGTCCAGTTATGAGGTCAAGAAATTAGGATGAAAGAATATTTTGGATATTTTCACGAATTAAGTAACCTTCAGGAAGTCTCCAAAGAAAATGATATGTACATGGGACGATGGTACATTGCCGTATTTGTGATATAATGCTTTGTGCAAAAAATTGATGCGTAGGGAAGGGTTTAAAGGTAGAGCTGTGGACAGTTATGTAACTTCTAAAACCACAGTCCTTTGACACAGTGATTAGAACAAGATGGTACCAGCCTGAAGTGGAACAGACAGTGTCTCAACTCATGTCCACATAGAAATGCCTTTTGAATGAGGTTTCCATAGCCATGACTCAAGATGGGGTTGGCAGCAGAGTCGTCTTTGTAGCTGCCACCAGGAAGCCAGAGATGAGAGCACTTCTCCGTGCTGTCCCTGTGTGACGTTTGTGCTAGAGTTTATGCACATACCTTATTCTTACTGACAGTTTTACACCGAAAAGGTGACATTTATATTTCCACATTTTTCTAGTATGCAACCTGGCCTTCCCTACCTGCGAGAGGACAAGGATGTAAATCATAACCCTCTGAACAACCACACTGTCTCAAGATTAGGCATGCAAGTATGAGCAGCTGAGGTTGGGGTGGAGGGATTCTCTTCCCTGTTACTTTCTTCAGACTATCAGTCAGCTTGTTTCTTTGTCCATTTCCATAGATATGTAATTATCTAATTATAAATACATAATTACCTATTATGTGTTCTTTGCAGATGTGTAATATAGATAGGTAGTTTTACGTAAGCATATGATCCTTGGCATTTTCTAGAGCCCTCTCTCTGTTGGTTTAAGCGATGTGTGTAGATCATCTCCACTGTCTCAGGAGATGATCTACTGGGAGCTCACCAAGGCCAGCTGGACTGTTACCAGAAAAAGCATGGGATAAAACTGGACTCTCGGAACATGGCGAACAATGAGGGCTGATGAGACGCCAAGGACAATGGCACGCGGTTTTGATCCTACGCAATGTGCTGGCTTGGTGGGAGCCTAGCCAGTCTGGATGTTCACCTTCCTAGATATGGATGGAGGGGGGAGGACCTAGGACGTACCACAGGGCAGGGAACCCTGACAGCTCTTTGGACTGGAAAGGGAGGGGGAGAGGAGTGGGGGGAAGGGGAGAGGGGTGGGAGGAGGGGGAGAAGAGTGGGAGGAGGGGGAGAAGAGTGGGAGGAGGGGGAGGGAAATGGGAGGCTGGTGGGAGGAGGTGGAAATTTGGTTTTTTTTCTTTTCTTTATCCTCCTTTTATCAATAAAAAAATTAAAAAAAAAAAGAAATGTGTGTAAACAAATGGTGTTTGAAGTGGAATGAGAACATAGGAAGTGAGAAGCAACACAGAAAATTATTGATAAACATTAATAGCTGAGATCTGGAAAGAAATGAAAAGAAGATAACTGTAAAATATATTCAGGAACTTAAGAAGCAAGTTTTTGAGTCCAGAGGCTAGGATGTTATAAGAGATTTGTAAGGCAAAGTATATTGCTTCAATAATGATAGAGTCTGTTGGTTAAATGATTTAATTGATTGTCTTAAAGGTAAAAAAATGAATTGCAATCAATATCAGATAATTAATAACTTAGAGCTACGATAAAGTTTACCTGTGTTCAGCTTGGTCATTAACTTTTGGAATCTGAATGGAGTGGTTGCTGGAAAACAGGAAATGACACATAAGTCGTACTTTCAAGTAGGTTGTAGCCTAAAGGGGCAGATGTAGGGTAAGCAGTTCTGTGGGAAATTATGATGCCTGCCGTGAGGCTGCATCTTCTGGAAATGGCAGGGCAGGTATACCCATCGAGGCTCGTCAGCATGGCTACCTAAATGGAAGGCCTGAAAGAGGATGACACCAACAGACAGGCTAATGTGCTGATATGGAAGGGGAAGATTTTGTGGAGCCCCCTGACCCTCCATAAAGAAACTACAGACAGCTACGAAATGCTAAGATAGAAAATGGCCTTCCCCAGCGGCGATTCACCCAATTGGTTGCCAGGTTCCAAGTGGTCAGCTCTTAAATCACATGCTTATAAATTACATTATAGGGACTAAGCAGATTGCATATTTAGGTGTGTGTGTGTGTAGCAATAATTAAAGGGAAAGAGGCCAGTGACCCTGAGTTTGAGAGAGAGGAAGGTAGGGAAGGTAAACAGAAAGGTTAGAGGAAGAAAGGGAAATGGTATATTTTAACTTCAATTTTTAAAAGTTGTGATTCAGTATAAAATACTGTGATGACTAAGTAGATTGTATTACTCTTTGCTCTTGCAGAGGACCCAAGTCTGCTTCCCAGCACCCACATGGTAGGCACCAGCCATCTGAAACTTCAGTTTGAGGGGATTTGATGCCCTTTCTTAGCCTCCATGGGCACTGCGTGCATGTGGTACACAATTACATGGAGGCAAAATCCCTAAAAACGAAGTAAAATAAATGGTGTCTGGAGTGGAATTATGAAAATAGATAAGGAAAATATGGAAGATATAAAACAAAATAATGAAAAGAGAATTACCATATGCTTTGGTTTTGATGTCTCCTCCAAAGAACATGTTGAAAGTGAATCCTCAGGGCAACAATACTGAGTGAAAACAATACTTCAGAGAGAACTCTGCTGTCATCACTGGATCTACTTCTTGCTACAGAAGGCCCTGGTTATCTCAGGAACATATTCCTCATGGGGATGAAATTGCACCTAGATTTTTCTCTCTACTACTTTGGTGTGTGCTTGTCCTTCCAACAGGTTAAGATGTAGCAAGAGGGGACCTGGAATATGTGCAGGAAGCTAGTTAGGATGATGTTGGCCTGGGGACAGAGGAGACAACATTGTAACAAGGAGAGATGATATCAAAGAATGACAAAAGCATCAAATTCATGGTGCAGGGCATCTCTGTGCAGACTAGGAATCGAGAAAACGGGAGTAACTGGTTGAACCTGCTGCATGGTTGGGAGACTGTGGCCTGTGAGAGGCCTGAAGAGAAGAGAAGCCTCTGAGAAGCAAGTTCAAGGAAATGTTGTTAGGGGATGGGAGTCCTCTGTGGTCCTTGACATCACAGACTTTGCTCCAGATAAGAGACTTCACACTCACATTCAGTTGCAATGGAAATCCTTTAAGGGATTTTGAGAAGGAAACAACTGATCAGGTTTGCCTCAAAGAGACTTAGCTTGGAGAGTCTAGAAGCAGAGTGACCAGTGGAAATAATCCCAATGAGGGGTGACAGTCGGGGCTAGTCCACATTTACCAGGTGAGTAAATAGGACAGATTAAAGAATACATATACCTAAAGCTTTGGTTTTTGTCATTCTTTGTATCATTCCTTAAGTAATCAATACTTTTTTAAGACTTAGAGAGGTTTTTGTTTCTGGTTACCCCTCCCATCTTCTAAATATTGTTCTTCCAGATTCTCCCTCAAGCTGGATCCTCTCCATGTCCAATCACAGCAGTTGCATCCCTGTCTGCAGCTCCAGAGAACATCTTTCTGCTGGTTCCTGCCTGTCTCTGCATCCTCTGCCCCTTCATTCTCATGAGCATCATCTTTCTGCTGGTTCCTGCCCGTCTCTGCATCCTCTGCCCCTTCATTCTCATGAGCATCATCTTTCTGCTGGTTCCTGCCTGTCTCTACATCCTCTGCTTCTTCGTTCTCCTGAGCATGTCGGTACCACTGATTTTGGACCATTCGGAAGTGAGCAATGCATGTTCACTGATCTATAGCGTACGTATCCATCTATTCCACACTGTGCCACAGAATCAGCCACCAGTCACGTGGTTCTCATGCTGACCATGTAAACGTCACCCTGTAAGTCTGCTTCTAACGTCACTCAACACATCACTAATTATTCCCTGTCCCTTAAGCAGCTCTAAGTCCTTAACTGTTTTAAAATATCTCCGTGTACCCTGCACTAATGCGGACACCCAGTGTCCATCACGCTCTACTGAGTTCTTCCCACTGCCGCTGAGCTTCTGGGTCTGCCCACTGAAAACAGATGCCCCTAACCTACCCTCCAAAATCACAAGTTTTTTTTTAAGCTGTAATACTGCATTCTACACAAAGCGGTAAACCAAGACATCTCTTTTTCTGAGAGTCTGTTAAAAATAGATCTTAACGAAAATACGGAAACTTACAAGTGCCCCCAAAACTCCCACCAAGTTCTGAATGATGGAGGCAAACACTAATTTAAAAGATGAAACTACCTAGTTAATGCCTGATGTAGGCTGCGGGGAAGGCCGTAGGAGAACTCATTAAGGTTTGGACTCAGACACTGTAAGGAACAGGATGTACAGTTGGCTGAGAAAGACTGTTAGAGACTATGCACATGGGAGCTGCCTCACCCACTCCCGCTTCTCAATCAACCTAATGCTAGGCTGTTATCCTGTGGGGGAAAAACTCAAGAGCGTTTTCCTCTAAGGTAATTGGACCCATTTCCTTTGGAGAAGTTAGGGGCTTATACAGAAAAGTTTTTGACTGGTTGGTTTTCCTGGACATCAGATGCCGGCCTAAATACCCACAAGACTTACCCCCAGACATGAGGCTCCCTGACAAATTTGCATCACATGCTGAAGTGTGTGGATAGGAAGAACCACAAAATAATTTTTTGGGGGGGGCTGTTGTTTAAGCTCTACTGAGAAAGACTAATAAAGTGCATAAACTATGAAAGATATTTCAGAGACTAGAAGGTCATTTTTTAAAAATTATAATTTGTTTTATGTTTGGTAATCATTACCTTCATAAAAGTTAAGAAAGTTTAAAAATAATGACAAATAATCTTGAGATCTAAACATCATTCTAATTTTTTAAAATAAAGAATAATCGGAGGCTAAATTCATAAAATATCATAAAACAGAGAATCAAAGTTTTTGAAAAAATGGAGTGAAAGAAAAGAGACAATAATATCCCCTAGAGGAATAAGCTATCACCCCAGGAAATCTAGTTTCCATCTCAGAATTCAGGGAAGAAGGAAGGAGTGATATCCATTATAAAATAAAATTCAGGAGGGAAGGCAGATACATATGTTCAGATATAAGACTGAGTGCTTGGAATAAGAAACAGTCTAAGATATATGCAGATAGAATTGTATAATTTTAGATTATGAAGAATAAAAATTTTATGATGTGAAAAATCGGATGTCTTAAGTTGTTAAAGAAAGGAGGTCACCAACAGAAATCAGAACCATTCTGGACATAGCTTTGTCAACAAGATTAGACATTCAAAGTTATCAGTACAGTGTCTTTAGATGTGTAGAAGGAAAAATTTTAAATCTAAATTCCAGAACCAACTAATCTATCAACCAAGTGCAGAGCCAAATAGGGTATTCAGAAGGTTTCAAGCACCAAACTCTGTTATCTTGTATTTACCTGTTATTATGCTATTATGTTATTAAGAATGAACCTCAGTGTAGGGATTTAACTAGGCTGAAGCACTAAGCCCCAAACCAACTGATTCAATATTGTTGAACAGTGAAATCAAGGTTAACAGCTGAGCATCAGGTTCAGAAAACAACCAATCAGAAAAAAGTGGAAGGAGGGCAGGCCTGGGAAAGAACACAGAAAAAAAAAAAAAGATCAAATGGAATGGGTTAAATGGAGGGAAATGTGGAAAACTTGGGCGTTTGATAAAGCTTTTTTTTTTAAGGCTATTAGAAAATTCTAGAAAGATAAAGGCTGTAGAAGAAAGTCATAGCCAAATATTATGAAACAATCCAAATAGAGATAGAAGTTAAGGGACTTCAAAGAATGTTCCAGATTCCTACAGTCACTAATGATCTGGAAGATGTCAGTGAGATGAGGAAGGCATATGTTCATGTTCACACAAAGAGAGCACAAACAATCAGAAACTCCAGGAAAACTGAAGATGGATCTGGGACTATGAATGGAAAAATTGAAGCTATTGATAGAATACAAGAAGGAGGAATCTATTTGAATTTGATATTCTTTGAATGGTTTACTTATAATGTATATTTTATGTGTCACTATTGCTTAATACTTGATTCAGCAAAAAGATGAGCATGGCTGTAACATTAACATAAGTATGTTAATGTTATGGTAGTGGACACTATTGATTTCAACATTTAGAAAGTTAAAACAAAATGACAACAACAACTCCTAATTTAAAACATAAAATGAAAGCATTGGAAAACTCTAGACGACATAAAAAATGATTGGTACAAGACAGAAGAAGTGTAAATGGGAGAGAAAGGGGACGAGAAGTGACACTATGGGCATCAGTGATGTTTTAACTTGACATTGGGTACCAGCTTCTGGCTTTTGCTTCATGGTTAGATCATGAGGGTTGATGTTTCTGATATGCTTTCTTATTTTGTCATGTTGAGAAGATGGAGATTAGCCAGACAATGGTGGCACACACTTTGAATCCCGGCACTCAGGAGGCAGAGGCAGGCGGTTCAAGGCCAGCCTGGTCTACAGAGCTAGTTCCAGGACTGACTCCAAAGCTACAGAGAAACCCTGTCTCAAAAAACAAGAGAGAGAGAGAGAGAGAGAGAGAGAGAGAGAGAGAGAGAGAGAGAGAGAGGATGGATGGATAGATAGTGTGGTTTTTTTTTTGTATTTTTTTTTTTACTGAGAAAAGGAAAAAAAAGTTTCCCCCTCCTTCCAGCCTCCTATTTCCCTCCCCCTCCTCCCACCCTTCTCCCCCTCCCCCCACTCCTCTCCCCCTCCCTATCCAGTCCAAAGAGCAGTCAGGGTTTCCTGCCCTGTGGAAAGTCCAAGGTCCTCTCCCCTCCGTCCATGTCTAGGAAGGTGAACATCCAAACTGGCTAGGCTCCCACAAAGCCAGAACATGAAGTAGGATCAAAACCCCGTGCCATTGTCCTTGGCTTCTCATCAGTCCTCATTGTTCGCCATGTTCAGAGAGTCCGGTTTTATCCCATGCTTTTTCAGTCACAGTCCAGCTGGCCTTGGTGAGCTCCCAATAGATCAGCCCCACTGTCTCAGTGGGTGGGTGCACCCCTCGTGGTCCTGACTTCCTTGCTCATCTTCTCCCTCCTTCCGCTCCTCATTGGGACCTTGGGAGCTCAGTCCAGTGCTCCAGTGTGGGTCTCTGTCTCTATCTCCATCCATCACCAGATGAAGGTTCTATGGTGATATGCAAGATATTCGTCAGTATTGCTATAGGATGGGGTCGTTTCAGGTTCCCTATGAATGTAAACAAGAAGCTGTAAAACCAGCAAGAGCTTCCCCTTAACTAGGCTTTGCCTTTATGTTCAGAAAGGGACTTAAGTCTTACTGGACAGATAATTATTCCCTGCCTATACTTGGACCAATCACCTTCTAATGGAATTTGATTAATATCTTTGTGCCTCATATAGGTTTAAGTCTATCAGTTCATAGTTCAGGGTATGGCAATACCCGCACCAACTGGAGTTGGAGTGGCAATCTGGGGAGAAACAGATGCTGAAATGCAAAATAATATGATGGTTCTGCTGTGTCCTGATGTTTGTGTCACCTTTTACCTTGTTTCACCTGGCCTCTGTCTCAGGCTGACCTGGTGAAAATCGAGGTTGGTCAGGATATTGTAAACATGGAGATTTAGTGGAAGAATTGTCAGGGGAGGTTTGCGTTGGTCGAGCATTAGGCCTTTTGGAGCTTCAGTTATTAAGTTACTCGACTGGCAGACACAATTGCTGACTTTGGGCAGAGCTAGAAGTAACTATGAATTAGTGGATTAGCGACTGTGCATAAGCTGTTTTTAAAGGATCAGTTTCTCCAGGCCTGAAACTGAGATTAGAGGGTATGATTATGAAGCAAAACATACTTTTGGTGCCATGATTCATATCCTCAGATTGAATCTATAACTTAATACAAATGTATCTTTTTTTATAAAATATTTCCTAAATACCATATGCTGTACTTTCGGTAGTTCCAAGGTGTCGTGTGTTAAAAGTTTAGGTCTTGGGGTAGAATATTAGGCTATCATGGAACCCTTGTGGTAGTGAGGTCTTATGGGAGATCCTTAGCCCATTAAGGTTGTGCCCGAAATGGGGACTGTGGAACCCCATCCTCTTTCTCTTTTTCCCTTTGTTACTTGGTTAGTGAGGTGACTTTGCTATCACACACATTTATGCTATAATAAAAGGTCCACAGCAAGGGAGCAACTGATCATGGACCAGAAACTCCAAGATCACGAGCTAACCTGAACCTTTTATCTTCATAGGGTAACCATCTTGGCCACTTCATTGTCATGCTGCAAAACGGACAAACACCGTGCAAGCTGATATTATAAATAAAGGTTAAGTTTATAGTTTTAGTATTTTTGTGTACCTGGGACAGGAAGCTTACCTCTCCTATTAAGATGATGCAGTGTGACACTTGGAGTTGTTTACAGAGCCCCACAGAGGATAGTATCAGCAATTCTTTCGAGTCTAATACTTAATAAATCAGTCACTTTAAAGACTCGCAGCAGCTAAAATAATTTGGAAGGAGTTAGGGAGAGAGGTCGTGCATGGAAGCTTCGGAGTCTCTCTATAATCCCAGTTTCGCAAGCTGCTCTGAGGGTTTCTTTCTCTTTTGTTTATTTACTTGGTATTAGGGATGAACCTGGACTCACGTACGCTATGAAGGCCTGTAAGAATCAGCTTTTCTGGAGAATTGACCCTAGAGGGGCTCCCAGGTGCCCAAGCTGAGGTCCCCAGTTAGTTCCTTGGGCAGCTGAGGATAGGGAACCTGAAATGACCCCATCCTAGCGCAATACTGATGAATATCTTGCATATCATCTTAGAACTTTCATCTGGTGATGGATGGAGATAGAGACAGAGACCCACACTGGAGCACTGGACTGAGCTCCCAAGGTCCCAACGAGGAGCAGAAGGAGGGAGAACATGAGCAAAGAAGTCGGGACCACGAGGGGTGCACCCACCCACTGAGACAGTGGAGCTGATCTACTGGGAGCTCACCAAGGCCAGCTGGACTATTACCAAAAAAAGCATGGGATAAAACTGAACTCTCTGATCATGACGAACAATGAGGGCTGATGATACGCCAAGGACAATGGCACGCAGTTTTGATCCTACGCAATCTGCTGGCTTGGTGGGAGCCTAGCCAGTTTGGATGTTCACCTTCCTAGATATGGACGGAGGGGGGAGGACCTTGGACTTACCACAGGGCAGGGAACCCTGACTGCTCTTTGGACTGGAGAGGGAGGGGGAGAGGAGTGGGGGGAAGGGGAGAGGGGTGGGAGGAGGGGGAGAAGAGTGGGAGGAGGGGGAGAAGAGTGGGAGGAGGGGGAGGGAAAGGGGAGGCTGGGAGGAGGTGGAAATTTGTTTTTTTTCTTTATTCTTTTATCAATAAAAAAAATAATCAAAAAAAAAAAAGAATCAGCTTTTCTTTTGTGTCTGAAGGTGGTATCAGTGTGGCTCCCTCTCTTAAGACAGGTACAATCAAGAAGGGAAAACACACCTGCGAGAATTCAGTAGAAAACGAATCAAAATGCGCATCTCTTCAGTTTTGATTTCAGAAATCCAAAACATAACGTGTATAGAACTTAGATAATATTTTTTTCATGTGTTTGGTCCAATATAAATTTCAAGATAATTTCTGTTATGATTTTCATGCAGAATTTCAAACACACTTGAACAAACTGTTTTCAAGTGTTTGGAAACTTTTTAGTGTGATTGTTCCTGTAGAAACAATAGGCTCACCATAAACCTCACTCATTTGTTAAAGTATAGCCCCTGAAAAACCTCCACTTGCCAATTACGTATTGCATGAGTACTTATGTGGTCTTGTTCTGGGGTACGCAAAGTTACAGGTATGTTGTAAATACTAATTTATCCTCAGAATACTCCAATAAGAGGTGTTTTGTCTCTATCCATTTTATACACAAAGCGGCTCAAAGACAGAGAAGGCCAGGAGCTTGCCCAAAATCCTTTAGAACCATGTGACACTTCCCATCATTCTCTCATGACCCTGGCCTTCGCTTCCTATATAAATGGCTACTGAAATCACAGATGAGTCCATTCCCAGGAACTGCCTTGAGCCGCATCTACAGCCAAGTTCACTAACCTCCCTCAGAAGAGTGTTCCCTAACCAGTTCCCACTTGCTTAAATTCGGGGTACCTCTAAAAGCCCATTCCGTCACCAAAGCTCCCTGTGGGGTCATCTAAATTCCTTTAGCAACTGCTTCAGTTCAGTTTTTCCTTCCACTCATGCCTGCTCTCCTTCTCTCAGAAGTGTGGCTTCCTAGAGCACAGGTCCTCAGATTCTGTTCCTGCTAGTCTCACATAAGACTGTCACATACACAGTAAGTGGCAGAGATAAGTCTCAAACCTGGCTCTAGGGCCTGCATTCTTAATACTATCCTATACCACCCAGTATAAATTTCACTCTTAGAGTGTGCTTTGGAGCTGTGTAAGATGTCATGCCGGTAATCCCAGCATTCAGGAGGATGAGGTAGGAGGATCACGCATAGAAAGACTCCTGTCGGTAATAGTGATGATGATATTAAATATTGTAGAAAGGAAAAGCTTTCCCTTTAAAAATTGTATGAAACGCATCTTTTCAGCAATCTGCTCTCCTGGCCCAGGTTAATGAACGGAGCTGTTATCATAATTGTTCCTTTATTTGCAAAATCCGCTGAGATGTTTTTGAACTCTGTTTTGTCTTTGATCCCATTACAGTAACAAGTCAACATGCTCTATAAGTGGCTGATGGGCTTAAATGATAAATTTGCCTCTTTAATGGTATTATATAAAAATAAAAAACAGAGGAAGTACTTGTTAATATATGTTTCTTTTGAGATATTCAATGCTTCTGAGTTTTTGAGACCATAAAAATATCTTCATTTTCCTGGTCAAAACAAGTATGAGCATTAACATGGCATTAGTAATCCCTTAGAGTTACTAGGTGAACTCCTGTGCAATTCTAGAATATTCCAAACCCAAGTACAAAGCGACTCTCAAATGTCTATTCCAAATACTCCAGCACTACCTCTGTGATACCAGAAAACCATGAGGAAAAAAGAAAAAGCCTTACTCCTATGACACTGTACCTTAGGGTTCATTATTTCAGCCTAGTGGAGTGACTCACCTCCCTAGCCAGTAGCCAAAACAACAGTTTGTTGGAGACAATAATACATGAAAAATGTGCAGAGCTGGGGGGCTGTATTTCAAACAATCAATAGAAAGCTCCAATGGGTATAGAAAAGACACACTAATCAATTCAGACAAAATTATGTGGAGGTAACAAGAACTCCCAAGTCCCTAACAACGAACATTCACTTCTGATGTAGGGAACAAGTCCTTTACAGTTGCCCGTAGCGCTCTGCCATGGCATCTTTGCTCTGAGTTCTAGTTTATGGGGTATGCACATCAGAAGGTAGCTGAATTCATGGCAGATGAATGATGAGAAAACCTCTGACATCCATCCATAGCTCCACTCAGATTTCAACATGCAGTGCGAATCACATGATCGTGTCTGAGGTCAATAGAAAGGATGCAAATCCCGCTTCAGGGAAGACATATATACGAGGACTAACAATTAGTTTCCATTTTTCTTAAAATAAAACTGACCAAAATTTAATCACCATGTTTTTAAAAATAAATATTAGCTGTCTACTACACATAAAATATACCTTCTTCTCTCACCAGAGGCAAAAGAAAGTCCAAAGTACAAGGATAGCCTCAAAATAAAGGTATATGGCTTGGAGACAATCTTTAGTGGTGAGGGTTGGTCGTGCACCTCCATTCCTGCAGCACAGCTGAGACATCACCCCATCACTTCAAGCCTCTAGCCTGTCAGAGCCATTGTATCATTTACCATCAAAGATAACCCAGTGTCCCATTCCCAGTATTCCAGAGTCTCTGCTAATGTAGCCATACTTTCTAGAAGAGAGTTGATGAGGGCCCCGACATCCTAAAGACTCAGGACCTCCAGTCAGCTGTGACACCTCCCCGTCGATCCAAGTCACCAATAGAAACGGCAAATGAATCTACATCAGTCTCACGTGTTAGGTGCTAAATGCTTTTGCAAAACCCTAAACCCAGGACCCTAACACTGCAACAACTCTGGAAACCGAATCCTGGATCCTCCTGCTGTTGTGGCTACTGTTGCGACCGTAAGCCATGTTAGACAGAGCAAAGGGAAACAGCTCTTCTGCGGAGACTCTTCCTTCTGATGAGGAGCAGACTGGGAGTATCCCTAAGCTCCTTAGGGAGGATGTAAGTGGGAACAGAAAGGGGACAGGGGGAGAGGAGGGAGGAGAAACTGGTTGGTATGTAAAATAAAAGGGGAAAGGGGGTTATTTAAATAAAAAGAAAAAAAGAAAAAGGAAATAGCCCCACCAGAAAATTCAAAGGAAAGCCTTACAAGTAGAATGGATGGGACTGGAGAGATGACTCAGCAGTTTGGTGGGATTTAGAATCACTGTGGAAACACATCTCTGGGCACACCTGTGGGAGACCTGCCAGATTAGGTTAATAGGTTCACATGGGAAGACATGCTCTAAAATGTGGGCGGTACCATTCCATAGGCTGGGCTTTCAGACTGTCTGAGAAGGAGAGAGCTAGCTAAGTCCTGCCTTCTATTACTCTCTGCTTCCTGACTCCAGACACAGTGACCAGCTGCCTCAGGCTTCTGGTGCTGTGACTTCACTGTGATGTGGCATCAGACTGTGAGCAAAAGGAAAGCCTTCTGTTTGTAGGTACTTCGACAAGTTCCTGCCCCTCCCCCCAGCAACTGGAAAATGAGTATACATCATTGTGGCATTACATATAATGGCTGGTATATGAAAATCACCAAAATGTCTGTCTTAGGTATACATACATAATTAAATTGAGTGCTAAAAAGGGAAAGAGCATAAAATAAAATAAAAAAGAAAGAAAAGAAAGAGAAAATCCACAAATCTATTTTAAATTCACTAGCCAACATTTTTAGAAGTTTTGTAATTTTAGGTTATTTATTTAGTCCTATTTTAAATTTCATAAGTTATGCACATGGCATGAGAAAGACACAAATTCCATTAGTCTCCTGTTGATCTACAATTGTCCAAACAGCTGACAGGAAAAGAGAGACTATCCTTCCTCCACAGAACTGCCTTGCACGTGTTCTGGAAACTGACAACGTATGTGTGTGTCTTTCTGGGCGCTATTCACTACAACTGCTCTCCTTGTCTGTCTTGACTCAGTCACCCACTGTCTTGATTTCTATGGCTTTAGAATAAGTCTTCACACCAGGCAGTCCGTAAGCTCTGTTCTTTTCACAAATTACCTTGCAACTGAATTTTTAAGATGCCTTTTTAGAATTAATACCTTAATTCCTAAAAGTAATTGCTGAGAGTTTTAATATTAAAGTCATACAAAATCTCCAGACCGGATAATCATTATATTCTCCCTAGTTGCTCATCTAACATAAACTCGTGTGTGCCAGGGCACATGCTCTGGGATGCTCAGGTAAGTATTGTTTATAGCGATCCCCAATTGGAAGTAAAATAAATGCCCAAGAATATAAACAGAGAAATACATAGAGAAATGGAAATGAATTGATAAGGACATGCATCCGTGGAATGAATGAATGAATCTCTCAAATTCCATGCCTAAAGAAGCTAGTTATATAAATAAAATATTCAGCACACATGCTTATATAAATTCTAAGACAGGAAAAGTAAACTTTAAGTTTTGGGAATAAATATGCAGTGTATATCATGATAAGAAGAGCCTTAAAAATAGGAATGTGTTTGTCCCTAGAACAAAGGGACAGGAATCTAAGTCTGTGGCTTCTTCCTATGGTGCTGATCGTTTCTGTTTCTTAACCTCAGTGGAAGATAGAATAGTGTTTTTTAATGTTTTTTTTTCTATATACGCTCGTGTCTTTGTGTAAACGTCAGACATATTCTTTATGTTTGATATAATACTCAAGGGAAAAGTGGGAGGAAATTGTTACTACAAGTTTGTAGGTATATGTTTACATGTTGGTGGTACTGACTACTGCCAGGAAGACTGTGCCCACTGAGTTGGGACATCAACTCTCAACACCAGGGGCTCTTTTATGTGGCCAGTGTATCCAAAGACTAGAGATTAGCTTAGTTGACAGTCCTCCTTGGGACAAATGAAAATGAGCTGACATCTTCCACTTTTCAGAGTGTTTCTTTTAATTCCCTTGTTCTTAATTGAAGATCATCATTGTCAGCTCAGGTGCCTCCTTCCAAGCTTTCTTGCTGAACTTCTCTGGAGCATAAATATCCAGTCTTGTCCTTGTGGGGGAGGAATGATTTCCCAAGAGTATGTGATGTGGGAGGGGAGGTAGACATCTTTTTTACGGAGGTTTTTCTCCACGGTCCTCTCTTTGACCTACCTGCCTGCCTACTTTCAGAGCTACTTTGTGCCATCTCCTGAGACTTCCTGAGGTTCTGTGGGCACCACTTGGCTTGCTTCTCAGTTTCTACAATCACTGCTTTTACTTTGCTTTTCTTGCTTTTTTTCAGTCTGTTGAGTCACTTTCCAATTGGCTGACTGCTTTCTTGCTTCTGTTCATTTTAATGACTACCTCTTTGTTCATCCTTGTATCTTGTGGTAGCATTTTAACATGCTAATTTAAAAAAAAATCATGCTCAATGCCAACACATTAGCTTTTAAACACTATTCTCCAACAAACGGGAACAGATAAGAAAATAGTTTGAACATAGGGCTGGTTCATGAATGATACAAGATGTTCCTAAATCATCCCGTAGTGCCCAAATGACATTGGTAAAATGAATGAAACACAAAGCACAGGTACCAACTTAACCTAAAAGAGTTTCCATTGGCCAAAACTGGGAGAACGGCAATAATCAAATAAAGAGTAATGGATAACAATGTATAGTGTGAAATACATACACACGAGTTCAAGCTATATAAATAAGTGGTTGGATAGAGAAAGACTAAATAAACTTTTGCAAAAGTATTCTAAATAACATAAATAGCTATCTCTCTACCTAGGAAGCAAATAACGAACCTCGACGTGTGTGCCCCCAGATAGAATATGAAAGGTAAGATTAATAAGCTTTGATATCTATCATAAACCAGTTGCTGAGGTGAATATCAATGAGTGCCCTTGGTTGCATGCTCTGAACAATGTGCAACTATGGTGTTTGCCCCTAAATCTACAACTCTAATTTAATGAAAATTTAAAGAAAATTTAAACCAACTCATTATTTTACAAACTACCTGTTATATTTGTTTGTTTATTTTTATGGTATTGGAAATTGAACCTAGGCTCTCAGGCGTGCTAGACAAATGCTCTGCCACTGAAGTATCTTCCCAGCCTATTTTGGTTTTATTGAGTCTGTGTGTTCCTGCAAAATTTGCACTGTTTAAACCTATCTCTATGAATGCACATCCTTAGGTATAGTATTTGGGAGGCCTGAGGGAGCTTGCTGGCTTCTACCTTGTGAGGATGCTACCTATGAAAAAGGGGGCAGTCTCTAAACAGCACCCACTCTCCTGGTGACTTTTTCTTGGACTTCCCAGCCAGAAGACAGGAACTTTATTTCTCACTTATTGATTCCTTTATTGAAGATGTTTTGTTATAGCAACCCAAACAGACTATGAAATATCCTGTGATCAGGATTCCTACAGACTTTCAGAGCTGTGAAAAACAAGACCACACCGAGAAATTGACATGAATTGAAAGACACCAAGGACTGTGCGCTAAATGCAGTGTGAGATCCTGAATCAGATTCCAGAATGTAAAGATACTCATGTAAGATGTGGTGAGATGCAAATAATTCTGCTTGTTTAACAGGAAATGATAAGTTCTTAGTTCTGACAACCATGCCTAACCTAAGGAGAACTGGGGACCCTAATTTCTACTTTTTTAGTTTCTCTTGTAAATCTAAAACTTTAACATTTATTGGGAAAATCTCTGTGGTAAAGCTATAAGTGGGGACAATTTCTCCACAGTTGTGGGATGTTTGTATACTGTGGGAAGATGTATTGCTGTGATTGTTGTAATAAAAAGCTGAATGACTAATAACTAGACAGGATGTAGAAGCGGAAATTCTGGGCAGAGAGAGAACTCTGGGAAGAAGAAAGGTGGGGTCATCAGCCAGGACAGAGATGAGGTAATGCCATGTGGAAGAATGTAGAGTAATATAAATGGGATAATTTAAGTTATATGAGCTAGTTAAGAACAAGCCTAGGGTCAAAACCGCGTGCCATTGTCCTTGGCGTCTCATCAGCCCTCATTGTTCGTCATGTTCAGAGAGTCCAGTTTTATCCCATGCTTTTTTTGGTAACAGTCCAGCTGGCCTTGGTGAGCTCCCAGTAGATCAGCTCCACTGTCTCAGTGGGTGGGTGCACCCCTCGTGGTCCCGGCTTCTTTGCTCATGTTCTCCCTCCTTCTGCTCCTCCTTGGGACCTTGGGAGCTCTATCCAGTGTTCCAGTGTGGGTCTCTGTCTCTATCTCCATCCATCGCCAGATGAAAGTTCTAGGATGATATGCATGATATTCGTCAGTATTGCTCTAGGATAGGGTCATTTCAGGTTCCCTATCCTCAGCTGCCCAAGGAACTAACTGGCTTGGTGGGAGCCTAGCCAGTTTGGATGTTCACCTTCCTAGATATGGACGGAGGGGGGAGGATCTAGGACTTACCACAGGGCAGGGAACCCTGACTGCTCTTTGGACTGGAGAGGCAGGGGGAGAAAAGTGGGGGGAAAGGGAGAGGGGTGGGAGGAGGGGGAGAAGAATGGGAGGAGGGGGAGGGAAATGGGAGGCTGGGAGGAGGTGGAAATTTGTTTTTTTTTCTTTTTTCTTTCTTTTCTTTATTCTCCTTTTATCAATAAAAAAAATTTAAAAAAAGGGGGGAAAAAAAAGAACAAGCCTAGGCTAAGGCAAAGTTTTCGTGATTTATATTAAATCTCTGTGTCATTATTTGTGTGCTGGTGCTCCTGAAGAGAAAGTATTGCTACACATAAAGACTCAAATATCCACATAGGTCCAAGAGAGTGGTCTCTCAGGTAGACTCAGCATACAGAGGTACAGCTCTTTTAAGAGGCCCTGCTGTGCAGCTGAGCACTTGAGCAGCTGACTCTGAGCACAAACCCCTGCTCTAGACAGACAGAACAAATCCCAAGAGCTGGGGCAGGTAAATAAATGTGGAAGCTGAAAATGTGAGCCTATTTCCATGTTGACCAAAGGTCAGAGAATTGGAACTCACCTCTATTTCTTTAAGGTTATTGTGTTTCTACCTCAAATAAAGGTCCAACCTAGATTTAGGTCAGAGAGTTCTGCTCTTTCAAGGTTATGGTCAACGTGCGTGGCTAATATCCAGACCTTGTATTTCAGGAATAGAGAAGTAGATATGTTTCTATCTCAAACAAAAGTCTAAGGATCCAACTAAGGCTCCAGTTCCTTTATGGAGATAACAATGGGTTCCTCCTAGAAATTGGTTTGTCTACAGAATGTTTTGGTATAGGGCTAGAGTGTGACTTATTTTTTTTACTAGCAGCAGAATGTTTAACTGTGAACATAGCCTATGACCTTCATTTAGTATGTGTATATTGTATCTTGTTAATGCAGTTTTTTATCTTACTCCTACCTTTGGGGATCAGGGGTATTAAAAGCAATTGGAAATTAAATGCAGGCAAATTTCATTACTTGTTGGAATTCCCTCCCTAAACCCTAACTGATGGAGGAAGGTCATTGGTTAAATAAAAAGAAGCTGCTTGGCTCTCATTGGTTAGGAGATAGGTGGGAGGAGTAAACAGAGCAGAATGCCGGGAGGAAGAGGAAGTGAGGTCAAGACTCCTGTCTCACAGGGTTAATTTAAGTTATAAGAGCTAGTTGAGAACAAGCATAGGCTAATTTAATAATTGATAATAAGTCTCGGTGTCATTATTTGTGTGCTGGTGGTCCTGATGAGAAAATACTGCTATAGTAAGCTTATACTTACATATGCTCCTTCCAAGACTTATGATTCTAGAAACCTCCCCTGACCTCCCTAGACACAGGGTTTCCATAGAGCCTTGGACTTCCCTTGATATTACAGTACTTATCACAGATCCTCCCCAATGGCCTGGCCAATCTCCAGAGCAAGTTCAAGGTCTAGTCATTATTTTGTGTTTGGTAACTAGCAAAAAAAATATCTTAAGAAGGTATCTGTAGATTCAGTGAACACAGTGTTTGAGCTATTTTAGTTATGACCATAGCACAGTCACTGCAGTGGAGACTCATTCCTAAGAACGTATGCTGAGCATCCTTCATGTTTTGGAAAGTAAATAGAGCCCAGGACCATTGCTTCCCATGATAGGGAACTATAGCCACAGCAGCTAGACTGCAATGAAAGAAAGGTTTCATCATCCCTGTCCTGGTGACACTTTCTCAACAGTATTCTATAGTCTGAGAATATCTTCTTCTAATTACAAGGGAAATTATCCCTTATCAAAGTAGCCCGGACTCTGATGATGGAGACTGGGCCAGAGAGGCCTGGGATATTTGACCTTGGTAGCCTTTGGATGTTGTGTTTTTCTTCTATCTTTGCTTGCTTCTTTTTTTTTCTTCATTAAATGATTGGAAAATTACCATGACTTTATTCCCATAGGCTGAAAATTAGCCTGGTAAGCTGGAACCCAAATCAGATTCTGATGACTAAGAATTAATCTATTTTCGTGGAAGCATGCCTAATGGAAATCAGTACAGCTCTTCTCTGCCTTCGCAGAGCAGCCGCTACTGTCACCGGTGATTGATACGCAGCAGCCAAATGTGGAAGTCGCTCAGGTCTGAATCCCTTTGTTCTCTAACCAATACTGATCAAATTTTGTTTTTTCCAGAGTACATCTGTTCACTGCTCTGCTTTCGCGAGCTAAGAAGATCATCATTTTGAAGGTTAAAAGATGTGTTTCGAGAGGTCCTTAAACCTCACTGGCATGACTACGTGGAGCTGTGATTTCTCAGTCCTGACTTGGTGATCCTGGACTCCTCGAATTTCAATAAATGATGCGAAATTATTGTGATGGTTCAATGCAATGGGAAAGAATCTTGCCAATTAGTTTATAATTTAATAAATTGTAGGAAAAGGTGGCAAAGGGTAAAACATAGGAACAGTAAGTCTAGAGAGGCCATGCACATAGGTTTTTGTTAAAAATTTATTCACTAGGGCAGCAAGATAGCTCAGCATGGAAGAGTGTTTGCCACCAAGCTGATGACCTGAGTATGATCCCTGAGACCCTATTGGTGGAAGGAGAGAACCAGCCCCTTCAGCTGTCCTTCTGTCCACATGCATCTGCACACATCAGTGTAGAAACACATGCATCTAGTGTTTACTTACTGAGCACTTGTAAGCATTGTCCTATGGGCTCAGCATAAGTTAAGTTTTCTGAGGAACTTTAGTCTCAAGAGAGACACATTGAGGAAGATGGCCAGGAAGCCTTTGGAACTGCTTAGCTACTGGACTTTGTCCTATTTGAGAGCCCTTTCCTGCTTCAGCAAGGAGCCCACTTTTGAACACAGGTCAAGGATGAACAGATGTCAGAGTTGGCCACGGTGAGAACTGGTCAAGGCGGCATGTTGTAAACTGCAAAATATCTTTAGTCATGTTTTGACACCCTCTAGCTAGGATGAGGGTGTTTTTAGATAGTCTTTGCTACCTGGGGCAGGGGGCGGTCATCATTACTCCATGTGGCATAATTTGACTCAGACCCTCCCCCCCCACACACACAAAAGAAACAAAATGTTTCCCTTTAACCTTTTATTTCTTCTCTTCCTTCTCCCTCCATATCACCCTCTCTCCCTCCTCCCCACTTAAGGTCTCCCCCTCCCTGTGTTTCACAGCTTTCTTTGTAAGGCACCTGTGTCCTAGGATTCCCCCTCTCCAGAGTTCTGCCCCGCCCATCCCCACCACCTTCTCTTTTTACTTTCCTGGCTTCTGTGTTTACTGCAGGATATTTTCTCACATCTAAATATTCAGAGCTAGGCCCGAGGAATAAGAGATACTATGCGGCATTTGTCGGCCAGGGTCTGAGTTACCTCGCTAAGTATGATATTTTCCAGTTCAATTTGTTTTCCTGCAGATTTCATGACTTTAATTTTCTTTCCAGCTAAGTAGAAGTCCATTGAGCATGTGCACGTTTTCATTATCTAGTCATCGGTTGAAGGAAGATGTGCGGTATGGTCAATGGTCACAGGCCCGTTTCCTGGGCTTACAATCATCAATTAGTGTACTTCCCTCCATCCAGGCCTCACTGGGGAGGTGAAGCTTCTTCTAGACCCCTATAGCAGGTTTGTCCATACATGCTTGCCCCATTGTTATTTGCAAGATGAGGGGATTGTGATCTTAGATTGTAATTATAGCAAACATGTTTTAGTTTGAAGTAAATTTTGGTTTCTGTTATGTTACATCATTATGAGCTGCCCATTACTCTAATAGAAATTACCTTAGGATGTGTTTCTTTCGGTGATTTCGGAATACGTCTTTATCTTTTCATTATAGGTTTTATACTGCTTGTGTGTTCATTGAAAATGACATGGTGTATTAACTGCTAGTTAAGCTAATAGATTTTATAGCAGTACTATCTAAGAAATTATCCCAAACCACAAACATCTGCAAAGACGGAGAACAGGAACAGCATGTCTGTACCAAGAGACAATTCTCTGCCCACAGGGTTGACTTGCTCCTTTTCAGAACCATCGTCAACACAGATAATGTCATAGCATCCACAGCGTAGAGTCCTGCTTCCTCCCTGCTCCGCAATAGTGGTGACCTTTCAGTTGAGTATATGTTGGTTCATCTTTGTGACTTGTGTCTGCTATAGATTCTAAGGTTGCCTGTTACCCCAGTCTACAGTTCATGTGTCTAGTCACTTGTCCATAAGCCCAGGGGATGAAAATTAGTGTAATGAAGCTGATTTATTCAAGGCCAGCACCGAGGGAAACAGAGATTTTCTCTCTCCTCAGGGGCATCAGGGGCATAAATGGCTTTTACAGGGCACAGGCATATTAGAGTAAGGCAATGAGCAGAAACTCTCGATGTTGGGAAGGGTCCTTCTGTCTGGAGTGTAGTTTTCTTCTCTTTGAAAATCTGTATGGACTTAGGACTTTGACCCCCAGGCCACCTTCTATATTTTCTTTCCAGCTAAGTATTGCTTGTCTATAAATCAATCCATATATGGCAAGAGGAGAAGGAGAATAAAGGGATATGTGGATAAAAGATTATGGAAACCAAAAGCAACAGAATTTATGTTGTACAGCTAAAACTATCACAGTAAAACTATGGGCAGACTCCAAAGTAACCAAAAGCTATTAATTTCATTAGTGGAATCCTTAATATGCAAGTGACTAGTGGTTTCTTTTCTTCTGACTCTGAAATCTATGTTCATTTGGAAGGAGTGTGCATTTGTGCGTGTGCATGCATGTCTAATCATTAGGCAATCTATTGAAAAAGGAACAGCAGGTGTCCACAGTCCTTGAGCATCTGTACCTGTCACAGAATCAGGACCTGCCTGTGACTAGGGAACTACCTTCAACCTCAAGCTGCGTGCCAGTGTTTTATTTCTTCTTTCTGTCATCAGAAGTGGTTAAGAGAAGTTTGCATCACCTTGAGATCAACTCTGTGTGTGTGTGTGTGTGTGTGTGTGTGTGTGTGTGTGTGTGTGTGTGAGAGAGAGAGAGAGAGAGAGAGAGAGAGAGAGAAGAAAAAGGAAGAGATTTAGGTGGTAACAAATCAATGAGAAATAATAGCACCTCAGACTTATAGACTAATAAGTGTGTGCCAGGCTTTGTTCTGACTACTTTTCCTATATTCATCCATTTGGTTATCACACCGCCATCATGAAATAGTACTATCACCTATCAGGAAACACCGAGAGATTAGGTGAATTTCCCAATGATGCTTGATTTGTAAGGCAGTGGGAGAAGAACGCTGAGATTCACTGCAGGTGATCTAGAGGAATACAGGTTCTGATTTATCCACCTTTGTGAACTCCAAGCAAGAAAAGAGGACAAACTGAGATTGGCAAGGTGAGGTGTATTGTTTTAGATAAGCTCGGAGGTTTCTTCTTTGGGGTGCATATGGGAAGATGGAGTATGTTATCTGTTTCTCACCCAGGATACATCGTAAGGTCAGCAGCTTACTATCAAGTTTGATCTATCTTCCAACTAGATTTCATAGCTCCCTCAAGTTATTGTCCTGGGGCTCATTGCTTAACTGGTTTTCTCAGCTTACTTTCTTAAGCCCATTGCTCCTGTCTGCCATGAAGGTGGCTCTGCTAACCTTAGACTAGACACACAGCACCCTTACTAGACTATTAGGACATGTAAATGGTGACCTAGGAAGTCTTGTGGTTCCAAGAACTTATACAAAATGTTTTTCTCATCACAGCCACTGATAACCGAAGTGGGAGGAAGGCAGTCACATTTCAGTTCCTTCCGAGTTGTGCCACAGGGTAGGGGGACTATGTCTCTCCCAAAGGTGGACTTGTGCCTACGTCATGGGCTCTTCATGCCCATGTCATGAGGCTCTGACTGTTATTCTGGATGAAGGGCAAGATAAACAGAGCCGGGCAGTGGTGGCGCACGCCTTTAATCTCAGCACTCGGGAGGCAGAGGAAGGCAGATCTCTGAGAGTTCGAGGCCAGCCTGGTCTACAAGAGCTAGTTCCAGGACAGGCACCAAAGCTACAGAGAAACCCTGCCTCGAAAAACCAAAAATAAAAAATAAACAGGCAACAGAAATTGGCACCCATTTCTTTCAGCAACAAATTATTTAAAATCTGAACTTACCTGATTTTACATTCCATGTGTCTAAAGATGAAAGGGATATCTGTCTAGGAACAGATATTTGTCATTGCTCCCCTAAAGTGGGTCACTTTTTAGAATAATGGGGCAATTAAGGACACATATTTTATATATTTCATATATATGCAATAGTTCTGTCCAGTGTTAGCAAGCACTTGCTGTGTTAGGAGATGTCCTTGTTGATGGAGAATGCCTAGTCTAAGGAGATTGCAGGGGCCTGGCCACAAAATGAATAATGGACACTTTATTTCTTGGCCATCCACCTTTAGCTTAACCTTTATCTCAGGTGGAGAGAGCGTGCAGAATAACAGGACAGGAAAGTTTAGCATCTTAGCAGCTGGTGAGAGAAGAAAGATGGGAAGAAGAGGGGAAAGAAAGTTATACTGACTTAGAAATCAGAAAGCCAGGTGTGGGAATCTGGAAGCGACTGTTCCAAGACAGGCAGCTTTGGGGGTACATAAGTACCCAGCCCACCACAGGACAGCTGTTGTTATTATTTTAAAAGGCCTCGTGTCACGTTTCTTTACATCTTTCATCTTTGGGCTGCTCGTGGGGAAGATTATTTTAAGCTGTGTTACTTTTGTTTTTGCTGTCAAACATTTGTTTAATGGCGTAAAGATGTGTTACTTTTGTTTATGCTGCATTTGTTTAACTCTGTGAAGCTGTGATTCTTTGCCTGTCTAAAACACCCAATGGTCTAATAAAAAGCTGAACCGCCAATAGTGAAGCAGGAGCAAGGATAGGCAGGGCTGGCAGGCAGAGAGTATAAATAGAAGGAGAAGCCTGGCTGTAGTGGTGCACGCCTTTAGTCCCAGCACTCAGGAGACAGAGACAGGCGATGTTTTGAGTTTGAGGCCAGCCTGGTCTGCAAGAGTCTAGTTCTAGGCTCCAAAATTACAGAGAAACCCTGTCTTGAAAACTCAAAAAAAAAAGGAGAAAGGAGGAAGAGGAGGAGCAAGAGAGAACAAGAGAAGGAGGTCAAGACCACGCAGCTACCCAGTCAACCATGGAGTAAGAGTGAAAGATACACAGAAGAAAGAAAAGGAAAAGCCCAGAGAAAAAAGGTAGATGGGATAATTTAAGAAAGACTGGCAAAACACAAGGCAAGCTAAGACCGGGCATTCCTAAGACTAAGCCTCTGTGTGTGATTTATTTGGGTGTTGGGCCCCCCAAAAGCCCATGGAATAAAGCATCACACAACAGTCTCCTTTTTAATGCACAGGTGTCTTACTTCAAAGGAGGCAAAGTCAGAAAGGAGAGCTACACGTTGACAAGTCCGGGACACTTGTGAGAGGTGCATGTGACTTGTCCGTGTATACTAGCAATGAGGGACCTGAAGGGAAAAAGAGCTTGGAAAGCAGCCATCTGGTGCCTAGGTGCCACCCGGAACACGAGTTGTCAACATGTTGGCATCCTCTAGTCCAAGTGTCCTGGGTGGTTATCAGTAACACTCTTTACCAGTGGCATAGTTGGTCATCCAGAAGAACCTTTCCAGATGCGGGCAAGGACAACACAGTCTGTACCTCTCATTTCTGGTCTTGCCTAGGACCGCCTATGGAGTAAGATGCCTTATGCTTAAATAGGAAATCCTGTATTACAACCTAAGCCTATGGCCACCATGAGAGGCTTTCTCTTCGACTACTTTCCCAAACACCTTCCCTGCAAAAATGCCTTTTCCCTTCCCTATCCGCTGAAACCCAACTGCCATGCTTATGGAAATCCTCCTCTTAGATTACTGAAGCTCTTCCTGAAACAGATGCAGGGACCTGCTGCCAATTTTCTCTGCCTTACACTACATCTCTTTGTTTCTTTGTAACACTGAGCTTTTGACAGTGGTTAAAAGCAGTTAAGCTGTTTGTTCCCTGTGCATTCTTTGCTTTAACACAGTGCTTTGTATTTCTTTTCACTAGAGGCATGACAATTGTTATATTTATCGTGGTGGTGTGTATGTGTATGCGTGCGTTTCGAGACAGGTCTCACCCCAGAGCCAGGCTGGCCTGGAACTCCGTTTAGCTCAGAGTAGCTCTGAATTTACAGTGTTCCTCCTATCTTAGCTCCTCCCCTCCCCCATTCTGGGCTTCTAGGCATGACCCTCCATGCCCAGCTAACGTCTCTGTGAAGTTGATTCGAAGGAATGTGCCGCGCCTTTCTAGCTTTTCATCTCAAGCCATTAGTTCTGATTTCTGTGGTTTCCTTCCAAGCATGAGAAACATGTGTGGCAAGACAATAAAGATATGTGTATGATTTATTCCTTGAAAGCACCCCTGGGAATCGGCTCAAACAGCAACACTGGCAGGATTCTGAATCTGCTCCCTTTCCTAGAGTTCAGAGAGTCTAGAGGTTCTAATACTTGGATTTTCTCACTTCGCGATGCCTTTTCCTGGCCTGTATTGCAACCCTGCTTTCCCTAAAGCCCACCCTGAGATATAGGGTTAGGCATCTATGATTCTGTCCCTAATAACCGTCTATTAGTTTCTGCATGCTGCTCTCATATAGACCAGTATAGGAAGGAGCTGGTTGGTGTGCTGAGATGATTAGGAGGTGAACCCATGCAGTGTGGCTTTGACAACCCGCTAATTCAGCTTGGCCTACCCATCGTTATTAAAGACTATACATAATTCTAGATCCTGAATGTTTCCTCTTCTTTTTACTGAATTCTGGCAGCTTGGTACAATGCCTCCTTGATTTATTAATCCTACACCTCCTACTTCTGCATACTGGGATTGATTAACTTTTACCTCTCCCGTAGCTTAGATCCCTCTTATGATACGCCTATTCTACAAAGAGAAACCTGGAGCTTGAACTTTGGTTTCTATGCTTCTGGAGAAAGTGTTTCATCACCTGAACCATCTCTGTAGCCCTATTTTTCTTTTTTTTACATCTCAATATCTTCAAAAACTAAATGACAAGAATTCCTGTCTCAGAAGGCTGTCATCCAGATTAAATAATTACAACAAATATAAATGACAGTTTGTAGTAAGTTAGTAAATATTTAATAAGTGTTAGTTGGGTAAACAATATATGCAATTACATGGTTTTAGTAGTTGAATGAGTCTGAAGTGACATCCAACTGTGACAAAATAAGCATCTCTATGAAGTAAAAGTTCTCTTGAAGCAAAAACAAGAGGCATTATATTTTATAACATTAGGAAACACTGGATTCCACTAGATTGCCTGATTTTATGAGTAATTTAACAAACCTTAGGGAAATCAACATGGAGAAAGACACATTGACATTTGTTCTTTCTTCCGTGCATTAAGCTGACACCAAAGACTTGACTGTAGATGATATTAAATAGTACTCGCAACGTGAATTCTGTTGTATAGCATGTTGAAAGTTTGAAAAAAATTAAAAGTCATCTGTCAAAATATAATTTTATCATAGGTGGCATTATGGCATGATGACATCCTGCACAAATATCTGATAATGTCATCATTTGACAAATGACCTTTGAAAGACTAAGACTGAACAAGTGTCAAGTGAGATAGGATCCTATATGAGCAATGTTTTTATGGAATCATTTAGATTCAGATTATGCATATTTTTTCTTTTCTGGGAGCACATTAATATTATTTTCTTGCATTTGCACGCTGGTGGGATAGGTAGACACTGGGAATAAAATTATCCCAGAACGCTGGTTTCCACAGTCTAAACATAGAGTTGGGAGGTAGAAGTTCACCAAAGCTCATTTCATCTTACTCTTCAGGTAAAGTTAATGAGCCATCTAGCTTCATACCTGTGTTGTATTAGCTCAATGTAGAGAAAAACGAGAGAGAGAGAGAGAGAGAGAGAGAGAGAGAGAAACCAATCAGCAATAGCCAAAGTAAATTTAAAAAAATAACAAACTGATATGTTGGTAACTGCTTTATGTTCCTTTTATATGGAGGCTAATGTTTCTGGACCCCTCTGACTAATTTGAGATCGAGTGTGGTAAAAATGAAATCAGCCCATAGGCAGAAGCAGAAGATCTCTGTGAGATAGATGCCAGTCTAGTCTGCATAGTGTGTTTCAGGACAGCCAGAGCCACATAGTGAAAGCCTGCCTTGAAAGCGACAGCACCTGATGGTGATGTTGAT
The DNA here is from genome assembly GCF_037038515.1 of Microtus pennsylvanicus. Taxonomy (NCBI): domain Eukaryota; kingdom Metazoa; phylum Chordata; class Mammalia; order Rodentia; family Cricetidae; genus Microtus; species Microtus pennsylvanicus. The sequence goes on along the minus strand of NC_134590.1, from coordinate 15,896,270 downwards.
GATAACTAAAGTAAAATAAAAAATTAGAATTTCAAGAAGTTTGTCGTAAATAACAGATCTCACTTTCTGAAATACTGGTCTGGAGTCAGACGTTTGTTGACCTTTATCCAAAGTGGTCCTTTCTCGGAAATACTAGATTTGCCACTCTGACAGGGTGGCTTTTTATTACGTGGTAACTCAAAATGTTAACTTAAAAATTATGGGCATTTTTGTTTTGTCACAAGTAGACCCAAGACCAGAGGAAACCCATGCAAAGAGGAAGAGTAGAGAAAACTTGCGAAAGGGAATCGAGGAGAGAGCAGGGATCTCAGTAGCACAGCTTAGAGGCACAGCAGAGGAGGAGAGAGCAGGGATCTCAGTGGCACAACTTAGAGGCACAGCATTGGAAGCTGCCTAGCTCTAGCTGCATTCTTAGTTCTCGTCTTGAGTTTGGATTCTATTACATGCAAGCAGAGGCAAGGCTGTGCACATGCACGCACATATAGGTATTAAATCATTTTAATCTTTGTGTCTGACATGGGTTTGTCAAGACTGCCTAAGCGCCGAACATGCTCATTTAAAATAAAATGATCTGCTTGTTTGCCCTCCTGCTGTGCACATTAACATGAGGGAATCAGGAGCATTCTCTATTACAGTCATGTGTAGCTAGGTATTACTGACTTGCATATGGAAGACTATGCATTAAAGGTGTTTGGACCAGTGAGTGCATCTGTGATACAATGTAATAACTGATTAAACCCATTATTTTAGACTAATACTGAAGACATTTCTCCTAATTATTGTCATAAATATGGAAATAAAAATCTGGAGTAGCTGAAGAAAATTTATATATATTTGGAACTGTTGCTGAAACACATATGGAAAGCTGGCAAGGCGGCTCAGTGGGTAAAAGTACTTGACACCAAATCTGATGTTCTGAGTCTGATTCCCCAGAACTCCTCTGGTAGAGATGGATCTGCAAATTGTCTTCTCACCCCCATACCCTCTCCGTGATCTGTGCATGCATGCATATACATATCTATATGCACACACAAGAAGTTAAATGCAAAAAAAAAACCCTATTTAAGAATTGATCCTTCAGTTTTATGTTACTTCTAAGAAGTATGGCACTTTTGTAGATGTAGGATTAACACAACAGAAGGTTATTATGTTATTAAGTTATGTTAATGTATAGTATATATTATATATAATGCAGTATTAATGTAATAGAGGTAGATCACTTTTGCTAGTGTATTTGGGATAAAGAAGCAGAATATACCATTTTATGAAATTTACCACATAACTTCTATTTTTATATTATCATTGCCTGATTTTAATGTTTATTGCTAAAATGCACTCATTGTAGTATGATTTATGGTAAGGAAATTGATGCTTTTTTGACAAACCATGTTACTTTTAAATCCTCCTGCACACAGGTGTTTCCCTGGTGACTCACCAACTGGCCTGATGCTTTCTCAGGACTTTGTTCTCACCACTAATTGGCAAGACTCATTATTTACTACCGCAGAGTGGACACAGTGTTTCTGAACATCATCTGAAATGTTTTTGTACTGGTTTCTAAAAGCCCATTCATTCATTTACTCATTTGACAGTGTAACTTTGTTTAGCTCTTTGCTGCCTAGTTTGATGTCAACTTAACATAAGCTGGAGTCGTCTCAGAGGAGGGATCCTCAGTTGAGAAAATGGCTCCTTGAGATGGGCTGCAGGCAAGCCTGTGAGCATTGTCTTAATTAGTGGTTGAAGGGGGAGGGCCCAGCTCATTGTGGGTAGTGCCATTCCTGGGTTGGTGGTCCTGAGTTCTATAAGGAAGCAGGTTGAGTAAGCCCTGAGGAGCAAGTTAGTAAGCAGCACCTTCCATGGCCTCTCCATCAGGTCCTGCCTCCCTGTTCCTGCCTAGTTTGAGTTCCTGCCTTGACTTCTTTCAGTGGACTGTGTCAGGATATGTAAGCCAAATGAACCCTTCCTCTCCAAGGTGCTATGGGTCATGGTGTTTCATCACAGCAACAGTAACCCTAAGTGAGACAGTCTGTCTTTTTGAAAATTACATAAATAAAATGCAGAGAGTTTAATGCAGAACAGTAAGTAAGTCTATAACAACTGTCTGGAAAAAAGTATTCTTTTTCCTTTCAAGCATCTCAATGGAAAGGTCAGACGTCTTTGGCTGGTAGTAAGGAGTTTATATGTGATTTAAGTTTTCCCAGAGCGCTCTAATCTGAGCTGTGGAGTGTTCTGCCCACACACACGTGTGTGTGTGTGTGTACTCTCTCTCTCTCTCTCTCTCTCTCTCTATATATATATATATATATATATATATATATAACCATTGAGCATCACAGTAGTTAAAGAATGTTTGAAACTTTTTTAACTAGAGCAATTTTACAGCAATATAGTTACAAGATATATCTGTAGACTTAAATATTTGTCTCTAGTGACACATTTGAGACTCATGAAAGGCTCACATAGAGAATATCTTTTAACCTGACTTCTTCCTCTGTTGGGAACCATAATTATCATACCCACCTGAAGGGCTCTCATTTAAACCCATGTACTCTGGCACTAGAATTTAGCCCAATTTTCTCGTGCTTTTATTTGAAAGGCAAGCACCATTCACTTTTTATGATCCTGCCCAAGAATACCATGTGGAACAGTCTGCCTTTTTAAACCTTAGATAAACCAGAGGAAATTGCTATTTCCAGAGGACTCTGGAAGGATCTTGACAACTATGCCTTTTGACTGGTGTTTTTTAGTGATTTTCTTTTTTTCTCCCTGAATCCCAGAGAGAGAAGATTGTGCAAGCCAGGTGTGGTGCCACATACCAGTGATTTCAGTCCTTGGGAAGCTGAGGCAGAAGGATAATGATTTTAAGACACACCTAGATGTCATAGCCATATCCCATCTCAAAACATAACAAACCCCAGAGATTCCTGGCCTAGAGACTGACAAATAAGAGTTATGCATTAAATAAGTAGGTAAACTTGAGGGGACAAAAGCCTATGGAAGTTTTCATCCTGTTTCCTTTTCAGTTCAAGTCAGTTGTTTCTATGGATATTGTCAAACCAGCACCCCATAAATATTTCCTTCTTTGTATTCCCAAGCCACCCAGGGTCTACCAAAGACTGTAATATATGATTTTACTATGTAAAGATTCTCTCCCTAAGTAGAGAATAGAAGCTTACAATAGGCAATAGTGTATTCTAAAATGCTAAAGTGTGTTACAGATAGAATGTGATTCTGGAGACGAAAATTCCTTATACAACATTAAGTAGTCAAGAGATCCTAGTGAACTAATTAAAAATATTCCTGATTAAAGTTAGTAGTTTGTAAAATCTGAAATGTAGAAAATGATACCAAGGAATGCTTCAAAATGAACATTGCTGACTTTTATATTTAATCTTGTCAGCCTGAGTTTAGAATCTGTATGGACTCACACCTCTGAGGGTGTCTATGAGGATGCTTTCCAGGAACAGTTAATTGAATAGGAGAGCTCTAAGCTGAATGTGGGTGATACCATACTATGAGCTAGAATTCTAGACTCAATAAAATGAGATATTAGCTTGGCATCAGCATCATTCTCTCCCTGCAACTTGAATGGCTGCAATGTAAACCAGATGCCACCAGCTCCTGTTACCATGACCTGAACTCTGAGCCAAACTACACCTTTCCTTCAGTTGCTTCTTGCAGTGGTGTTTCATTTGTATTTTAATAAATAAAGCTTGCCTGGAAATCAGAGAGTGAAGCAGCCCCACTGATCAGCCTTACAGACAGTGGTGACACACACCCTTAATCCCAGTAGCCATACTAGTTCCCCATAGAAACTGGGTGGTGCATGCCTTTAACCCCAGCTGTAGAGAGAAATATAAAATAGAGGAGACAGCTCATGGTCTCAGTCTCATTCTGACGTTTCCTGGAGGCAGGATCACCATTTTCAAACTGCGGTCGAGGTAAGAGTCAGTGGCTGACTGCTTTGCTTTCCAGGTTGAACCCCAGTATCTGTCGCTGAGATTTTATTAATTGTGCTTCAGCTTCTGTTGGCTGTTTTGCTTTTGTCAACTCAACCTGAAAAACTACTAATAAACTGGCCCACTTTCACCAAGATTATCTGTAGTGCAAGCATTTAGAAGCTTCCAGCGTTTCCATATGCTGATATTGAGAACGAGATTCTGTCTAGTTATCACATCCTACCCTTAGTTAACTTATACCAGTTGAAAATTAAGCATTCTCCCTGTGCTCTAGGATTCCTGTCGGACACCCTCATGGATACAAACTCTGCTAGTCAGACTTTTAACCGCCATGACCAATCAGCTGATGGCAACAGCTTAAAGAAGAAAATTCGAGTTCATGGTTTCAGACTGTTCAATCAATGGTTGTTTGTGATCAGGTCCTTGAGCAGAATATCATAGTGGGGTGGGGAGTCTCGGGCAGAGGGCCTTCTTAATTGTATGGTGGCAAGGAAATACAGCATACGATCAGGGCCAGGGACCTGGTATAACTTTCAAGTGTATCCCTTTGAGTGACCTACTTCCTTCGAATAGGTTCTACCTCTTAACTGTTCTACCTATCCACAATAACACCTTCTGGGTACCAATCATTCATCTCATATTCAAGCCAATCTTTAATGCTTTCCCATCAGTTTTCACCGAAGGATGATGCAAGAAGGCATTTATTGTTCCATTTGTATAGCTGAGACAAGTGTCTTCAGAGCATAGCAGTTTGACTTATATGAAGTGGTGAGATTATTTTCATCATGCCAAAGAAGGCTTTTCATACCCTAAAGAATCATATAGCTATTTTAGACCATGGCTGTCAGAAATTTTTCTTATTTCTGTTAAATATTGTGTGTTTTTATCATTTAGAGTAATGGTGAACTTAATATCACTGACAAATATCTGTTAGATAACAGTATTGAAAGAAAACTTATTCTTGGACCTATGTAGATTTTATACCTTATGTACATAGTTTATCACCTTCATAAGTCAACACATTTTACTGCCTTGTATGCATTTGAATTTTTACTGATAAGCTTATATATGCAGCAAAATGTATGTAAATATAACAACTAACAACTATTATGTATGTTTATTGTTTAATAGCTTGATTTTTTTTTTGTTTTTTGAGACAGGGTTTCTCTGTAACTTTGGAGCCTGTCCTGGAACTAGCTCTTGTAGATCAGGCTCGCCTCAAACTCATAGAGATCTGCCTGCTTCTGCCTCCCAAGTGCTGGGATTAAAGGTGTGCGCCACCACTTCCCAGCTAAATTATTTATGTGTTTACCTGTGCACAAGTGAGGGTGAAAGTAGCCAGCAAAGTCAGGGTTCTTCATCAATTGCTCTCCACCTTACTTTCACTAAACCTGGAGCTCTCCGATTGAGCTAGACTGGTAAGCCAAGTCCTAGGGATCCTCTTGTGATGTGGATGCCCTTCTGTATTATATTCTGTGTTGCTTTTCTTGGTTGATAAATAAAGCTGTTTGGACCGACGACTTAGCAGAGTAAAGCCAAGTGGGAAATCTGAACAGAGATATATATAGAGAGTAGGCAGAGTCAGGCAGACTCCATGTAGCTGCCAAAGGAGAAAGATGCCAGAACCTTACCAGTAGGCCACAACCTTGTGGTGATACACAGATTAATAGAAATGGGTTCATTTATGATGTAAGAGCTAGAAATATGCCTAAGTCATCAGCCAAACAGTGTTGTAATTAATATAGTTTGTGTGTAAATATTCAGGTAGGTCTGGGCAGCCTGGAAATGAACGAGCAGCCTCCGCTTACACTCTGGTCTCCTCCCTAGCATCAGGATTACAGGTGCACACTGATGAGCCTGGCTTTGCTTATATGGGCACTGAATATCTGATATCACATCCCAAAGTAGTTTACTAGTTGAGTCATTTCCTCAACATGAAGTTGTCTTTACTCTTAGGACTTTTATCTCTTTATAAGCAGACAGTGTAAACAGCAAAAGTTTAGAGTATTTTTGTGATTTATCTAATTCATATCAATATTTTTTTTAGCTATATCACTCATGTCCTTTGCTTTGTACCAGAATTAGCAATATAACCTACAGGCTAAATCTTCCATATGTTTGGTTCCTAAACCATATGATAGGCTAGGAAGGAAAAGCCAAAGAAAATGTTTTGTGAAATGCAAAAGTTATATAAAACTTAAATTGTTATATATAAGTCATGTTTTATTATAATACGACTACATCCATTTGTTTACATGTCTCTGGCTATGTCGATATTTTTGGGGCAGAGTTAAAAATTTTCTGTTACAAATCAACTGGCAAGGCCAGAAAACATGGACCACACTGCCTCAAATTTTCAGCTCTATGGCTAGGTCTGTTGTGGTGGTTGGGTATTTGAGCACTGGTTCCCCAGTTGGCAGCAGTGTTTGGGGGAGGTTTGGAGGTGTGGCCTTGCTGGGGAAGTGGTCACTGGGAGTAGGCTTTGAGAGCTTAAGACCTCACCTTGCAGTTTGCTCTCTCTGCTTCATGCTTGCAGTTTAAGATCTGAACTCTCGGCTTTCTGTCATGATTCTCACTATGCTTCACTCTAACGCCTCTGGAACAACAAGGGCAAAGAAACTGTCTCTTCTATAAGTTGCCTTGGTGGTTTAACATGGCAACAGAAAGTAACTCATACAGCTGTCCACAGTTTGCTGACAGCAGCATTTTATGGCCCAGTATCACCAATGGGACAATACAGACTTAGAAAGAATTAACCAATATGATACTCTCCTGTGCATTAGAATTACTTGCCTTGATCTTAAAATAAGTCATATTAGCAAATCTCTCCTCCGGAGTATCTAGTTATTTTGTATTTTCTTAAAAATCAAACTCAAAAGTAACTTCTTGTTATTTCTAATTCACTGTACTACGGTCAGGAGTTTTGGGGTTTTATTGTGTAGCTAAGCAAGGCTGCTCTCCACTCATAATCCTCATGTTTCATCTTCCTAAATCCTAGGACCACAGGCATGCCCCAGAATGCCTAGGTATGTTTCACACCTTGACTGAGCACGAAATATAATAATGAAATATAAAGATGTTGTATTTTAAGCTAGTATTGCCCCAAGTCAGGCCTTTGCATCATCTATAAAGAGATAAGAGAGAGTTTTAATAGACCCAACAGTCTAGTCATTAAGACACTCACATTTAATTCTTGTGATATAATCTCACCATGTCAAGAAGGAAAAGAAGATAGGATGATTTTCCTACTTCATCCCCTTGGAGCTAGAGGAAATTATATCCAAATCAAAGAGGTGATTAAAATGTAAACAAACGATGCCTACTCAGTACTCAGAAATCCCTATATAATATTGTAGCTCCTTGTATTTACTTCTGCAAAGAAACTGCGCAAAGAGGCGAGTGTTCACCTAAGATCACAGTGCAGCTCTGATTGTGTTCGTTTTGAACTCTTAAATTTCCAAATCATGTGACAAGTCGTCCCTTGTGTCTGTCAGAAAAATCATAAATATTCAAGCTTCAAGAGGGCTTAAGAACCTAAACAAAATCATCACCATAAAAGCATACGCTATGCTGTTGAAGAGTTATTTTTCTACAAAGATCATGGGAACTTGGGAGTTGTGGTTTCCTGCTGAGATAGGACTGAAGCGGGTGCTTCTCCAGACAGCGGTCCCTATCTATTTACTCCAGGCCTGTTATCTCTCTTGTTCTCCACTCTACTCTCCATTTCGTGTTGAACAGCTTGTTTTGAAAAGCTCGAGTCTGTCCAAGAAAAGCCACTTAAAACTCAGAGAAGGTCTGTTCTCATCCTGCCCAGGATACTTGAAGGTTTTAAATCACAGCTATCAGAGCAGGAAAGCTGGCCTCCGTCTCTGTTTTTTCCTGCTTATTTTCCAATGCTCTACTGTGAAGTTTTCATTACGTTACTGTACTCTAAGAAGAAAGGTTAAGAGTCAGTTTTTAAACTTTTTTTTTTTGTAACTTTTGCCTCTAAGGAGTTCCAGGTTAGCATTTAATAGAGCCAGATTGTTTGCACCTGAGCCTTAGAAACATTTCTGTTTTATAGTGGGTTCCCAGGACTGTTCCCTCTCTGATTGGGGGTCTGGATCCCATGCCTATTGTGTGAATATACTAGTTTAATGAAAAATGCTCTTCTTATAGGAACAAGTAATGAGGGTTAGAGGTATTTCCCCAGTTCCCCCTCTAGGTAATTTTTCTCAGGACAGAGTCAAAATGTCCCGCTCTTCGATCATCTTTGCCTGAGAGCTGGTTGATTAACTTAACTTCCTTGTATCTTTATCTATTATGAGTGTGTTTCTGTCTTTTCCTTATTCAGTGCTGAGTTTGGCAGAGCAATAAATAAGAAAAATGTATATGAAGGAAAAATAAAAGATGAAGAGTAACATTTTCCAATTATATTCTAAGATAGTGCTTTAAGCATACTTTATGCTATATTGGGGAATAATTTACAAATATGACTAGCCCCTTGGAAATAGTCATGTTTAATATCGCTTTATCCATGTTTTATAGATGAGAAGACTACTGTGAGAATTTGATAGCTTGCCAAAAGCTTGTTGGCCAATGGTCATCATGTGTTTAAATTCAGTTTCTCTCTGTATTATGTGCCATGATGCACAATCCATCAGGAGGAAGGAGGACATTTTTGTTTTTGAATGGAATAGTAGTAATCACATAACTGGCTTGTTGTAATACATATAGAATAAAACCAATCCAAAATAATGGATTTCTTCCTTTTAGAAAAATTATATTAATGTTTCTGTCCTTTCTTTTTCTGTATTGAAATAGGGAGAACTTAGAGTTGTTTTTGTTTGTCCCCCCCAAAATGACAATGATGCTTTCTCAAAGCCCTGCTCTACAGAGCATCTCAGATCTACTGTTATATATGAACCATTTTAGAAAGACCCTTTGTCTGTAAGAAGCACTAGTCCCTTTTAGTGTTGGTTGGAATATTTATTTGTATGTTTCAAGTAGACTTTTCTTCCTCCCACAGCATTAGGATAAAACATATGTCCATAGCTTCAGATGTACTCCCCTGAAATTATTCTAATCTATACCTTAACAGTCTGAATGCCACTTAGAGTCCAGAGCTAATATGCCTCCAGAATAAAGGAGAAAGGAATAAAGAAAGAATAAAGAAAAGAAATGGAAGAAAGGAGAAAGGAAACAAATGTCTTCCTGATTGGTAGAATATGAAGAACACATATAGGAAGGACACATTGTCTTTCAGAGTGGTCTTTGGAGTTTAGACCCTTGGTGGAAAGTGTTTTTGCCTTGGCAAGATCTAGAATTGTCTTGGGGATGAACCTCTGGGCGCACCTGTGAGGGTATCTTTAGGACTCTAATTGATATGGAGAAACCCATCTTAATCACGGGTAGATGACTCGGGACAAAGGACTCTGGCCTATATGCAGTAGAGACAGTGAGCTGGGTATTAGTGAACATGTCTTCATTGATCTCTGCTTTTCTACTATGGATACAATGTGACCAGTTCTTGACGTTCCTGCTTGACATACCCACCATGATGAGTGCCCTTGGATTGTGAGTCAAAATAAGCTCTTCTTTAAGTTGATATCTGTCCATAAATTTTACCATAGTAACAAAAAAGGAGCCAAGGCAGATGTGAAGACAGACTATTATTGTGTTCTAGCATAAGACAACCTTTTTTCTGTTGTCCTACATGGTTGTTAAGATGTACTGTAACTTGAGCCGCAGTACTGAAAGCAGCCTGGTATTGACATAAAAACAGACAGGAGGACCAATGGAACCGAATTGAAGACCGGGATATCAGTTCACACACCTACAAACACCTGATTTTTGACAAAGAAGCAAAAAATAAAAAATATGGTGCTGGCATAACTGGATATCAACATGTAGAAGAATGAAAATAGATCCATATCCATCACCATGCACAAAACTCAAGTCTAAATAGATCAAAGATCTCAACATAAAACCAACTACACTAAACCTCATAGAAGAGAAAGTGGGAAGTGTACTTGAATTGCATTGGCACAGGAGACCACTTCCTAAATCAAACAAAAGTAGCACAGACACTGAGAGAAACAATTAGTAAATGGGACCTCCTGAAACACAGAAACCTCTGTAAAGCAAAGGACACAGTCAACAAGACAAAATGGCAGCCTACAGAATGTGAAAAGATCTTCACCAATTCCACATCAGAGGGTTGATCTCCAAAATATAAAAGGAACTCAAGAAATTGATCACCAAAAGAACAAATGATCCAACAAAAAATGGAGTACAGACCTAAACAGAGAACTCTCAACAGATGAATCTAAAATGGCTGAAAGACACTTAAGGAAATGCTCAATATCCTTAGTTATCAGAGAAATGCAAATCAAAATAAGTCTGAGATTCCATCTTACACCTGTAAGAATGGTTAAGATAAAAAACACTGATGACAACTTATGTTGGAGAGGTTGTGGGGAAAAGGGAACACTTCTGCATTGCTGGTGGGAGTGCAAGCTGGTACAGCCCCTTTGGATGTCAGATGATTTTTCAGAAAATTAGGAAACAACCTACCTCAAGACTAAGCAATATTACTTTTGGATATATACTCAAAGGATGCTCAATCATACCACAGGGACATGTACTCAACTATGTTCATAGCAGCATTATCTGTCATAGCCAAAACCTGGAAACAACCTAAATTCCCATTGACCGAAGAATGGATGAAGAAGATGTGGTACATTTACACAATGGAGTACTACACAGCAGAAAAAAATAATGGCATTGTGAAACTGTAGGCAAATTGATGGATCTAGAAAACATCATAGTGAGTGAGGGTAACCCAAATTCAGAAAGACAAATATCATACGTACTCATGAGTGAGTGATAAGCAGAAGATACCTGTCATTGACCTCTGACCTCCACAGGCATGTGCACATACATGTACATACCCCATCCTACATGTAACACACACGAAGATGTTGCAGGAAATTTGAGCATGAGTGCTGTGTTGCTATCAAATATCAATGCCTCAGATGTTTTATGGTTGTTTGCTTCCAACTCTATTTCTCACTTCATAATAATTCCTAATAGGTTTTGATACTGGTTCTATTTATTACAACGATAGGACATTTATTATCCTCTGATGACCTCTGTATGTTGAACTTTAATGGTGGACTATAGCAAAAAGGGAAGATACGTTTCGCTCGGATATTTTCTTAACAGTACTGTGGGCAACTAAGATTCAGTCTTTTGAGACGTTGAAAAGCCATTTAAATAGAACTCAGAATTGTCTCTTGGAGGCTCCACAGAAGGGAAGAATTCACCACTGATGTTTATTCCCCATTAGTGAAAATTTCTTTCACGGCTTGTCATTCTCTCACTTTCGAATCGTGTGTGCATGAGTGTGGTGTGTGAATTGCAAAATGTCAGGAAAATGGCAGAGACCGTGAAGCTGCTGATACGAGGAGTAACTGGGTCACACATGTGAAGCTCATCCATGACCAGAGCAAAGCAAAGGGTGGGCAGAATGTGTGGTGTGCACAGAGTGTCCAATCCTGTGACAAGTGTCGCCTCTAGTCTTCTCATGCTCATTAAGATCACTGTCAAATCTTAGTATAGGAAGATGTCTTTGAAATGTTGCCCTATATTCATTTCATATTTTCCAATATGAAATCTTCCTGCTTTTTCAATTCTGTCAGGGGCTCATGCATAATCTACCCAATCATTACTGTTACTCTAACTGTGTAACTTATATTTCCACATTAGCAAATATCTTTTTCTTGATTTTCACCTAGTACTTAGAGTAAGGGACATAAAAAAAAATTACAACTGGGAAGACAGTCTTATTTTTGTCATGAAGATTTCAAAAAAATACCTATTAGATTCGGGGATTGCAAACAGTCTAAATAATTTCTAACTTATGCAGAATGTTAAGTATGGACAGAAGATGGGAGCCCTGCAGGCTTGTGGGTATAGAATGTGGCAAGAATGAGGAAATATCAGGGATCCCACCTGGTCCCATAAGCAGAATCTGCTTGACCACCAACTGCTAGCATACTGGTTGATGGATCTTCCCTCCCTTTATGACCTCATGAAGAATGAGAGCCTGGGAAAAGATCATGCAGCTGGCCAGGTCTGAGTTCCAGGCCTGTCCCTTGGCTGCTCCGCGTGGAAAGGAGGCTTGTTTCCTTTGGTTTCCTTTATGGAATCCAGTCCCTCCTACAAAAGACCACACACAGCCAAGTAGAGCTGAGGAGGTATCTGTGTCTGGCTTACATCTGCCCACTGGGGTCAACTGTTACAACATTAGCAGTTTTATAAGTTGGATGTTAAATATAGCTGTCCTTGAAAGTTAATTTATGATGAAATTTACCTCTTAAAAGATGATAAATGATCAAAACATTCCTCCCTAGCCATTCTCTTCCCATTACTTGCCTTTATTATGACTGAATGATAGCAGTGTATGTGTGTGTTGATGTCTATGCAAATTTCTTTCTGGCTTTGTATTCCTGTTCAGTGGCATCGGGTGTTAGAACTTGGAGATCAGTCAAGGCGGGGGTGTTTATACCACAAAAAAAAAAATCCTGAGTGCTATGCACCAGGACTTATTTGTGGCTTATTTTCAGTTACTTAGATTTGAAAAATAAACAGAAATATAAAACATGCAGATTAAACTCTACACCGTGTCATGTCTGTAGCCATCGTATTGAAAATGGCACAAAAAGAGGAAATATTCTGCAGTGTTAAACTGCCCACCAGATTCCACAAAGAACCCACTTGTGACCTCAAGGAGCAAGAAAGTCACGACACGGACTTTGTTCACTTTGCCTTAGTCATTCACACAATTGATCTTACCGACCAACCTTAGAGGGGAAACTTGGCTCTTATGTCAACGTCAGCTGCAAGAGTTTCATATCAACATTCTGTAAGGACTAATTGATCCTTTGGACCACAAAGAAAAGAGAAAATAATTTTCACAGTTGTTTATAAGTTGTCTGCTTTATGTTCCTGGTGCATGTAAAATATAATAAATATATGCATGCATGTGGGTATGTGCAATTGGGTGTGCACACATGTGCATGCATATGCAGATGCTCTGTGGGTATGATGCATGTGCGTACCATTATTTCCCTGCCTGAGGAACCAGTAGTTAAATTTTTATCAGTACCCCATGGTAGTATTTCCCCCACAGGACATCAGAAGTTCAGGCAACCAAAGGAAGAAATAAAAGCTGTCTCCTAAGGTAGACATATAAGCTGTCAATTACAAGAGAATGATTGGATTATATGTGTGTGTGTGTGGGGGGGAACAAAGGGTTAAAACACTAAAATTAAACTAGATAAAAGAACAAAAGGAGATAATGGACAGAGTTAAGATGCAATGCTCAATGTCAAAAGGGAGTACTTTATTGATCTCTATGAAAGTTAAGCTTTTGCTATATCCTTTGAAAATGTGGGAATGAGACATGGCCAAGGGTTAGAAGAGGTATTAAGGATACTATGTCTTATTCTCTGTAATTCTAGATAATGCTTTAATTCACATCTGTAAACATGTGTCCATGTTTATTGCAGAGTGATTCTGTCTTTGCTATGAGCTGGCTGAGACATAAGAGGATCATTCATCTCTCTGTCCCTTAGCTTTCTGATCTATAATGTGAAGATAAGATTAGCCACTCCAACATTTATCTTTGAGTACCAAACCTGTGCAGCATTTTCCAAGTCCTTGCAACAGTCCCTAGAGTTTAGAACCAGTTAGAAAATTATTATTGTCATTGGTTCTGTTTTTTTGTCCATCGCCTGCTGACTGTCCATAGCTGCATTTTGATTTACGTCTTATAATATGACTCATAACCAACTTTTCTGGTAAAATATGGCTCTGATGAAAGCCAGGCCACAGTCTTCTCAATAGAACCAAACCCAAGTTCAATTCAATGCCTAGATAAGGCTGCTATGTGACCATAGCAATGGTAAAACATGTCCCTTCTCACCACCATGAAAGACAGCTGCTTCCTTCCACTGACAAGGCCAAGCTTGCTTTAATCTTCTGCCTCATTGGCCCAGTTCCTCATCACTGATTTTTACCTCCTATTTCTTGAGAACTTGTACATTGGTTCCTTAGTTCCTCTGTAGGATCATCATACATGATCTCCAGTTCCATAAGAATTCTTCTGAAATCCATCTGACACACAGGGCCCTATGTTATGACAGGGTGTGGCCTCCCATGCTGAAGCAAGCTAAATAATGTCAGTCTTATTCAGTTTTATAAAATTAGATTTCTTTTGAATAAATATAACTTCAACAGTGGCTATGTAATCAGTAAGTGGTTTTAAATATTGAAAGCAAGGGCATGTGTTAAGCTAGAACCAGTACAGAGAAGATGCTAAGAGAAGCGGTAAGTTGTTGTATGACCTTCAAAGAACCCGGGCCTCACATCATACTTGAGTTGAAGAGAATTAGGCCGGATGCAAGCAAGGTGGTGTTGTTTGTTTCTGTTTTAGAAACCAAAACTTTATGCCAGAGAAAGGTTGAATTGACCAAACAGGGAACGTCTTTTCTGGATATTTTCAGTGGTTGCTGAAATATATGTATTATAAATCATCACTGAATGTGTGTTTCCTGCAGAGATCAAAACCCCATTGCATCCAAACTGCCTAGGCTCCCCCAAAGCCAGTACGTGCAGTAGGATCAAAAACCCATTGCCATTGTTCTTGAGTTCTCAGTAGTCCTCATTGTCCGCTATGTTCAGCAAGTCCGGTTTTATCCCATGCTTTTTCAGACCCAGGCCAGCTGGCCTTGGTGAGTTCCCGATAGAACATCCCCACAGGGGAACTTTTTTGTGGTCTGTAATTGACAAGGATATTTGTGTTTTTTTTTCTGCCCGGTAGTTTTCCACCAAAGCAGTAGAGGTATAAAAGACTTTGGCTGGGGCAGAATAAAGGTTGCTGTTCTTCCACCAAAAAAAAAAAAAAAAAACAAAAAAAAAAAAAAACAAAAAACCAAAACCCATTGCAGTTCTTCAGATCCAGAAGTTTCTGCCTCACTTTTAGACCACATTGAGATTTCACCCTTTACAGCTAGAAACCTGGTTGAAAACTGCCCATTGCATTTCTTTGTTTCTCTGTCTCTTTCGCTGTAGACCACATTCCTATCTTAGTCTTCCCTAAGCTAATGGTCTTACCCCCTTTGAAGTTCACATACCATTTATTATATAAAGTCTCCACTTAGTTTTGTAGACTCATATTGTACATTTTCTGCCGAGTCCCAAACTCGGCCTCTTCTTTAAGCGCACCCTAATTTCAAGTGGGAAAAGGTATTTGTCAACTAAGATCTGGGTATATATATTGTTTCCACATATATATTTTGAAAGGCCTAAAATTATAGTGATGGCTTTAATTTATCAGTTCCTATAGGATTCCTTATTTGCAACCCCTTCCTCTGAACTAAAACTGTGCACACCTACCTAATTCATTTTTTATTTTATAAGCTCTATTATCTTAAAAAAAACACTTGCAAATAAATAAAAACATCACAACTCAATGGACTTCATTGAGTCAGATATGCATTTAGAATGGAAGCTGTGGAACTTTCCAGTAAAATTTATGCTTTCAGTATTAAATATATTTTATGATTAATCCACTACCCAAAACAAACAAATCAAAGACAGAACTAGAACAAGAACAATTAGCTTCCTGTCCTCTTTCGTAACTCAGCTCCATTGCCTGCATTCAGCCCTAACTCCTAGCATTTGTTCCCGTCTTGTCTACACATGGGACTCATTCCATTTGGGTCCCAGCCTTTCTCCTCCCAGGCAACTCTTTCTCACTTTGGCCAGGTTAGGATGCTGTTCTGTCCCTGTTCCTTGTGTGGGTGCCTTCTTATTCATACAGAAACTCTGCACTGCAACCTCCTGCACTGACTCCATCTTGTACCCATGCGTCCTTGTCAAGTGACCTTAGCCCCAGTTTCCCACATCAGGCCATTTTTCCCATATAGACATGTTTCTCATCCTGCCCAGGCTTTGAAACCTTGTTCTAAGGGCCTGTCTTATGACTTCCCTCCTTGAACTTTCTATGCTGCTCTGGGCCATGGTCGTGCTCTCCGGCCTCTGCCTGGCTGACACCTGAATACTCTCCTTATCCCGTGTGGCTGCAGACACACCGCACGAGGCTGCCTCCTAGGTGGGGTGGGTTTGATGACCATGATCAAACTCTGACCCATCCTGTCTCCCTTCTGCTGAGATGTTGGATATATGCTCAGTCACAACGGTTCACTAGAACTGAAATTTTCAGGACTGTAAGTGAAGGGAAATGGTAAACACCTCAATTTGTCTGAAATTCCAAATTCCTAATGTGTTTTGCTTTGAACTCTATGTCTTAACGAGCCAATAATGTTAAGTTTTCTGTCATAACGTCTTACAGATATTTTAAGACACTATATACCAGCCTGATATTCCGTAAAGTCCAGGGAATAGTTTTTATTTTACACCAAAATGACCATTGCCTATCTTCTTGCAGGTTAAATTTAGCCCAGGAATTTCCCACTTCGATCCCAACTTGTTTGTCTTGCCTGCTTTCTGTGTACTTTGTACCCTGTGACCTGGCCCTTGAGCTCTGCTGAGTCCTTTGCCCACCACAAATATGTCAGGCTCTCTCTCTCATGCCGGCAGGTGTTGGTCCCCTTCCTGGTGTGCCCTCACCTCATTATATCTAGAAATCACTGACTCATTTTGCAGGACTCTTATCAATTTGCACTTCTCTGTAAGGCCCTTCTTAAGCCCAGCTGGTGAGTAGGTCCTGCCTGCTTCTGTTTGAACGAGGGCAGTTAAAACCCTGCCACTGACCAGCTGTATTGTGTTCCTCAAACTGCCCAACCTATGCAGCTTCTTTACATACGAAGGGGTCTAATAATTGTATCAACTTCACACCATTGGCATAAAACTGAGAGGAGATCAATACGACATTAGTCTTTGCTGCTATTTATTATCATTAATTATGTCTTTCATAAATGAGTAAGCTCCTAATTCCAGGATGAAATTCAACATCAACAGCATGAGATGTGATCTGCATTTTCTAAAGAGATCAATTCATTCTGCAAATACTTTCTCAAGTGTGCCATTGTGTTAGGCAATGCTCTGACCGAAATAGTGATGCTTTCTGATCTCATGGAATAAACAGGCTGGTCGGGAATGACTTTTGCAAATAATTACACAGGTGAATGAATAAATAAGCGGATAGAAACTGTGATAAGTCTATAAAAGGATAATGATTGCCATAGACAGGTGTGTGGTCTTTATCCCCATTTCCTGGCACAGAGCTTCTAAAGCCGCGGGATTTCCTGAACCGGTGACCACAGGAGCACCTTTTGTTCTAATGAGGCAACACTTGGCAGACCCAGTAGTTTCGGGGTAGGACTCGAGGTTAGAAGGTTGGAACATTCAACCTAACACTGAGCTTTAGGTAGTGGAAAGGGCCTGGATATTGAATTCATTGTTAGCTACTACCAATTCAGTTAATTATGCCTACCTAATAAAAATATCCCAAGAAGTGTGTGTAGTGCTTACAGGTTGATGAAACAGTATTAAGGTTGTGGGACTGTGGCATGCCTAGGTAGGACAGGGAACTTTTCAGCTCCTTCATTTCTTATTCTATGTATGTGTTCCATTTGGCTGTTTATTAATTATATTATTTGTCATATATCACTAACAGTACATATTTGCTATAGGTTTGTAAGCTTTCCTGTCAAATTGCCAGTCATAAAGAGGGTTGCTGGAGCCCTGATTCTGTAGCCAAGACAACGAGGAACGTACAACTTGAAGACTTGATTCTTAGGACTGGCACCTGAAGGGAGCTCAGTCTAAGGACCCGGAGCCCTTAAAACCTCCTGAGTCTGAGGTTGATTCTGAGTACTGCAATTGGATTGAATTGAGGGACATGACCCCAAGCTGGCATCATAATTGGTTGTCATCAAGAGAAAAACATAACAAAAATAAACAAAACCTTCCTCAGTTTAGCGTCAGAGACATTTTAGGTAAAAGTAACTTAATCAGACCGTGATTGAAATAACTGAAATGGAGGTGATAACTTAGATTAGAAGATATGAAATATTTTTGACAATGGTAAATTGCCTGAGCCCCAAATGCTGAATGTAAACCACGGGAAAGGAAATCTACCTGTGAAAGTGTGTGGCGAGAAAGAACTTAGCTTCATTATGCTCAGTTTCTGGATGCGGTGAATGGGGATGTAGGCAAGAAGGGTATGGAATGAAACTGAAGAGGAAGACTGAGGCCATGCTTAACACATTGAAGGGACTTAGGTGTTACACAACCCTGTAATGGAAAGGACGCATGCTTTCCTGTTACAGTGGTGGCCTTGACTGAGAAATAACTTGGTTGTGTCGGGAAGAGTGTGGCAGGGGAACAATGGAGAGGGCACGAAGGTTCGTGGAGACGTAGAACAGGTAGGTGGTGCAAGGGAACAGAGAGGAAGTTGGGAGGAGGAGAGAAAGAGAGAGAAGAGGAGGAAATGAGAGAGAGGGAGAGAGAGTGTGTAGACACATCTGGTGATGTACATGGGTGTCTGTCATGATGGCCGAGGTTCAGGATTATGTTTTAAGAAGGGCAGAAGTCTGGAAATAGTTCACTAAGCAAGAGAAGTTGGAGGAGAAACGGTTTTCCAAGCAAAGATATAGTTTTAGGTATGCCCAGTGTGTCTGAGATCTGTGCAGGAAGTCCAAGTGGCAATGTCAAGTACACTGCTGATTAGATGAGTGTAGAGCTGAGAGAAAACTCATCTCCAAATGGAAATGTGGGAACAAATTGTGATACAAGAGATGAAATTCCTATCCTTTCTTTCTCTTCATTATTGACAAAACCACGAGTCTCATTTACTATAATCTTTCTGAACAGTTACTGTTGTAGGAGGCTGCTTATTGGTTCCTGGCTGCTCAGCCCCAAAATAATCACACAGAAACTGTATTATTTAAATCACTGCTTGGCTCATTAGCTCTAGCTTCATATTTCTGACTAACTATTATATCTTAATTTAAGCCATCTCCATTAATCTGTGCATCACCACAAGGTCATGGCCTACCAGCAAAGTACATAATCCAGACTCTCTGGGTATATTCCATGTTTATGTGACTTATTCTCTATTTACTCCTTTTAATCTATGACGATCTGTACTCTCTCTTTAAAGACTTTTTTTTTTAAAAAAACAACTTACTTCCTTTCCAACTCTCTATACTTATTTTCTTCTCTCTTCTAAGCCTAGGTACATTTATTCAATACTGTGACCCATTTAGAGGTCTTTTTTAAAATCTGGATTTGTCTTTATTGCATATCTGTAATTCTTTACTGTCCAGGAGTGCCTCTTAAAGACTTAAGCTGAGGCATTGCTAGGGTACATATGGCCCTGCCTGCTTGCTCTGCATGGCACATGGTGGAAGTCCATTCACGCCTCTGCAAGCTATGCACTTTGCCCCAGTTCTAAGTATGCAGCTGGTCTATGTTGAGCCATTAAGCAGCTTGTAACAGGCTGCTTACAAACCCCATTTAAATGCTCAGCCTCCTGAAAGAGTCAGAGGTCGTGCTGGCAGCATAGCCCATAAAGCCGGCATTTCAAAACTGGCTTTTCCTGCTACCACTGAGTCAGGAAAACCTCTCTTAAAGGATCTGGGGCACACTGCCAGCAAACAGCCAGTTGCTGTGTTAAATTTTGTATTTTTGTGTCTAGAATTCCTTTTCAAGCCCTCTCAGGTTTTAAGTGGATTTTCGTTGACCATGTGGGTGCCAGTATGTGGATGAGTTACAGTTACGGTTTGAATAAGTGACTTCCATAGGCATGTATGTTAGATTATTAGTTTCCGGTCTGTGGTACTTTTGCAGAGGTGGGGATTAAGGCAAGGAACTTAGATCACTGGGTCACACCATTATAGAAGACATTAGCACCCTGGCCACTTTCAATCCTTCTCCTTTACTTCAGGTAGCTAGGAACTCTCGTGATGTACAACTTGCCACAGAACCCAAAGCAACAAGTCAACCCACCACAGGCTGGCTCTAAGCAAAAAAATAAACTTTTCCTCATTATAATTTAATGATCTCAGTCATTTTGCTGCAGTTACAGAAAGCTGCCTAACCCAGTTGAATCTGTACAAAAACTAGCATTCCCTGAAGAGGAATAGAGTCAGTCTGACATAACGGCATTCAAGTCTGTCTCCAAGTGAAAGTGTTATGTAAATTGTGTATGTAAAACTATAGAGCTTTAGGGGAAACTGCAGTATAACACATAACAGTTTTATTAGTGACATGCAAAAAATTATAGACAGCAAATAAAAATGGTAACAAAGTTTTACACATGTTAAGGGGCTGTGATGTGCGTAATGACCATCACAAATGGAACCTGATTGGAGACGTGGGCATTGGAAGGATTATTATCACACTAAGTGGGGAAGGGACCATTATCTGAAGTCATCTGGGAAGTTGTAATACCTCATACAGATAAATGCAGCTTTTCAAGCGAGGCCCAAATATTAGTTACATGATTTTTATCTTTAAATCACAAGGCATATTGTTTTGAATTGTGGGTCCTTCTAGGCATATAGTTTTAATGGATTTCCATTTCTCCAAAATAGATAACTTAGCCGGGGGGTGGTGGCACACGCCTTTAATCCCAGCAGAGGCAGGTGGATCTCTGGGAGTTTGAGGCCAGCCTGGTCTACAAGAGCTAGTTCTGGGACAGGCAGCAAAGCTACAGAGAAACCCTGTCTCGAACCCCCCCCCCCCCAAAATAGATAACTTAGTGCAATTTGTCTTTAATTTACTTTTGTTTTACTGCTGAGTTTTTTTTCAGTGGCCTTTATATTTGGATTCATGGATTCATAAAATAGCTTAAGACTTTGAGGAATTTCCTACCAAAATGCCCCTCTTGGATTTTTATGACCAGGTCTTTACACATAATACTTCTTTTTGATTATGTGAATGTTTGTTTCCAATTTCCTGCCATTTAGTCTTCAATCCACATGTGTTCCTGCCTTATTGTTATTTATTCTTTTTTGGTAGGACTTTCCAACACTTGATATTATTGCAGCCACAGACTTCCTATTATTTCCCTTTGCTGTCTCTCATGGTTGGTGGTGTGGGCTCCTTTGCACCTGTTCGTGTGATGTTTAACATGTTCTAGTTTATCCAAAGTACTTCATTGTAGATGTCTCTGCAGGTCTGGGAGCTTTCTTCTGGATGGCACAGCTTGGTATTTTTGAAGTAGGGTTTGTAGAAGAATCTAAGATGATGAATGAGTTTTTTAAAACAAAAGTTCACACATGCAAAATGTGACAAGGACAAAATCTTAAAGTTTAATGCATAGTGAGTTTGTAGAAATTTATGTGTGTGTGTGTGTGTCAGCGTGTCTGTGTATCTGTGTGCTGTATGTTCCTACCCAGCTCAATCTATTTATGTATAGGCTTTTGAAAATATTCACATAATGTTTTCAACAGATAAAGTCATGCATAAGGTAATGCATACAAATTTTCATTATACTTAATTAATTCCTTTAAGCATCAATTACCTTGGAAAAAATTGCATTTCCCAACAATATTTAAAAGCTCACTGTATCTTATTTTTTTAACTTTTATTCTCAATATTTTCAAGTAAGACATCCAAGTTTTGGAAAATAAAAAGAAGGGGCTGGAAAATGAAGTTTCTGGCTGCAAATCTGCAGCAATTCAATTCTAGACAAGAGGGCAAATACTGAAGTGAGCATTAAGTGGCTTGGCTTTTTGATGTGTATTCTATATCGCTAGCAAATTACATCTCTACTTTGGCTTCTCCTCCTCCTCCTCCTCCTCCTCCTCCTCCTCCTCCTCCTCCTCCTCCTCCTCCTCCTCCTCCTCCTTTCTTCTTTCTACCAGAATCTCAGTTCTGTTTCTCAGATCTTTACCAGGATTGGTTAAAGGAAAATGGGTTTCTTACGGTTTGGATCAGAGAAAAAAACTTGTCATTTTCTCATTGCATTGTCTGTAGCAGTGTTACAGTTTGTACAAAAGATAAAGCAATCTGGGAAATATGTATGTGTATACGGAGATTTAGTGCCAGGAAACTCATGAGAACTGTGAGATGTGTTTTCTACGAGTCAAGGGCAGTCTTTGGTGCCAGAACTTCAGCCTATCTTACCCCAGCATGCAAATATCTATAAATTCCAGGCCAATCTGTCTCAAAACAAAAACAAAAAAATGAAAACCAAAGACCTCAAGCTGGCCAGAGAACCATTTTAACCTCCCTCTGGGTTCCCTTCTCTAAGCTTCCCTGTCCAGCAGAGGCTCTTCCATGGCTTCGTTGAGTAAAGGTCAAAGAGAAAATCTTATTGCACAGTTTCTGAAATGGAGAAATAAGACAGACCCACTTCTTGAACAAGACCCCAACAGAGAAGGCATTTCTATTTGTTGGAACCCACTGTGTCCCTTTGAAGCCTTTTTCACCTCCAGTGTCCCCATGTATAGAGACTCAGGCAGAAAGAACTCAATTTTCCTTGGGGATGTCATTGAATAAATTCATTTCATTCCAGTAAATTCTGTCTTCCAGTGTTTTGGGGGAGCTGCAAGAAACATGAACCTCAGACTCCGATGATCATGTGGGCTCTATTACTTCATGTGTATAAGGTTGCATGTGTTCATGTGTGTAATTTTCATGCCCCTCTCATTAGGTACCAATATTCTTGGTATGTGGCCAGCATCAACAGGAGAGACCTTTGGAGACTTTGCCAAGATTAGGTACAAGGCATTAGCTACCCTGAGTCTAATAGTGCTATCAAGCTGGTATGGACCCTCTTGAAATGGCCTGGGCTCAAATCACATTACAATGAAACATTTTGACTGATATGCTTCATGTCTTGACCAGGCACCAAAGATTTCTGGTAGATATTTCTATTCAGTCAAGTAATTCAGAGCAATTCTAGGCTTGCTGGAGGGAGACCTTGAAGGGTTTGCGCTATTAGGAAACGGACTTGCAGGCATTTAGACCTCAGACCTGAGGTGATTCTGTAAAAAACAGCAGCTTTTCACAGCAGCCCCCTCACAGAGCGACTGGTCCCTTAAGGGATTCAGTGCTTCGATGTGCTGTGGACTGTGGATCCATCTTGGAACAACCACTGCATATGTTCACAGAGAATATATCAGGAACATGCTGGGATTTGAAGGACACTGCTGTAAATGTCATTTAAATGCAAATTAGACACACCAGCTGTTGTTGTTATTAGTACTGGCAACCTTAAAGAGACATCTTATCCTAGCAACCCAAGGAAAGATGGATGGCAAACTTCTTGTTTGTAAGAAAAACAAATGGTCAGAAAGCTTAGGTGCAATACTTCACCCAAATGAATGTGTTGCAGGCTCAAAAATACCCAGTGTAAGAAGGCCACAGTCAAGATTTTCCAAAGATTGTAACAAAGTGGCTGTCATCACCAAAATGACAAAGGTCATGGTGACTGTATTCTAAGTTATGAGTCTGTTCCCCAAGTTTAGAAAAACTGTGTTAGCAGACTAGCTTAACTGAATTCTCCAAAGTAAACTCATTGGTGTTAAGTCAAATATCCTTCAATTTTTCTGTCACGAAAATTATCTTTAAATTATTACATTAATCTTTCACTTCATATGGCAATTATTTCTTTTATGGGCTATGCCCCTCTCATAAAGTTATTATCCGAATATTTTGAAACTCTGCAGTCTCAGACAAAACTTGTGACATGTAGTTGTCTTTTTTTTTAACCTGTTGGCATCAGCCTTTTTGTTTATTTGTTTTGCTATTGTTGTTTTGTTTGTTTAGTTGTTGTTGTTACATGTTCTAGGGAAAACTATATTGAATTTAATTCAAATATTATTTGACTTAGCATTAAGTTTTTTAAATTTTACCTAGGTTATTCTTAAAAGAAAAATCTTACTTTTTGTAATACAAAGCTTAACTATATCCAATTATTTAATAAAGTTTTCTAAAGAGATCAAGAACACAACAAAAACATCATTATTTGGAATTTCTAGAGATATTTTATAAGCAAATGTAAATATATTATGACTACATGTTCTACAAAAGTGTAAATCCCATTGTAAAATTTAGATATGGATATGTGTGTTCATAAACATATGTTTGTATGTGTGTATGTTGTGTGTGTGTATAGAGTAACCCCTCCTTATGTATTAAGGATATATGTTCCAAAAGCCCCAGAGGCTGTGAAAAACGAACAGTTCTGAACCCCATATGTATTTGAACATTTATAGAAATGATACAATGAAATTTATAAATTAGGTGGCAGTAAGAGATTAACAACAGTAACTTGTCCTAAATGAAATGATCACAGCAATATATGACCCTAGAAGTTACCATGTTTGCAATGAAATCATTGCTAGACATGTTCTGAGTCTGCTGTTCTGAAACTCAGTTTACATCAAGCAAGAGATCAATTTTCGAGTGCCACCAAAGTTTTGTTTGCTGTGATAGAATATGGGGTTTATCATGATTTCTCAGATATTTGTGCTGGTCTAAAAAGATGAAATTGTTGAACCAATCACAATATGTTAATCAATATTTCTAAAGTCTTTCTTAATTACTGTTTTTGTCAAGTCATTATTGTTAGTATTAGGCAACTGTACTAGCCTCCCCTTGGGGTCCTGACAGGATATGTCCTTGGTTGCAGCCACTAAGAGCACCCCACGTGCACATTCACCACGTTCCCTTTTAAAGGTGGGCTTTGCCCCCCCCCCATCTCTTTCCTTCTTTTTCTTTCTCTCTCCCTCTCTCTTTTCTGCCACTCTTGTCCCCAGGAACTGGTCTCTGTCCCCCTTTCTTCCCCCTTCTCTGCTCCCTCTCTCTCCTCTATCAATAAATTTCCTATGTGAGCCTTGTTGCATGATGTAACTTCTCTTTGTGGTGTTTTTAAAATTGTAACTGTTATCACTTTAGATATCAGGCTAATTTGATGTTTAGGATTTTTCTCCCTCTGAATCTGTCTTGTCAAGATAAACAACACGAGTTCAGGAGAAGAGGAAAACGGGTTTACGTAATTCACACAGCAAGGTGAACTCTGAGCCTTGCTTTAATATCTGAGGTCTGTAAATAATGACTGAAACAGAAGCAGTGGCTAGCACAAGATGTGCCCCCAAACAACTGTGGCTTTTAAATATGTTGACTTTCTCATTTTCAGACCATCGTGATTTTGATTGACATCCTTACATTTAAGACCTTCTCAGTTGAGGCTGGAGAGATGGCTCAGAGGTTAAGAGCATTGCCTGCTCTTCCAAAGGTCCTGAGTCCACTCCCAGCAACTAGATGGTGGCTCACAACCATCTGTAATGAGGTCTTGTGCCCTCTTCTGGCCTGCAGGCATACATGCAGACAGAATATTATATACATAATAAATAAATCTTTTTTTTTTTTAAAAAAAGACCTCAGTCAATATACCACTTTTCTATGTTGAAGGAGATGGTTACCCAATTTTGAGTTAACTTATCCAGGCAATTGGTTCTGCCTCTGGATTCCCAAAAAGAACACTGCAAATTCTAAAAAGGCTGTGAGTTTTGTGGCTCTTTCTGGCATATTTGTAAGAGCTTTATAAGAAGAATATATTCTTGCCAGGTAGTGATGATGCACGCCTTTAATCCCAGCACCCAGGAGGCTGAGACAGGCAGATCTTTGTGAGTTCAAGGCCTGCCTGGTCTAAAAGAGCTAGTTCTAGGATTGCCAGCGATGTTACACAGAGAAATCCTGTCTCGAAAAACAACACAAAATAAAACAAAAAAAGAAGAATATAGTCTCAAAAATGTATATTTCTATATAATTAAATTACCCTGTTATTTGAGAGAGACCTATTGTGCCTATGTTTCCAGAGGTCTGTTTGATTTGTGTGTGTGTCTGTGTGCGTGTGTGTGTGTATGTGTACATATGTCTGGAGGTCCAGAGGTTATGCCAAGAGTCTTCCTCTTTCTCTTCCCACCGTATTATTTTAGACAGTGTCTTTAGGTGAGTCTGGAGCTTGTCAATTCAGCTGGACTCTCTGGGCTGTGAGCCCCATGGATCCATTTCTCTACCTCTCGATTGCTCGGATTGCCACCATGTCTCTCTTTTACAAAGGTGCTAAACCGAGTCCTAAGGCTTGTGCAGACAAGCACTTTACTGAGTCACCTCCTCATCTCCCCATTGCCTCTTAAAACCTGATTTATGCATCATTTCCCAGCGATGCAGTCAGTAGACTGAAGTTGGCTATAGTGGGCGTATTTAAACTATGGCAATCAGTGGATTCAGCGAACCAAGGCTTTTCTTCCTGAAGAACAGGCTTATAAATACCACTGCGGTGATCAAAGGCCTTTACTTGCCACTGTAACTGCTACACCTCCACATTCAGAGAAAGTACCTCTCACCTACAAAATAGCCACTCTGCAGACTCTTGTTGAAAGAATAAAAGTCTGGATTAAAGCACTTTTTTTTATAAATACATATATTTGTTTATGTTAAGGCGTGTATTTGAAATCTGCATACAGGGTTGAGAGAGAGTGTTTGCTGAAGGTAGCGTTAGGTCAGTCTCTCTAGCGGGAGGAATGCCGCACTGCCAGTTGGTGTTAATACCAGAGCAAACAGGGTGTATCGTGCCTAGTGTAATATGTGCCAGTGGTCGACTGGCTAATCCTGAACCTGCCCTGCTTCTTTCTGGAGCTGCTAGTTCATTCACTCCTCGCTTCCTAGAAACACTGGCAAATGCTCCTGTTTGGATGCTTGGCTAAGAATTATGCACATCTTTCTCTCAGTCCTCATCTAGGAGAGCCGTCCCTGGTAGGAATGGAGTTTGGCGATTCATAACATGTCTTTGGCTTTTTACTACAGCTCTTGCTTCTGTAGAACTCTGATGGACATGAAGTTCAGCTTCTAGGTTTATGATACTGCCGAGACATGGCAGACTTCTGTGAAGAACCACTGGGCACCTGAACTAGATCCCATCTTGAGAGTTTTTACTCATAGGCCACTTAGTGAGACTCAGATTTCTTAGGAAGGAAGTCAGGTAGAGTCAAATGAGACAGTGTCTTCAGCTTCTGTCAAAATCATTTGTCATCTATGGCTTCAGTTTAAGTTTCAGTATAAAAGATGCCCCCCCTCGCCTTGTCTGAGAAAACCTGTAATTTCTTTTCAATACTCCTAAGTATTAAACTTGCATATCTGAAAATTGAGGTATTGGTGATATTATTGATCTTCTGCTCCTCTAACCTTCATTTCATATACATAGTTTTAGAAATCCATCTCCTTAAGGTATTTTCAAAATTATCCCTTTGCCTATCCCAGCTGCAGCTACTGTTATGCCAGGGACTGCTCAGCCTCCCCACAGGCTTCCCTCCAACAGTCTACCTTCCTTTGAAGACTTCACATCAACTGCACAATTATTAGATGCATTTGTGGGCATAAACCACAGATCTTCAGTGTTTGCTCATGTTGATCATTCCCAGTCTGCGAATGCATAGTTCTTATGGAACAAAACCACATAAAATAACCATTTGTAAATTACTTTCAATGTCTGAATTAAAATGTCCTAGGTACTGCCTATTTATGTGGAGAGAGGTAAGTTTTTGTCCCATGGCTGCACAGCAGATACCATAGTCTTTGGTCACATTCCTTTGGTAATCTGGTTCTTCTAAATACAGTTTCTATGGACTGAAAAGATGCAGGATTTCTGCCTAACTGGCATGTCTGGTCTGTCCTTACAGCAGTCCCGAATGGCGGACTTAACGTCTTTTGCAGTAACCACTGAACACTGCGAGTCTGAGTCTGGATACCAATAGCCCAGCCTCATTTCCTTATAGACTGTCACATGCCCACGGGGACAACTTCCTTTAGATACCGAGTCTATCACCTTACCTCTTAGATACTTCCTGGTATTGCCTCTGAAGATGACTTGTAATAAAAGATTGATTCAATAAGCCCATTTATAAACACGTGACATAAGAGATGGCCTTAGAAAGCACAGAGCTGAGATGAGAGTCTGAAATGTGGTCATTTTTTGGTTGGGCTACAACACCTCTTGCTGATGCTCACTGTGCTTGGTAATGTACTTGGGAGATTTGTGCACTAAAATATAATACAGCTTTGGTTGAACCAGGTTTCTAAGACCTTTCCAGGTTGACAAAAGCCACCACTTCTGCGTAGCTGGTGCTTCTTATCTTGCCTTGTGTTGTTGACTTGACTCAAACTGGAGTCATCTGGGAAGAGGAAGTCTAGGTTGAGAAATTTATCTCCATCAGTTGGCCTGCAGGTAAGTCTGTGAGGTGTTTCCTTGATTGGTGATTGATGAGCAAAGGCCCAGCGCATGGTAGGCATTGCCATTCCTGTGATTGTGAGTTCTTGGTTGTATAAGAATGCAAACTGAGTAAGCCATGGAAAGTAAACCAGAGTTCCTCTGCGGTTCTTGCCTTCTGGTCCCTGTTTGAGTTTCTACCCTGACTCCTCTCAATTATAGATTTTGATGGAGAGATGTGAACCAAATGGACTTTTTTCTGCCCCAAGTTGATTTTGGCTGGTGTTTTATCACAGCAACAGAAAACAAACATAAATAGCAAGCTTCTTCAGCAGCCGGAAAGATGCTTCACTTGAGTCAAGGCAATGCTTTCTGTCTCCCACACTGGCTCACATCACTCCTAGGTCAAGAGCTAGAGTTAAGCCTTAGCATGGAAGAGCAAGGAAGCCTTGCTAATGAAAGACGTGGATTATCAACTAAAACCATAGTAACAGCTAATACTGAGAAATCATGTTTGCAGATAATGTAGATGGGAAATATTTGGAAAATGGAAAAATGTGTAGTTTAGGAGACAATTGCTACAGTAATTTCCCTAAGTCTATTAAACTAATTAGAATCCATTGCACAGTGGGAGGACTCCATTATTTTTAAATTTGCTATAGCAATTTCTTTAAGTAGGTAAAAAGAATTGGAATCCAAAGAAAATATGGGGAAAGTCATGAGCTTTGAGTATGTAAGGGGAAACTCGCAGGAAAACTTGGTTTTAGTAAAGATACTGAGAAACAAATCTGTTCAAGTTGGAGGGCTGCTGAAATCATGTGGCTTCAATTTTTTTTTATTTTTCACATGATGAGAGGTGTCAGGTAGATTATGCGCCTCACCTATAGAGATACGCATGCATAACAGAGCTAGAGGCAAAGTTTCTGGATTCTCACCCTGGCACTCTCTAATTCCTCCCTCTACCTTTTCTTTCTCTGCTCTTCCTCTCCTTCCCTTTCTTCATGTCTTTTTTATGTTCTTTTTTTATTTTAAGCATTCTAGGCATTTATTTGAAAGCACTAATTAGTGCAATGACATCAATGATTAATCAATCACTCATTTTATTTTGGGAAGAGAATATATAATTGGGTCCCAATGTAAACCCCATGTATTATTATTAGACAGTTGACAGTCCAAAGACCCTGTTGATCTAGGAGTATGAACACTGACACATTTGGTATAGCAGTGAAATTAAAATATATACAATCATCATGCTTAAATAGCACTGAAGAAGTAACATAACTATGTCCCAAAACATTCCATAAACTCTGTATTTTTCAAGTTATAATTATAAAAACCAGTTCTAAGGACTAGTGGTGAAGAAAGAAATTCGAAGGTCAACTCTTCCCCTACCTTGTGGACTATTTTCAGTATTTTTCATAGTATCTGAAAACCTGGAGCAGTTAATATCTAAAAAACTAAAATAAGGGGCCAGAAGTTTCTAATACCTTTCTTTTTTTGTTATAAGAAAATTTTAACAAAATTAATGTATAAAACTTTAAGGTATACATAGGTTTTGTGTTTGTTCATTTGTTTATTTGAGACAGACTCTTACTGTATAAGGCTGGCCTTGAACTTGTGATCTTCCTGCCTCTATTTTCCTAATGCTAGGATTAAAGACATGTGCCACCATACCCGACTATTCTCCTTTACTGAGATAGATTACCAAGAGCTGGAACTAAGGGCACGGCTCATCCATTATACCTAGGCCTGTCCACAGCTATTTTTCTTAAGCAGGTATCTTAGTTAGGGTTTCTATTGCTGTGAAGAGACACCGTGACCATGGCAACTCTTACAAAGGAAGACATTTAATTGAGGTGGCAGTTTATAGCTTGAGAAGTTTGCTCTATTTTATCATCATGGTGGGGAGCATGGCAGCATGTAGGCAGACATGGTGCTGGAGAAGGAGCTGCTACACGTTGATATGCAGGCAATAGGCAGTAGACTGTCTCACAGGACATGGCTTCAAAGCCTGCCCACATTGACACACTTCCTCGAATAAGGCCACACCTAATAGTGCCACTCCCTTTGAGAACCATTTTCTTTCAAACCACAACAGCATGGTATGGAAATAGTATTATTTTGTTGATGTTAAATGTTTATAAGATAAGTTAGAATGTTTATTGAAAAGCATACAAATTAGTTTCACCAAGGGAAAACTTAGTTTGAGATATATTTTATTCCTATCTTGGTAAAATACGATGTTTACAGACTAGAAAGGCAATTGTTTCAAGAGATTACAGAAAAACAAGTGCTCCCATCAGCCTCTGCTTTCATTATTAGATAAAGACAGGGCTTATCTCAGATGTCCAGGCCATGTTAGAGTTCACAGGGTTCGAACAATCCTTCTAAGGTAACACATTCAATAAAACGAGGACCTGATGTTTCTTCACTGGAGAGGAATTTGTTAGAGAAAAGTCTTTCTGATGCCACAGCTCTGTGAAGTTGTGAGTCATCGGGATGACGCTATTCAAATTTATCCTACCTTGATAATGGTAGAGCATTAGGAAGAGAACAGTAGGCCCAGTCGGTGAATCAATGGCGTGTTGACTGGCCCCGTCTGCTGCATTTTCTCTCCCCAATTCTTGGTGATGGTAAGAAATTCACTGAACCCATCTCTGCCTTCACTTAATTATCCAGGTCAGCATGGGTTTTTTTTTTTTTTTGCCTCTCCAGGCTGATAAATCCTCTGAGAATTTTAGATTTTTATAGAATAGACAACAATTTCCATACCATTGAATAATTGTGGTGAGTTTTCTGATTCTATTTCTATTGAGGAAATATTTGGACATTATGCGGGCTAGTAATTTGCCAGATGTACTGCGTGAGTCATGGACTATTTAAAGAGGCTCAGAGAAGTAATTTAGAAACAAAATAGAGGTACACATTTTTTGTGTGTGTGAGAAAAGAAGAAACAAAAATATACACCATCTTTCAGAAAATGACATAATTTATAGTAATTTCCAAAAATATCTTACTGCAAGAGGATAGGCGATACACGAGTCCAGTATAAACTGGGAGGAATCAGTATGGGAAAATGAAATGATTCCCTTTATGTTCATTGATATGCCATTTGCATTCTAAGTATGGCACAGTTTTGGGAGCATCTCAGGCATCACCAAGTCTAGTTGATTATAACATTAAACACGGCTGTAAAATAAAAGAAATTGAAAATCTCCAAGCATTCTTCTTAGGAATAATTAGGGGGGTCGGTGTGGCTCCCCGGTCCCTTTGCCCCTTTGCTTTTACATGTACTTCTGAAAGTGCCTGCCATGTAATACGTCACACTAGCTGCTCTGAGGGATATGAAGAACAGGGAAAACATTCTATCGAAGTGCTCATGACTTAGGGGGACCAGGAAGAAAGTTCAGGAATGTGATTCATTGGGAAGATGTGGAGTTTCACAAAAATAGTAAAACAATCAGAACTTTTGTTGAGATGACTTTAAAATGATCAGGGTCATCTAATTTGAACGTGGACTACCTATTTCATACAACTGTTGAGAGTGGGTACCTATTTTATGGTTGGTTCAGCTGGTGTACAGGAATTCTGTTTCATGCTGGTAAAACAACAAAACAAAAAACAAAAAAACTTGCTTATTTACTTAAAACAATGGTTCTCATCCTTCCTAATGCTGTGACCCTTTAATACAGTTCCTCATGTTGTGGTGACCTCCCCACCCCAATCATAGAATTATTTTTGTTGCTACTTCGTAACTGTAATTTTGCTGCTGTTATAATTTGCAATGTAAACATTTGATATACAGGATATTTGATATATGACCTCTGAGAAAGGGCCAAGACCCATAGGCTGAGGACCCACTGATTTAGGGTATTCATGTTGGTATAGAGTTTGGTATACAAGTTTTATCAAATGAAGGAAGCTTCAAATTTTCTGCCCCTACTATCATAAGAATTCTTTTAGTTAAGTGATAAATAGACATTAGAATATATAATATTTTCTCTATTTGTAGAAATTCATGTAACAATTCACCTTATATCCAATGAATTGCTATCATTTAGTCATTTTTTTGCCATCTTGATATAAATCATACTTGATCGTTATTTTAAAATATATCATTGGGCTTGATAGCTTAATAGTTAAGAGTACTTGATGCTTTTGCAGAGGTCCCAGGATGGGTTCCCAGCAGTTCACAACAGTCTGTAACTCCAGTCTCAGGAAACTTGATGCCCTCTTCTGGCTTCTGAGGGTACCAGGCATCAACATGGTGCACAACATAAAGGTTAAACACTCATAATACAAAATAAATCTTAAAAAGATTTAGGTTTGCAGCTTGGGCTGGTGGCACAGGCCTATTATTCTAGCTACTTGGGAGACTGAGTCAAGAGGATCATAAATTCGAGGCCTGTTTGGGCTACAAAGTGAGTTGAAGATCATCCCGGTCAACTTGTTGAGTTATTTTTATAAAGATTTAATAGGGTCTGAAGACATAGCTAAGTGGGAGAGGGCTTATCTAAAATGTATGAGGTCCTAGGTTCAATCCCCAGAAGTGCAGAAAGAGATTTTATTTCCTAAATCTTATTGAAGTTTCAGAAAGCCTTTTAAATAGAGATTGGGTCATAATAGTTTCTTGAAAAGAACTCATATTGTCTGAGTTTAAGTGGACCAGGCAGGAAACCATTGTGCTGCTAGGTTTGAGATGCTGGCACTTGCCCAAGAGTAGAAGTACTGCAGACAGGAAAGAAGATGGCTTATAGACTTCTGTAGGAAGCACGCATAGCAAGAAAGTATGATGGGTTTTTCCTGGAGTCTTGGAAAGAAGGAGATGTCAAGGTTTCTTCCTTTTCTATTTTTGTGGTGTGTGTGTGTGTGTGTGTGTGTGTGTGTGTGTGTATGGATGGATGTATATATGTATGTAGGTAGGTAGGTATGTGTGTATGTGTGTACATGTATGCAAACGCTTGTATATGAATACATACAGAGTCGCAAGGAAGACGTTGGGTATCTTCCTCTATTGCATTTTGCTTTTAATTCCTTGATACAGAATTGTACCAGTCTTTTTCTTTTGGGACAGCAACCAGCTCCCAAATCATGACATGGAGAATTATGATTAGTTTTGAATGCTTGGCCTAGCTTGGGCTCATTTCTGGCTAGCTCTTTTAACTTAAACTAGCCTGTTTCTCTTTATCTACCTCTTGCCTCAGGGATTTTTACTTTTCTTTGCTTCTATATATTTTACTTCCACTGCTTCTCGCGTCTGCTGACTGGCAGTTGCCTGTCTAGCCAGTTTCTCCCTAGTTCTCTCCTCTCTTCTTCTTCCTCTTCAGCCTAGATTTCTCCTCCCATTTATTCTCTCTGCCCACCAGCCCTGCCTATCCTCTTTCTGCCTAGCTATTGACCGTTCGACTCTTTACAAGACCAATCAGGTGCCTTACGCAGGTAAGGTGAAACAGATGCAACACATCTTTACATAATTAAACACACATCCTCACATTATTAAACAAATGCAGCATAAACAAAAGTAACGCGCCTTTACACAGTTAAAGTAGTATTCTGCAGCATAAACAAACATCTTTGCCTAGTTAAAATAATATTCCGCAACTCAGACTCTTTCACTGAACCTGAAGTCTTCTGTGTGGTTTTCAGCAAGCTCCCAAGATCTAGCTGGCTCAGCCACCAACATGCCATACCAATCACAGGCATGCAGAGCCATGCCTGGCTTTTACACAAATGCTGGAGATTCAAACTCGAGGTCCCATGCTTGGACAGCAAGCACCCTTGCCTGGTGAGTTAACTCTCTAGCATCCCCATTTCCCTTCTTAACTGTCCAACTTAATAACGGTTGGTTTGGTTTCCCCAAGGAAGACTGACTTTGTAGAGGAGCGGCATGCTGATTCACAGAGCCCAATTGGAACCACTGTAGAGATGGCTCTAACCAAGGAACAGGCTGACTCTGAGCTTAAAATGTAGATATGGCAATTGGGCTTGATGTTTTAATTTTCTCTTTGTAGTTCATCTTCTGGGAGTTGGTGGTGGTGCTGCGACATAGTTTGACGTTTAAGAAAAACACAAATGTTTACAAATTCACCATGGAATACAAGTTAAAAAAAGAAAATAATTCGGGGGCAGAGATTTTGCTCCTTTGCTCAAATTTGCCCCACTGAGTATTTAGTTCATTAACTAACGCTGGCGTCAATCTCCCTCAGAGTGTGTGAGCTTTCAGTGGAGCCTGCCCCACTGGTGCCAGTGAGGACAAGGTCAGGATCAGTGACTTATAAAGACAAAACAGAAGGAACCAAGTGGGTTTGGGTTATTGGAAATACTGAAAGCTTACATTAGGGACTGTATGCTGGCTAATTAAAAGTAGTAAGTTTAAAATAAGTCAGTAATACAGGGATAGATATAAAACCTGATGGTTCTACCTCTACTAAAATTTTAGTCAGCTGAGGCAAAAGAGGAAGGCATTAGAAGATTTTTATAAACCCAAACTAGAGAGGGCATTGGCAAAGTCACACCCAGACCCATTATTTTCATTGGGTTTCTTTCAGGCCTTCATTATAGAAGCTTTATCATCAGAGAAAGTTTGGATGGAGTCAAAGGCTATCAGTAAAATGGCGACAATGACCTTGCTTTCATGACAGGAGATATTTACGATTAGGAGAGCGTTTTTGCACTTTGTCCAGATTTGAATTTCAAAACATTTAATTAGGCTCTGGTAAGTCAGAGTGAAATTTGGGGTTAAACTTAAATCACCTTTATTAGCAAACTCCCTTCCTGAAATGGCAGCCAACACTCACCCAATAGCTTTGAAGCTATTAATGGATTAATCTGTCCTTAGTGCATTGTCCTTTGCAAACTTACATTCTGTTTCCTTAACCTGGGCTAGGCGATATAAATAGTAAGAACAACTGTACCTAGCGATCAATATGGTACCTGCTAGAGTCAGCTATTCCAGGATAAAAGGACTCTACCAGAAAGTCTCCAGATTTTCTATCTTTATTTAGATTTATGGAAGCCAGAGCTTCTGGTGACCTTTAGGATGTGTATAAAATATGGATCATTGCAGAACTGTTGATTGCTCTCCTGTTCACACACCACTGATGGCCCCAACTAGATTTCCTTAAATTTCCTTCATAAAACTCTTCATTTGTAGTTGTGAGAGGAAAATGATCCCAGGGCGAGGACGTGGCTATCTTCTCATCATCCAGTTGATTGTAATAATAAACCACACCATGATTCTTGACTTCCATCCTGTAGCAGACCAAGATTTTGTGGAGGAACATTTCATAAAATTCCTGGGGACGTAACTGCCATTACTTAAAAGCCAATGCCAAAATGCATGAACAATTTACTGAAAAATCTTTCCTCCAGGTAAATCTATTCTTTGGTCCTTGCTTTTAGAAAAAGATTTCTTTTTAAAAAAATCAACAGTTAAACTTATTTAAAAAGTATAAAAAGAGTTACTTGAAGAACTGGAGAGAAACTCTTCGCTTTGAGAATGTTTGGCTGTCCTTTTGACTAGGGAAGGCTTCCTCCACACTCCTAGGGTACCCAGAAGTGCATGCTAACTGTAGAGGGAAATTCAGGGCAGGGCTGTGGTTCATGGCTATGTTTGCCTGGGGTGTGTGGGGCCTTGGGTTCATACACTGTAGCTCTTCCAGAAGCACACGTTACTAATACAGGGCCCTTGTTTCTTTGCTCCCACCAACCCAGAGTGATGCCTTGTTCTTGGTAGTGGCAGTTGGTCCTGCTGTCATTTCCTTTTCTTTGGCCACTAGGCTTCTCTGTGAGTTCAGCCGGCCAGAGCATCAGAGGAGAAAGGGGCTGAGGTATTTCTTTCCCTGCTCTGAAAAAGCACAGAAAAGTTAGCTAGAGAATTAGGGAGCACTTCATTTTGAGAATGTTTGGCTGCTCCTTTGACTAGGGAATAACTGGCTGCCTTCACACTCCTAGTGGGGTCAGAAAAACGTGCTAATTATGAAGGGGTTAAACTTACTCCGTTCCCACTCTTGTTCCTTTTTCCTGGAATAGCTGACTCAAGCAGGTGATTTATTGATTGTAAGGTACTGTTTTCCTTATGTTTTATAATGCCTAGTCTGGGTTAGGAAAACAAAAGGTAAGTTTGCAAAGCACAATCCACTAAGGACAAATTAATCCATTAGACGGCTCCAAAGCTATGAGGTGAGTGTAGGCTGCCATTTCAGGAAGGGAGTTTGCTAATACAAGTGAACTAAGTTTAACCCCAAAGAATTAGCATGCACCCTCCTCCTTTCTCGATGCTTCACAAGGACAGCCACTCCTGGATTTTACTCCTGGGTCTGTTCCTATTATTCCTGGTAGAAACTTAATTGCTAAGTTGCACATTGACACGCTGAGGAATCAGAGGTGTTTCCTGGATGATCACAAGGCTGACCAGATACTGAAGTTCACCACTCAACATCAGAGAGAGAGGAGGGACTGCATGGCATATTGCTCAAGTTAAGAAAAGGTCAAATCTTTACATTCCAAGCATGGCTTCTACTGAGTGAGCACATGGCTTTCTAATCTGAACTTTTGTTGAATGCATTTGCTAGTTTGTCCTCACCAGATGCCAGTGGCCTACTCTTCCCTTAGGGTTATGATTGGTCTCCTTGTGCCTGGTGGTAATGGCTTCTTTCTGTTTCAAAACTCTGGCTGTATCCACATTCTTTATGGGTTCCATTAACTTACACACAACTCCAGAAACGGTCTTTCATGGAATTCTCCTAAGATGTGCTGGACTTTTGCTTCCTACTAACCTAGATTGATCTACAAGGCTCTTTATTTTTTATTTATTCAAAAACACGGGTGTGAAATGGGGAGTTACTGAACAAACAAGATGCATTACTGGAAATCATGCCCGTGACTATGTAAGGCAGATACAAGATAAGAAGTAACTATGCTCTTGCTTCCACACTCAGATCTGGCCAATGGGCTTCCCTGAGTCCTGTGCTTTGGAAGACCCTACTCTTCCTCTCCTCTCCTCCACGTGTAATTCTCCTCTGAGAATGAAGTCTTTAGGGATGAATGTTCCCCCACTTCATCTTTCCCTACTTTTCACCAACTCACCCCTTGGTCCTGCCATTAAAAGTGTGCTCTCGATATTTTAGCCATGGAACTTCTCATCAAAACTCATCTGGTCTGTCGGAGTCCACGGCTGTGGACCCATTCCACTTTGACCAAAGGTCAGAGAATTCAGGCCTGTTCTTGCTCCTTCAAGGTTATGACATGAGGTTTGACCCAGAAACTGACTGCCTACGGGATGCTTGGCCTAAGGTGTGGTCACTACATGTCCTGCCTAAACAACAGAATATAGGATATAGTTAGTTGATGTTTCGGGTATTGAAGAAGTAATTACTTTATTTGTTAGAAGTCTTGCCTTCTTCCCCTTTTTGGATTGGGATATGTAAGGCATATGAAAAATAAATGTGGGCAAATTCGGCATTCCCAGGGTTGCCTTCCCAACTCTATACTGTGCCTCTGTCTTTTTCTTTGGTGTCTCTGTCTTTTCTGCCTAACATTTCTAATCCATATGCTCCTTCTCTGGAGTGCACAAACCTGTTTAGGCTTGACCCAGACAGATGTCACCCCAATGTGAGGCCATGACACTGGTCATGTTCTAAGGGCCTGGTTTGTGTGTGTGTGTTTGTGTCTGTGTGTGCTTGCGTGCATGTGTGTGTATTGGGAATGGAAGTGATAGGGAAAGGCTGGTAGTTGGAAGCAAGTAGGAGCAAGGGATGAGGGAAGGGGGGGTCTTTAGTCCAATGGCTGGGGCTAAGGAATATTATCATTTTTTTTTTCAGAGTCCTTTCGCCAGGTTGAAACTATGGGTAGGTGAACTTTTTGAGCACTGGTCTTTTGCAACATTTCAGCCTTTTGTGTGTGTCAGCAGCAGGTGGCAGCCGCAGGAGTGAGAAGAGAAGGTCAGGGCGCTTGTTCTTTTGTTATACCCTGTGCACAAGTCTAGGGTTTGGGACCTAAAGCTCTGAAAGTAGTGTAGGCTCTCGAATAATGCACTGGCTGGTGTTGTGTGTCAACTTGATAAAAGCTAGAATCATTTGAGGGAAGGAAACTCAATTGAGAAAATGCCACTATGAGATCCAGCTGTAAAACATCTTCTCATCTAGGGATCAAAGAGGGAGGGCCCAGACTATGATGGGTGGTCCCATCCCTGCAATGCTGGCCCTGGATTGTATAAGAAGGTAGATTGAGAAGCAAGTCAGTAAGCAACTCCCCTCTATGGCCTCTGCGTCAGCTCCTGTATCCAGGATTCTGCCCTGAGTTTCTTGAGTGATGAACAGCAATGCCGAAGTATAAATGTAAGTATAATCTTTCCTTCCCAACTTGCTTTTTGGTCATGGTGTTTTGTCACAGCAATAGAAACCCTAACTAAGACAAATTGGTACCAGGAGTAGGGTATTATAATAGGCCTAACCATGTTTTTGTTCGGAGTAATATGGACTTTGAGACTATGGATAGAAAAGCAGTTGAATGCTTTAAATGCTGCCTAATGTACCATACTAGTAGTAACATGGAAGACATCGGCACTGAGTAAGATTTGATGAACTGTGGGGTGATATCTCAAGAGGCTTCAAAGGAGAAGAATTTTAATATGTTGCCTAGAGATAATTTTTGTGATATTTTGGTGAAGGAAGTAGCTGCTTTATGCCCTTGTCTGAAGAGTTTTCCTAGGGCTAAAAAGAAGAGTTTTGGTTTAATTCCCTTGGCAGAAGAAATCTCAAACAGTGTATTTGTCATGTGGTTTTCAGTAGTAGTGGAATAGAGCTAAATTCTATGTTCAAGGAGATACATGGGTTAAAAAAATGGAATAAAAAGAATGGTAGCCTCAGGGCAAGATCCCACCCAGCTAAATTTCTAACTTGTGAAAAGGAACCAAAGAAAAACTTCAAATTGGGTGTGATGGGACACACTTTAATCCCAGCACTGGGAAAGCAGAGGATGGTGGATCTCTGAGTTTGTGACCAGTCTAGTCTACAGAGCAAGTTTTGGGACAGCCAAATTTAGGCAAGAAAGTACAGAAAGCTGGTGTAATTGAACAAAGGTGTTATGCTCTAGTAATCTTGGAACTTGGAAACTTGGCATCTTTGTCCACATGGTTCTGGTTTTAGAGTTAAGGATAGAAGAAACATAGAATTTATTTTTGCTGCTGAGGCCAGGCATGTATCAGGAGTATCTCTGAATGAAGGCCTATTAGAGAGGCCATTTCGTGAAGCTATGAATTTGAAGCCTGGATTGCCTTGGAGAACCCAAGATGTTAGAGATGCCAGAATCATGAGATATCTGCCAAGGAGAGATGCTAACAGGGAGTGGAATCAGCCCATAAGAAAGAAGTGTGTTTCAGTAAACAAAGCTGAAAGGAGTTGGAGATTTAAAGAGCGTTTTGACATCAGACATAGAGATGCAGAGTTTGGAGTTTGCCCAGCTGGTTTTTGGTCTAGCTTTTCCCCCCAGTTTTTCCTTGCTATACTCCCTTCCTTGCATTTTGAAATGGTAATGTATATCCTGTGCCATTATATGCTGGAAGTATGTGATCTGATTTTTGATTCTGATTTTTACATGAGTATTACAGTTAATAGGTTCCCATGTGACTCAGAAGAGACTTTGTACTTTGAAACAAGTTTGAGACTGTTATAGACTATGAGAACATTGAAGTTGGACTGAATGCATTTTTTTTGTATTATAATGTGGCTGCCGGGCGGTGGTGGCACACGCCTTTAATCCCAGCACTTGGGAGGCAGAGGCAGGTGGATCTCTGTGAGTTCGAGACCAGCCTGGTCTACAAGAGCTAGTTCCAGGACAGGCTCCAAAACCACAGAGAAACCCTGTCTCGAAAAAACAAAAAAAAATATGGCTAAAAACTTTTGGGGGTCAGGGAGTGGAATGTGGTGGTTTGAAAGAAAATGGCCCCCAAAGGGAGTGGCACTATTAGGAGGTGTGGCCTTATCAGAGGAAGTGTGTCAGTCTGGGGGTGGGATTTGAGGTCTCTTTTGCTCAAGCTTCCCACAGTGTGATGTTGAGTCAACTTCCTGTTGCCTGAAAGATGTAGGATACTCAACTATTTCTCCAACACTACTTCTGCCTACATGCTGCCATATTTCCCACCATGACAAAAATGAACAAAACCTTTGAAACTGTAAGCAAATGTTTTCATTTAAAAGAGTTGTCGTGGTCATGGTATCTCTTCACAACAATTAAAAACCCTAACAAGACAGATAAAAAGCCCAGGATCCCATGACCTGGTGCTACAGAGACACCGACCTCTTGCGTATGTTCAGGAAGACTGGGATTCTTCGGTCCTTAGCTGACATTGCAACTTCTGGGCTCCAGTTATTCATACTGGCCTGCATTCCAGATTTTGGCCTGAGGTGTCTAAGATCTTTGACCTGAAAGATGTACCTTTCTATTTCGCTATGTCTTCACCCTTTTTTTCCCTGTCTCTTGAATATATACTTAGCAGCTAGAATCCATTGAGGCTCAGATAACAAGAAACCTAGCAGAAGGTTTTGTACTAGTTCTACCCGAGGCTGCACCTCCAGGAGCTGGTGTAAGTTTTCCCATGGTGACTGTGGATTAAATGATTAAAATCACTGCTGACTTAGGGAAGCCTGATTGGATGTTGAACCAACAGTTCTTTTGCTAAAGGCAGCATAGATAGCAAGCAAGACTCCAAAAGGTGTTAATTAGGGAGTTAAATTGCTTCATCTTCCAAAATCCTTGCTTAGTTCCTAGAAATTGAACATCATAAGGAGTGATTATAGTATGGATGTAAATGACTTATTGGTAATGCTAATAGTAATTTTAAACAATTTTTCACAGCTGTCTTTAGTGATTAGCATCTGCTCAACATCCAGGAAGAGGTGGGACCCTTTAATTTGTCTCAGGCCTTTAGAAGTTCCATTTTGTCACAAACTTTGGTGTATCTTGTTGTAATAGGAGCGGCGGGGCTGCGACCCCAGCACCCTGGCCGCCTACTAGCTTGTGCCTCAAAATAATTACACAGACACTGTATTCTTTTAAACACTGCTTGGCCCATTAACTCTAGCCCTTACAGGCTAATTCTCATATCCTGATCAACCCATCTCTAATAATCTGTGTAGCATCAGTCTTACCGGGAAAGATTCTAGCCTACGTCCATCCTGGTCTGAGCTTCATGCGTCTGCCTCAGAGAGCAGAGCTATCGCCTCTGAGAGAGGGGAGCGTGGCGTCTCTGAGCTCACTTCCTCTTCCTCCCAGCATTCTGTTCTGTTTACTCCTCCCACCTATGTTTTAACCTATGAGGCCAAGCAGTTTCTTTATTACTTAACCAATGACCTTCCTCCATCAGTACCTGTTATGGTTGAAATAAAATGTTGCAGGTCCTCAAGTGGCTGCAGCAGGCAACAGGTCCCGAGACCATGCGGCAGGTCCCCAAAGTGGTGGCAGGCAGCAGGTCCCGAGAACGGCCAGTCCCAGGAAGGGATGGCATAGTTCCCCAAGTAGCTGCAGAGGGCCATGAGAGGGGCAGTGGGTCCTAAGCAGGGAGCCACATGGTGGGTGAGAGACCTTGATGGGGAAGCCAGTACCATGAAGAGAGACAGACAGATGGGCATGCCACAAGCATAGAGGTCAGTGCTCAGGCAGACAAAACACATGGTTGCTGTGGAAAATCTACCCAGTTCTGG
This sequence comes from Microtus pennsylvanicus, assembly GCF_037038515.1. Taxonomy (NCBI): domain Eukaryota; kingdom Metazoa; phylum Chordata; class Mammalia; order Rodentia; family Cricetidae; genus Microtus; species Microtus pennsylvanicus. The sequence goes on along the minus strand of NC_134590.1, from coordinate 15,854,373 downwards.
ATCCCAACCCTGGGAGGGGGCAGGAGGGCCTATCCGAGTCATGGTACCAATGTTACGGTTTAAATAAAGTGCTACAGGTTCCCCGAGCAGCGGCAGTGGGCAGCCAGCCATGAGACCATGCCGCAGGTCCTAGAGTGGTGATGGGAAGCGGGTCCTGAGACCACAGCAGGCCACAAAGGCAGTCAGGTCCCAGGCTAAGAGCTGCATGGTGGGTGAGAGACTGAGGTGGGTAGACATGCCACAAGACCATGCCACAGGTCTCCAAAGGCAGCTGGTCCTGGGCAGAGAGCCATGCAGCAGGTGAGAGACAGAGACATGGATAGATGGATAGTCATGCCATGCAGTGTGAGGTTGAATTTTTTTTAGTGGCTTATGGAAGGTAAGGGGAGAAGGGGAAAGAGCAGAGAAAGAAAGGCAGACAGAGAGAGAGAAAAAAACAGAGAAGGGGGAAGAGGAGAAGTGGGGAAAAGGGAGAGACAGAAGCTGCCTCTTTGAGAGAGAGAGAGATGGAAAGGAAGGGACTCAGACTGGAAGCAGAAGAAAGATCCACCTGCCTCAGTGGTGGATGGGGAAGGGAGTGGGAGGGGCTTGTCTCAGACAAGGAGGGCTTGACAGATCATTACATTCTCATCTCTTTTATAATAAAAAGGTGGGATTCAGGCACAACAAGTTAAAGGAACCGGGGCAGCGGATTCTCAAGACTGCTTTTTGCTTATTTGTGGGCATCGTCTTGGGGGGGGGGGACCTAAGAAAGTTGGGTGCTGGTCACATCCTGGTATAGCTGGTCTCTTTGCTCCTGTCCTGTGTGTGGTATGGAAATATCTGGTGTCTCTTACTCCTGTTTAAGGCATTGGCAGAACAGAGGACAAAGTTAAGTTTAGGGAAAAAAATTTAGGACCAGGGAATTGAGAAGGGTGTATCTGACATGTTTATGGTGGATCCTTCAATTCAGCTCCCTGGAACTCACAAAAATTCTTTGGGTTTGTGAAAATAGAAGTTTTAAACATATACATTGTATAAACAGTGTCATATTTATGTCAGAATGACTGTGAAAGATATTTTTGTACAATGAAATGTATTTTTAAGACTATGGAAGGCAGCGTGAGAGAGAAATTTGATAACTTGTATCTCTCTTTACACCTTTATAACTTACATGTCTTGTATTTGTATTTGGTTGAAATTTATTTGGTAGGTTGTCCTTTTAAACTGACAAAACCTCTCAGCTGTCAAACTGCATGAGAGATCTTTGAGATGGATAAAATTTTACTTGAGTTATTAATTAAAAAATGACAGAGAACTTACTCGGTTAGAACCTCAGGGTCCTCCATGGTCAATGAAGGTCATATTTGCCTTTTGCTCTTTAGTGTAGGGCCTGCCAGGCTCTAGAAGATCCTGTGGGCTAAGAAATCTATAGGAAGACAAGCCTACCTTCACCTGAGCAGCTAGGCTATCAATTCCAGCGATTCTGTCTATGTCTGGAGTTCTTCAGTTTAGATGAAAGGCAGTATTTCCCAGTGGTCGGTGCTTGACAGTTGAAATGAAGTGTGGATGGACGTTGTTCTGTGCCTATTTGCCTTCTGTCTTCTTTGGAGGAAGTAGAGTGCTGCCACGAGGAGCCAACCTGTCTCTTTTTGTTATGAAATTTTTTTAATAATTAAATATTTAAATGCCGTATTCCCCAGATCTCTGAGCAATTGAGGGCTATTTATCAGGTGTAACTACAGTATAGAATCTGCTCGGAGAGCTGGGTCTGATTGACTGTACTGGCTCTTAACAGGTAAGATTTACACTCATAAAAAGACAGAATGTGGAAAAACCGCTTTCAATAGAAGGTTATTGGCAGAAATGACAACAGTCAAGAACACGTTAATATATTTTAAATGAGAGTTGGATTAAATATAAAGTATTTGGAAGCAGTCTTGAGAATCCACCACCCCATGCAATCAAAGCCTGTGCTTTGAGGAGTTACTTCTAAAGTTCCCTACTACTTTAATAAAGAACATATAATATTTCTCTCCTTTTGAAATCTGAGTGATTTGTCATGATTCTAATAATATTTTGTGGTCTTATAACTTAGGCTAACATGGCTATTCCTCATTTTGAAATCTCAGAGGTCAACCATGACAAGACCATATCCCTGTCCAAGACTTCATATAACTTGTCTTTATAGAAATGCTAATTTTCAAATATTCCTATACTTTTTTTTTAGGTTTTTCAAGACAGGGTTTCTCTGTAGCTTTCAAGCCTGTCCTGGAACTAGCTCTTATAAACCAGGTTGGCCTCAAACTCACAGAGATCTGCCTGCCTTGCCTCCCGAGTGCTGGGATTAAAGGTGTGCGCCACCACTGCCTGGCTTCCTATACCTTTTTAGCATGCTCTGTCAAGCAGATTCACTCATCTAGAACTTTCCATGGTTCTCTTCAGAATACTCAGATTAGATATTGCCTGATGTGAGATTCAGCTCTGTATGCTAAGAATATATTCTATTACCATTGGTTAATAAAGAAGCTGTTTCAGCCAATGGCTTAGCAGAGTAAAGCCAGGCAAGGGAAATCAGAACAGAGATAGAGAGAGAGTAGGTGGAGTCAAAGAGAAGCCATGTAGCTGCTGAAGGATGAAGACACCCAGAACCTTTACCTGTAGGCCACAACCTCATGGTGATACACGGATTAACAAAAATGGGTTAAGATATAAGAGTAAGCCACAAATATGCCTAAACTATTGGCCAAGCAGTGTTATAATTAATATAGTTTCTGTGTGATTATTACAGTTTGGGCATATGGGAATGAAAGAACAGTCTCTGCTTACTATTACCAACAAGCTACTCTCTATATCCTGTCTCTCCTAGGAGCATCCTAGCTATCTTCTCTATTATTTTTTAGTCTATATATGCATGCATGTGTATGATGTATGTGTTTGATTTGTATGTGCATATGTGTGAATGATTTCTGGGCACATGTATATAATATGTGTGTACATGTGTGTCTATGGTATGTATGTATGTATATGTCTCTCTATGATATGTATGTGTACATGTATATTTACGATGTGTGTGGTCATATGTGTATGCCACAGTGCACAGGTACTCTTCACCTGCTAATCTTCACTTTCCACTTGTTTGAGACAGTCATTCACTGCTGGATACGTAGGCTGCCTGGCCCATGAGTTTCTGGAAATTCTCTTGCCTCTGCTTCCTATCTGGCTATAGGAATGCTGGGATTATAGGTGTGTCCTCTCATATTGGATTTAGATGGGCTCTGGGGATCTCTAGGTACTGAACATCGCCTGAGCCCCCAGCTCTGTTCTCACTAATTGAATACTGCTCCGAGATGGACGCTTTTCTCTGAGTCATCCCCACACAGACCCTGTGGACACGCCTTCTGCTGAAGTTCTTCCTCCTCACTATCCTGGCTGTTTCGCTCTCCTCTTGCTCATATGTGAACTGATTGTCGCTGTCTTCCTGGGGTGTGCTGCTCAGCTGTATTTCCTTCCCAGAGTGTGCCCCCAAACCGTGCTCCACAATACAGAGATACCGATCTTTTTACTTCTTCTGTTTCCACACTTAAAATCCTTCCACAGCCCCCTCGAGCTTTCAAGGATAAAGTTCAAGCTCTTTCATTTGGCACAAGAGGCCTTTTGTAACCCTGTTTCCTTCTGTAGTTTCAGCTTGATTGTTTTCTACTGTGAAGCAGGAGGCATATTGAGCGACTTGTGATTGATTCTCTGCGGGTTCTCAGTCCCCATCCTGGTGGTCTTAAAAGCTCTGTATCAGCCCCCTAACAAACTGCCCAGGCTTTCCCATTCATCACAGAACCTCCTGCATGGCGCCCTGTGCTTCTGAGAGCAAGGTTTATGTCCTAGCATGTGCACCTCTGTTGAACCAGGGACGAAAGGAAATGTAAGCTAAGCTGTCCAGCTGAGTTCTCAGAGGAAAATGTTGGCGTTCTCTCCTCAGAAGCGGACTTGGTTTCTATGGACTAGTTTATTTTCTTTCTACCAGCTTCAAGAGAGTTACAGGGAATGTGTGGTGCTGGTGGTGTGAAAGGGTTTGGATCTCTATGCTGTGTGTTTGTGGATGGAAAGGCTATGCGGGAATGGGAGGATGAAACACCCAGGCAGCCCCGCAAAGCCAGGCTCTCGGGCACTGTGAAAATAGATTTGTGGACTAGCTGTTGAATAAACTCCCCCACAACTGCCTGTCCTGGCATGTCCTCTGGGTTCAGATTAGTGTACCCTACGATCTATCACCCTAGTTCCTCTGTGCGCTGGCCAGCCACCAAATTACCAGGAGTCTTCTTTTTTTTTTTCTGTCAAAAATCTAATCAAGCAAATTCACCATCCACAGAAATAACCCTGGGAGAGTTGATGTGGGCTAACCAGTTGCTGAGGGTAGTAATGTGCTTCAAAATCAGATGGGTTGAAGAATTAGCTAGTGAAGGTGTCTTTCATGTCCTTGCTTCCCTTTGCCTGGAATGGCCTCTCCTTGTGTTTCTGCTTGGCAGACTCTGATCTGTTCTTTTCAATTTTGCTGCGTTACCCTGGCTGGCATCTGCACGGCTCTGCAGTGAGATACCTCGCGGTGTGGCCTGACCAGCACCATTTAATGCCCATCAGCCTCCCCTACACTGTCGAGTACCTTATGAACAAGAATCCTCAGTTTTCTGTTTTTACATTTATCCCTAGCACTCTACCTAAAGCACAATTGAAACAATTAATATTGCCTTAAAACTGGAGAGAAAAACAAAGCAAAAGAGCATTTGTTTGGCTTAGTCGGAGAAGTTACTTGCATATACAGCAACTGTACTCTTTTCAAAGTGAAAATAACAAAATTCCAAATGCACAGAAGCCTGAAATCCTAGATTTCTATTGCCCGTAATCTTTACAATTGTCCCACATTAGTTTCAAATGCTTGACTTTGGATGTGTGAAATCTGAGGGTCTATCTTAAGTATTTATGTTTAGCTTAGATATTTAATGTAGTCTTCTGTCAAATCAATAATCCGAACCCACAAAGCACTCCTAAGGTGCCAAACACTCCCTCGAGGCACAGCAGTGTCAAGGACAGGACAAACATTTGCGATTAGAAAACGAAGTTCAATTTAGGGAACCAGTTAGCCTTGAAGGAGCTGTTTACCCTGTGTGAGCAAGCAGTTTCTACTGAAGCCAGATTTTATTTGCACAGGATTACCCCCTCCCACTCAACACACACACCAGTCTACAATCCTGCTTGATAAAGATTGATGAATGTGTTACTCAATTTGCAGGGCCATATTTACCCAGTTTACAAGGTAATGGGTAATTAGCATCCAGGATAAAACCTTGACTAAATATTGTCAAAGGTTTTCCTGAGTGAATGCATTAATCTCTCTGAATCTCTGGCTTGATCCTTGGGGCTGTGGTGACAGGCTCTTCGTCACCATCCCTCACTATGCTAGCGCTGCTATAGCAGGAGCAATGTAAAAGGAGTAGCTGTCCTCTTGGGAAACCAAAATCCTAATTTTTCAAGTTTCCCTTAAACCAAACTAGATATGGCCAGAGGATGACTTTGTACTCTGTGTTCTTACATAAGAAAACATGAGCTAACTTAATAAGTAAACTAACGGAAAGTCTAATGTAGGAACGTATTTTTGTAACTAAAAGTGTCATGAGCCCACTATGTCAGAAACAGATAAACACGTTTGTGTTTTTTCCACAATGTCAGAATTCAATGAGTGATAGTAAACATCACGGTATCATTTTGTTCACTGTTAGCAACTTCCCAGGTTCTCCTGCTTTTCTGTATTGTCTTGTCTAAGGCAAACACAGATCCTGTTATGCAAATCTTAATTCCAAATATTAACTCTTGGAACACACATTACACATATATGCACACGTGTGTGTCTACAAGCAGGTTGCAGAATAGCTACACAGCATCATAGAGGCATGAAACGTCAAAGATGTCTGAGTATCCAAAGCAAGGAAACTGATGGGGTGCTAGGAAAGTTTCTATGTCCATAACGAAGCTGTAGCAGAAGCTGGAAGACGCACCCATGGCTGCAAACCAGGCTGTAAAGTCAGACAGAGTGAAGCCATGGGAACATGGTGGGACAAAGGGCAGAAACAGGCTCAGGTGAGAAAACATGTGGCTGGAGAGGTGGCCAGTTCAGACAGGTATCTCAAAGATGGACAGCTGGCAATGGGAGTGGATCCTATTAACTCAGATGGACAGCAGGCAACTGGAGTAGACCCTCACAAGTGTGGGGACCAAGCCAAGCTAAACCCCCTATGTCAGGAATCCTCTGTTAGTCCCTTGGCACACACATAATGAGTGGCCCAATGACAGGCGAGTAATGCTGCTGCTATCCTTGTGCTGGTTTTTGAGGCTCAGCAGTTATATCAATTGTGTTTTTGGTGAGTTCTCTTTCTCTTGTGATATTTTGAAAGAAAATGGCCCCCAAAGGGAGTGGCACTTTTAGGAGGTGTGGGTTTATTGGAGCAGGTGTGGCCTTGTTGGAGCAAGCATGGCACCATGGGAGTAGGCCTTGAGATCTCCTATGCTCAAGTGACTCCCAGTGTCAGAGACCATTTCCTGTTGCCTGCAAGATGTAGGACTCTCGGCTACTTCTCTAGCACCATGTCTGCCTGCACGCTACCATGTTACACCATGGTGATAAGGGACTAAACCTCTGAGAAATGCAAGCCATCCCAACTAAATGTGTTTCCTGTATAAGAGTTTCATGGCCATGGTGTTTCTTTACAGCAATAGAAACCCTAAAAACATATTTTTTTCTGACATGATTTTAATATACACGTGTATCCCTGTAGCCCCAGTTCACCCTGAGAATTCTGTAGGGTGGCACTCTTTCTAGTCCAAGAAAGAAATCATTTACCAGTACGTACTATGTGGGTTGTGCCTAACAGATGACATTGTTAGTATGTCCACTCAGGTGTGCCAAAAGCTACTTGTCAAATGGATTCCCTAAGGACACATCAGCTTGGGATACCATCGTTTTGCACAATATGAAGTAACTTAGGGCAAGACACAGCTTGGTTTCAACACTGAGCCTCAAACATTACAGTCGCCAAATTTCAGCCAATGACAAGTAGCCGCCAGATCAGTGTGAACATCCCCACTCTTGTTCATACTAAGCTTCGTTGGCTAATTGAGCATCCTAAAGGTCATGTGGACAAGTTATTATTAAGTTCATGTGAGATGTAAGAAAGTCTAGGAATTAAGTAGAGCTTTTGGTTCTGTAGAGATTCAAGGTATGGGATTCCAAAGCAGAGTGCTGATACTATATGAAGTATTCTGGGTCCTTTGATCTTCTGGAAACGGCAAGCCTTCAGGAACACGATCTTTCCAACCTTCTCTTCCTGGCTCTCACTCATCCTTCTCTTTCAAGTGTGCCAGAATTCAGAATTTCTCTTCCCCAAGGTAGGAAACAAATGCCATTCTTCCATGTGACTTTCTCCTGGAAAATCTCATGCCAGGACTGAGAAGAAAGAATGCTGCATGGGAGACCAAAAGTCTAAATGCAGAGACTTTGCTGCTCCCTCCCTTTAGTCTATGGTTTTTCAGACAAATTCCTTTATCCACCTGTCTTTCTACAATATTGGCCATTCTTCATAGAATCTAAGCATGGACTAGACAATTATCTCAGGATCATTAGGTCTTTGTTTTTAAGACTCCCTGGTCTATAATTTTTATTGAATAATAATTTTTATTTAAAGAAATGTTGACCATGACCCTTTTGATGAGTGGGGGAAAGGTACCACACTTTCTGCTCTTCAGTCATCTTGTGGTTCCTTCAATTCTTTGTATTATAGGGTCACTTTATTTAGTGACTGTGCTAGGCTTTAGCTCTTGATATTTGCCATAAGATCTAATTTGCAAAGATTCTAAATTTTGAAATTATTATCTCTGAGAGAGATACCAAGTGCCTTTTGAGAACTCAAGGTCAAGAATTTGAAGTCTATTTGCTACTCTGCTACGATGTCATCTTGAATCTTTGTTTCATTTTATTCAAGTTCTGAGTGTAATTAGAGGATTATATTTTATCTCTGGGAAAATTGATTAGAGGCAATATTTTATTACTTGGAATATATAATGGTAAGTTCATTGGAAGAGGAAAGAGTGCAGATAATCCAAAGAAATGAATCTGGATTTTGGAACAAACTAGTTTTTGAAGCTGTCCTATTTTTTTTCATGGTATTTTCCTACTGATAACATTAAAATTTATTTGTGTTTCACCCAATGAGTTAAGAAGTCGTTGACAAAACCACATTTTGGTAAAGGTAGAAAATACATGAATTGGCAATAAATTTTGTTTCAGATAAATACTGGTGTAAATGAGATATAAATGAATAATCTAAAGTTATCTTTATAAAGTTTCCTTAGACTAAGTGTTCAAACAATCAGAACACCTAAAATTCACAGTGCAATTAGAACTCAATACATTTTATACCTAGTCATAACTAAATTAGATAAATTTAAATCATGCACATATGTTATTAATACCATATAATTTTTTCAAGGAAACAAACATCAATAGAACCTATACATAAAGATAAAGTCAAAGAACAGGTTGGATGAATGACCAATAATATATAGTTATATCTGTAACTGTTAACAAATAGATCATCAAGTTGTTGATAATTTCAATTTTAGTCATCACAAAGCAAAAAGATTCATATTTTAAAACTATTTTACATATAAATTGCATTTGTTGATACTCATTGTATTTGATGTGTATGGTGGCTTAAATAAGAATGCCCCCCCATAGGCTCATATATTTGAATGTTTAAGAAATAGTGTAGCCTTGTGGAGCAGGTGTGACTTTGTTGGAGGAGGGTATCATTGGGAGCCGGCTTTGAGGTTTCAGATTCTCAAGCCATGTCCAGTGGCTCACTCTCTCTTTTTACTTAGAACTGTAGATCTAGATGTAGAACTCTCAGCTACCTCCCCAGCACCATGTCTGCTTACGTGCATCATGCTTCCCGCCCTGATAATAATGGCCTAAACCTCTGAACTGTAAGCAAGCCCCAATTAAACCTTTTCCTTTATAAGAGTTGCCTTTGCTATGGAGTCTTTTTACAGCAACTGAAACCCTAACTAAGACAACGGGCAAAATGAATCTCTTCATTTCAAAGATCAATGAACTAAGTAGGATCCTTTTATCTAAGTAATTGCATCACAGTCTAGTTTTTTGAGGCAGAACTGATATTGAAAATTGGAGATTACATTTGAATCATAGCCTAGATTAGTCTCTAGATTATCTGTTACATTAGAACTTAAATAATGCTAGAATTGAGCTACCAAAGAAACAGAGACGCATAAAAAACTGAAAAAACAAAAGGAAAAATAACTTATCCACAAATGTGCTTACGATTATTTTTCTAGCATGAAGGTATATTTACTTGATTTATCCCAATTCTATCACACTAGAGACTCAGATATTAAAGAAAGCTTTAAGAGCATTCTCACTTTAAGAACCCACTTCATTAAGGTCACCTAGAAACCTTTTTTCTTAATATCAATTCTTTTATTTTTGAGAATTTCATGTGTGTATGCAATGTATTATGGACGTGTGCACCCCTTAGCCACTCTTATCTCCCTCCCACTACAGCTGACCTCCTCCTTCTTCTCAACCAGGTCTTCTCCTACCTTTACTTCTTTTGGGTGGGTGGGGAGGACAAGGACAGGGACAGGCTTGTGCAGATCTTGTAGTGGTAGTCACAGCTGCGGTGTCTTCATGATTACAACAGCCATGTCATATCTAGAGGACATTCCTGTATAGCGCTCCTCCCCACCCTCTGGCTCTGTTCTGCCTCTTTTTATATTGTTATTTTTAGAGAGGATGGTGTAGATATCCCATTTCAGGTTGAGCAACTCAACAGTCCCTTATTTTCATCATGTTGACTGTTATAAGTCTGTGATTTAGCTATCGCTCTCTATAAAAAGAGGCTGCTGTAACCAAGGCTGAGAGCAGCACTAGTTTATGGGCATAAACATAAATATTGACAAGGCAATTTGGCTCATCCATCTAGCCAATAGAATGGTAGCTTGTGGGAGGAAAGAAGAAGAGGCAAGGGAAAGTATTATTTAATGGGTTTAGAGTTTCAGTTAGGAGTGAAGAGATTGTGGGGACGGATAGGGTTAGTGTTTGCTCAAGAATGTGAATATGCTTAATGAATGTCCTTGGGCTGTACTAAAGTTAGTTGAAATGGCTTGAGGCACTCTATGAAGGTGTGTTGACAAGCTTCAGTCACAGCAGTATTAAGGCAGGCTATTTCTTTCCAGGGGCTCACTCTGGATAATAGAGAAAGAAGGTACCATGTTTAAAAGTACCCATTAAATAATAAACAGAAGAGATGTGAGGATAACTTCTGAAACCTGACATGCTGTTTCCTGTCAACTTGACAAGAACTACTCACCTGGAAAGGGAATGCATCAGTTGAAGAATTGCTTCCATTAGATTGGCCTGTTTGTAGGGGCACTTCCTTCAGTGGGTGGTCCTGGAATGTATAATAAAGAAGGTTAAGCAATCTGTGCAGTGCAAGCTAAAAGCAGCATTCCTCTATGGTCTCTGCTTGAGATTTCTGCCTTGAACTCCTGCCCCGACTTCTCTCAGTGTTGGACTAATATACCCTTTCCTCCCCAAGTTGCTTTTTGGTCATGGTATTTAACATGGCAATAGAGGAAAAAACAAGCAATGAACAAAAACCAGTACTCTTGAAGTCTTAGAAATTGGGTTGTACTTGTGTGGTTTTTCTTGTAGTCTTAACAATGTGTGGAATACAGTTAACACACCAAAAGTATTTCTACCTTTGGAAGTTGATAACTTAGTGGGCAGTGAAAATTTAGGAGGGAACAATAAGGCTTAAGGAATCTTGACAAGCTGAGGTTAAAGACAAGGGGGTGGATTTAAATAGAGAGGAGGTAGAATCTCCTATATTTAGAAAAGTGCAAACCTTCACATCCAAGGGGGCTGCAAGCCAATCGTTTGAAGCTAAGACAGAAAAGATATTGGAATATTCATAGAGACTAAGACTGAGGGAAGATAATATGTTGGTACAGGGTGCTGGTTTCCCTCAAATTGTGTGAGTTTCCATTATAAAACCTGGACTATGTCTTCAGTAAAACATCGAAGGTGATTCTAGGCTTCCCAAGGCAACAGCTCTGAGCACTTATCTTACTATCACCTGAGAATATTTCTCAGTCAGTTTGGCATTTTCCATCTCTCCAAGAGAAAAGTGGGGCATGCTTGATTTCAGAAAACTGTTTCTTTTAGTTGACCTCAAAGTGGATTTGGAAACACCTGCTGACTCTGATGGAAGGAAAATACCATATGGGGTTGTAAACCCATGCCTTCTAGTAACAGGATAGGGGAGTGTGACCTGTGACAGAGTATGTGTGGGGAGGTAAGTTATTTCCTGGGACCCTTAGGGAGGTTCTGAGAGAGGCGTCTGGAAGCAACAGTTATTGAAGAAGGAACTTTGTCCCTAGCCATAGTTCTGCCTTCCGTGGCTGAAGCAGAGCTTTCTTGACTGTGCCCAGGATTGCCCTGCCTTCCTTTTGTCATTTATCTGGTATAGCTCTCTGCACACCTGGCTTTGTTTCAAATTGGTGCTTTAAAATGATTAAATGTTCAAAAAAATGGCGCTTAAGTGAGCTAATCTCCAGCTATCAAAAGAACCTATTTTTTATGGGAGCTCCCTTGCAAAGCTTCTAAGCATGTGATTTTAGGGATGTATGAGAACAGCAGCAAAAGAACATATGTCCCAACAAACTTCCTGGTTGAGGAAGATGCAAGAGCACCAGGTTCTAGAATGGCACCTGAAGGGTATGTAGGGAAATCTGCCAAGGAGAACCTGAGACCAATGGGATGGAAGCAAACCAGCCTCTCTGGTCCGAGCAGCACTTCTGGACCAAGGTTTTTATTTTGGTTCCTATAAGCATTTCCATGTCTAAACTATGGGAAGAAATGAAAAGCAGCAAGCAGGAGGAACTTGAGGTAGGGTGAAGTTACAGATGACTGGCTAGTAACACTCATGTTTGGCCTTACTATGGGAAACCAGGCATAGTCTGTGGTGCCTATGGTCAAACATAGTTTCCTCAGAGCTGCTTTGGGTCTAAAGCAGTGCCAAAGCAGAAAAGAGGCCAGAGTCAAAATGATTAATAATCCTCTTTGTTATGACATGTCCTTTTCTTCCCATTGATCTTGGTCAGCCTTGGGATATCCTGTTCATGTCTAAACCTCTTTGGGGTGTTTCACTTGTGAAAGCCCTACAATTGTCTTTCATGCAGACAGTCAGAGAATGGTCCATTCAAAGTGTCCCTTGTATGCTGGACATTGTGCAAGTACTGGGAGACAAATGTGAATGGAGATGTCCCTACCTGCAGGACAGAGCCCTGTGAGAGCCTCCCGAGAGCTGGCAGTCTGTCTGGAAAGGTGACTTTGTGAGGTGAATTCTGGTGATAGCGGGTGAGAAGGCCCTTACTTGCTTACCCATCAGGTTACTCTGGTCTTTAGTGAGCCAGTGATGACACCTTCCTGTGTGGATCAGACAGCTTAGGGAGTGGAATCAAAGCTGGAATGTGTATAAAAAGTTCACCAGGGAACAAAGGTGGACATTTTAGTCAAAGGTCAGAGGGGAGAGCTGCTGGTGGCTTGGATCACAGAGCACCTCATAGGCTGTTCTGTGGGGTTTAGACTTTATTCTATAAGCTCAAGGAAACCACAAAAATAATTTAGAGCAGGTAATTTATGTAACTATAGCCACATCTAGAATTCAGAAAGGTCACTCTAGTGAGCTTCAGAAGGGAAGGGTGGCTGCCATGTTCTAGGTCAGTCTGGGGGCACTTGTCACTTGTCACCGAAACAGTGTGGAGGCACAGTCCGGCCCTCAATTTTGGTCTTCGATTTCTCTCAGCAGTGTCTTGTGTTCTCATGAAACCATTCCTGCAAATACTCTAAAACTTTATGCTTCGGTGTTGCATGTTTTTGATACATGGAATTATTTTGCATTACAGTTCTAGGAACTTGATGGTAGAATACACACATGCAATTGATTTCTGCCTATCAACCTTACTAAACTGAAATGTAAACTCTGCTAACTTTTCCAGGTAGATTTCTGAGACGTTATATAAAATGGTCGTGATTATGTCACCCACAAAGGGTTTAACTTTCTTTAGAAATTTCTCTTTTTTTCTTGCTTTGTTCACTGGCTGACTATGAAGGGGCACGGGTGGCCTTTGCCACCTGAGTGCGAGGCAGCTAGTCTTTCATCACCACCACAGCTAGAGTCCTTGTGTCTTCACAGGAACTGGCGTCAGTGTGAAATGCTTGCTCTGCTCTTCCTAGCTGTCTGGGGGAGATGGGGATAATCATCCATGACTTCTCTGTATCTATTAAAATGATTCTAGTGGTTTTCCTTTTAATCTATTAATATAAATTATATAAAAATAAATAAATCGAATGATTGTTTTAGGAACGTTTGATGTTATTAATTCTCATTTCCAAATGTTCCATTTGTTTTTTTTTCTGTACCTTCTATTGCTTTCATTCTCAATTTTCTTTCATCTCTTTGTAATCAGAGAAAAGAGAAAACATTTGACATTTCAGATTTTCTGGTTAAATCTTTATTGTTCTCTCTATATTTCTGTTGACTGATTTTTCTGATCATTTGTCTTCTTCCCTTGTTTGTACATTTGAAACACTTTGTGACTAATAGCTAGACTCTTGTATGACTGAATGTTGTATGTTTTGGTCATCATTTAAATTTTGAGTTTGGCTTAAGTGGTAACGGTAAGCTGCTTGTAGATTAGTTTGATTACCTAAAGTTCTCCTTTGAGGTTTCTTTTGGTTGAGTACAGAGTAGCTTTAGTTCTAGAGATTAATTCATTTCCTCTCCTTAGCCGTGGCCTTGCCACAGTTTGTTACATGCTTTGAGTCTTCAGCAAAATCTCCCCATTCAGGCGAAAGGGCATTCGAACAGTTCCTGGTGCAGTTTTAGCTCCAGGAATTAATTGTCTGTTCTTTCAGCTCCCTGGTAACTACTTTCTTTATTTCTCAGAAATTGTTATTGTCTGTCTTCCTTAGACTTTATCTTGACACTGGACAGATTACTCCTTAGCCTATCCCTTTAGGGCACCATTACAGAGAATTCTGGAGACTCTATTCAGCAAAGAGCATTGCCTTGAAAATTCTGGCAACTATAACCATCCTGCCAAAGGCACACCTGCCAAAGACAGGCAAACTGAGGCCTTCTATGCTGTTCCTCTCTGTATCACCAGGACAAGGGTGTGGTTTCCCTGGCTTCCCATCACTGATTATTAGGAATCATGGTGGCTATGGCCCATGTTCTTCCATAGCCTTGTAGATAGATTATAGAT